>NW_026732040.1:0-600000 GCF_028476545.2 Physella acuta
TCAAATGCAGTTGAATTATTTTTAAACATCGATATTTTTCTAAAATCTTGTCTAAACTATTACAATTTATTGAAACAGTTATCTAAAACGCGAAATAACGTCTAAAATTCGTTTTCTAACATTGCTTTTTTTATAATGCAAAAGTGTGACGTCGCAATATCTGACCCCCCCCCCCATCACCCTCATCACACATTGTCACAAAATTACGGACCCCCTCTTCCCCCTACGAGTGTGACGTCATTTATGGATGACCCCAAAGCCAATTTTGAACGATTTTCGGTTACCGGAAGTGGAACTTTACTCTATTTCCGTATGAACACTATAACGAGTGCTGTTTTAGTAAACGAAATTTCATATTAAGTAGAAGATCTTATACTTGGATTATTATCATTTTTAAGTGACCTCCCTTAACCGGAAGTGGTACTTTAAGTATATTTTCCAGTTTAAAAAATGACGATAACGTAAGTAGAGTTTCATTTACGTAAACGAAGTTTTATACATAGGTCCAGGATCTTATTCTCTTGAATCCGGTCAAATTTTGAGTGATTTCCGGCGACCGAATGTAGTTTATTACAGTATTTCCTACTTTCTTCTTCTTCGTTATTAATTCTATTGTTTGAAGGGATCCCCTCCAAAACAATTAAGTATACGTGTCAACTGGTTATGCACAGGGCCGGCTACCTATAAGGCGAACTAGGCGGTCGCCTAGGGCGCCATTCCTAGAGGGGTGCAAAAGGTTTAATCGCTTTTATCAAAAAGTACCTAATAATTAATAACTTTTATAAAAGAGTAGAGGTCTATTTCGGCACCCAAGAGAACAATCAATTCTGCACCCACCCTATATAGGCTTATACTATTTATTCGCGATGGTGAAAATGCAACCCCACCTCCCTAAGTTGGAAAAGTCGGGGCGCTTTTTTACCAGTCACTTTGCCTTTTTAATTTGGTGTCACATAATTGTTGTAGAAAACGATTAAATAAGTTCGTAATTTAAATTTCGAACATTTTAATATGGCTTATAAGTCTCGTTTTCTCTGACTTTGAATTTGAAATCTGTCCTGGTGTATAGAGTTTTGTAATGACGGGGGTGTTCAAAGTATTGTACTTATTTGGTAAGTTTTGAGGAATCGTTTAGATTTGGGAGTAACGGAGAAAGGCTGTTGCTGATATGGTTTCGTAGTTATAAAGTATCTAAGTGTTAAAGTGTCGTATTTTTTATTTGGCTGTTGTGTAGTTGAAGGTCTAGTGCAGGGGTTCCCAACATTATTTAAAGGTTGAAAAGGGTTGAAACTCGAAAGTTTGAGGGGGGGGGGGTGCACATCGAAAATTTGAAGGGAGGCTGCAATCGAAAATTTTAGGGGGGGGGGGGGGTGTGCAAATCGAAAGTTTGAGGGGGGGGGTGCAAATCTGAAGGGTCGCTACACCTCTGGAAGGAGTTTGTCGATTTAAAATAGGTGGTGCTCTAGAGTAAAAAAAAAGGTTGGGAACCCCTGGTCTAGTGGAATCTGATTGGTAGTAGAGAAATGAGAATGTAGGTGTTGAAGTATTGTAGTTCTGGACTTCGGGAGTATTGATTCTTGTGGTATTAAGGTATCGAATTATATTGACTGTTAAAGTGTAGTAGTAGGTCCAGTGAAATTGTTGTTGATTGGAAGTACCGTTTGTAGAGTTTGGTTAAGTTAAACGAGTTGGTGTCGTAGTTCTGGAGCATAGAGTCTAATTATGTTTATGTATCGAAGTTTGATATGTGTTGTGAACAGTGGCGTAGCCAGGCTCGTCTCAAGGGGGGGGGTTTCCAATTTTTACCCGGGGACAAACTTTCGATTTGCACCCCCCCCCCCTCAAAATTTCGATTTGCACCCCCCGCTCTTAATGTATTAATAAATATTAAATATGATTAAATTTATAATTTATAAGTAGTCGTAAACTTTGTTTTAAATTATATTTTTAAAAATATTTAATCAATAATTCTAAAATGTTTAAAAACAGTTACCCGTGTTTGATTTTTGAAAGACATCCCTTTTTAGGGGATACAAAATTTGATATTATGAAACTTTTTCCGGTGGTAAAAATTAAGTGTCATCGAAGTTGAATAGAAGTATGCTATAATAAAGCTACCATTTTTAGAATTTTAAACAAAACATACAGTTAAGTATTTAATAGGTAAAATATATTGTTTTTACAATGTTTCATAATTAATATAAAAGATTTGTTATAATTATTACATAATGAAATTTAGAGCGTTTTATTGTGTTTTTTAAGCTTGTCTTAGTTACACTTGATTAATTTAGCAATTCTTGTGAAAGTTATTTCCCTTGAATAAAATTTTGTTATTTGGATTTTCAAATGGGAGATAATTCGTTGCTTAACTTTCATTTCAAATTCCTGCACCTCAGGTTGACCGCTTACATATAAATACTGCTTTAAGTTATTATTTGTTACTTTAAAAATATATATAGAGCTTAAGTTCTAAACAAAATGGTTTGGTTTTTTTTTAGCATTATAAAGTTGAAAAACAAATACATCAGTAGCCGTTGTAGATTGCAATAGTTAATGTTTGTAGACATACAGTCGTAGTCGTAAATTAAAAATCTAATTAATTGTCTTTTCATATTTTTCACCCTCTCCTAAAAGATTAATATATAACAATTTAGGCTGGAATCTATAACATTTATAACCTTTTATTTTTCAAAAAAAATCGTTACATATTCACACAATATAGAAATTTTACAATTATGACTAAAAACAGTCAAGCTTAAAACAAGTAAGTTCCGTTTTAGAACTCACCTTGGGAGGATTGCAGAGAGTCGAACACTACAAGAACTTTTTTTCCGAGTTTTTTTGTCTAGACTTTTTCCCCCCTGGAGGGGGGGGGGGAGGGGAAGCACTTAACATTTTCTAAGGGGGGGGGGGGGGGTAAGTCGTAAAGTACAAAGTAGAAACGTGGACTTAGAAACAATTTCAATAAAATGTGATTACGCTTGCAAACTGGAATTGGAGGAATTAGTGCAAACGTTTGCAACGAAGGAGGCAAGTAAAATTTGATTTTGATGTATACATTTAACGTTTATGCAATTGATAATAAATTATATATGTCACTTTTAATGAATTGTTTTCTTATACATATGTTAAGTAATTAATTTGTGTAAAAAGGGGCGTTTTAATAAGTTTTGCCTAGGGCGATAAATAATCTGACGCCGGCAATGGTTATGCGCCATTGAGGCCATTGACTCCGGTTTCAGCCTGCTTTTCTTTTTGGATTTGCTTCCATAGCCTTTGTCCAACCAAGAATAAACTACAAGGCAGCAGTTGTTTTGATTTTGGAGTTGTCTCTGCTAGAAGAGTGTCTGTCCCCACGAAAAGAAAAACTTCTTACTCAGCACAAACCCTTGAAACGCCCCTTTTCAAGATTATTTAAATAACGATCTTTTTTAAGAAAAAAATACAATCGAGTAAATCTTACCGTTTCCCGCTTGACCCCAGCTATATAAGGTAAAAAAAACCTATTAAGGAATCAGTTAATTAGAAACATTTTTATCGTATGTTCGGCTTAACTGCCCGGGCCGCATTCCAACAGGACTTGTTGCTCCGTGTGGCCAATAGGAAATAAGGTTAAACCAACGACCTTGGGGAACCGAAGCAAATGTCTTTAGGAAATTAAAACAGGATAGAATTAAAAGACATCGATGTAGGATTAGCCTGGGTTGGGGGTAAAGTTCAAAGGTGAGCTCGTATATACAGTAGGGGTAAAAAAAAAAGAGAGAGTGATTTCCCTTTATAGATGTTTTTTTTTTTTAGCGTGTGGCGCATTGAAACGTACAATGTGCTTTTGGTGAGATCGATTTGAAATTTAATTTTGGCAGTAGTTGGCTTAAAAAAAAAAATGACGTCTTACCGAGAAAGGCTCAAAGAATGTCTGTGTTAGTAGTAAGAAGGGTGCGCTTCGTGAAAACATCGGCTTGTGCTTTTTATTTAGACTCCCCCCCTCCTCGCAATAGCAGCGCCCCCCCCCCCATCGGGATTAACACCCAACTGTTATTACACTTCAAAACATGAAAGGATACCTGTAAAATAATGTCGGTGCTCCTTAAACACCACACCCATTTACTAAAATAATTTTATTTAAAAAATTAATTTTAAATATGTATTTATTCAAAAGACTAAATAGTGTTACCTTTTATTAAATTAGCAAATCGTGATAGGAATTTACCTCCCCCCCCCCCCCCCCCACACGGTTAAACGCCTTTGGGACGTATCGTAGATAGGCTCCCTGTCCTAGCTATCTGTATCTGTGATCTTCACACAAAACCACAGCAACACCACCCCAGAGGTATATCTGTCTACTTGTCAATCTGCCTAGTTCAGATAGTCAAATCTGTTTGGTTGCTATAGGGCTGGTAAGTAGGTCACCAACCAGTTCTCATGCAGGTTTTATTGAGCCGTAGAACTGGTTAGTGACCTACTTACCAGCCCTATAGTAACATCTCACCACACATGGTAAAAGTAATGAATGCTAAGCTTTATTGCTCCATTTTCTTGGCCAATTGTAACTAAATGTATAAGTAGTTAGTAATAATCATTAATTATTCTAATTGATCTCTTTTATTTTGGGGTTAATTCGAACCATGCGTTACACAGTGCGACAAGGTAGTTAAAAAATCAAGGAACATACTTCAAATTCGGAAAGAACAAAACATATTTTAAAATAAAAATGAATGAAACAATTAAAACGAGAAAGAATATAACTTAAATAAGAGGGCGTATAATTTGGCATACATAAAACAGAATATACTTGGGAGGAACATGCATAATACTTGACGTAATATACATTATACTTGTGGGAACATGCATAATACTTGACGTAATATACATTATACTTAGGAGAAACACAGAACGAGACGGAACATAAATTAGACTGTACGTTCAACATTAGAATCGGGGAACATTTATTGGAACGAACGGGAACACACATCATACTTGGGGAAACACAATAACGAGAGTGACGACATACAAGACGGAGAAACATACATCAGAAAGAGAATAAACATACATTAGACCTGGCCGAACATACAGCCAACGATAGAGAACAAATACAATACCGAGTGGGAATACATATGAGACGTGAACAAAAAAAAACATACAGTAGAAAAAGGGGGATCATACATTATGTTTGGAGGAACATAAATTATTTTGGAGGAACATACATTAAACGATAGTGAACATACCCGAGAACAAGAGGGAACACAGAACAAACCATAACGTTAGAAAGAACACTAACTCCCCCACAACCAGATTTTCAAGGGCAATAATCCATACCCCCCCCCCTCCCTTCACTATCTCCCCTGACTAAAGGGAGGAAATTGGTGGCGACTCTCAGGCCCGTAAATCAGGCAGACGTTCATTGAATAAGCTGGCCGTGGACTATTTACTGACCCCCTCCCCACCCAACTGGTCAGACGGTTCCAGAGCTGGTCAGCAGTTAACCTGCATGAGGCATCCAGCGGTCAATAGGACCAGGGTCTAATGTGTCTTATTGAGTTTTTTCGTTTTTCTTCCCTCCCTTGAATACAGATGATAAATAAATCACGTGATCAAACAGACAGGCAGTGAGTGAGTGAGGGGGTGGGGGAGAGAGAGTAGGTGGACTAATGGGAAGGGAGGGAATGTCAAAACAAGGGGAATGTATATGAAACAAATGGATTGATCTTCTAATGTAGGACACGGAAAATGGAACAAGAGAAGGGAGAGTATATCCAAACAAGGAGAATTGGAAATTAGGTCAGAGAGAGTGAGATAGAGAGAGAGAGAGAGAGAGATGGAGATATATATATATATAGAGAGAGAGACTGAAAGAGAGGGCGTTCAATTAATCTTGGTAGAAGTAGCAGTAGTGACGTAAGATGTTGAGGGGGCTGAAAACTGACGACGAAGATCAAAATATGGATGGGTTGGCGATGACAATGACAACGGCAACGATGATGATGATAAAGGTAATTATGATGATGATGATCATTTGATGTTGGGGATAATGATAATAATAATGATAATGATTATGATAATGATAACGATGACAATAAAGAGAACGAAGATGATGATGATGATGATAATGATGATCATGCTCATCATCTTCATCATCATTATCATCATCAAGATCATGACGCCGTTGATAATAATGGTAATGATGATGACGATGATGACGATAACAATTAAATCTTCTCTGTTTACGCAGATATCATCAGGGTTAACGGATATAACAAAGCAACTGTATTGTGTGGATTGGGAATGCATATTTAAAAAATGACTCACAAATGACGGGGGACAAAATCGCATCTTCTATTTCCATAACTATTTTTTCCCTTTTAAAATCCAATGCGAGATTTTTATAGTTAATCTCTCGATTGCCTTCCGCCGTCTATATTTCTCTTCCTCTCACAGATAAATATCAAACTATTAACTGAGCAATGCATGCCTCTGTCCGTCTCTAAAAAAAACAAATGATTCTTTCTATTGGACACTTAAAATACCCGTCAACTACTTCCGCTTGAGATGATATCACTGCAAACAAAGGGAGACAAACACCGGCCCCCACACTTGCTCACATACGCGCAGATTTACCGCCCTTTAGGGACCTGCTTTCCTCCCTTGCAAGCGGCGGTCCATTTCGACGCTTCCGTTGTTCGCATCCCAATTCCTCGCGCGGACCGCCGGGAGAGTTTAATAGTCAGGTTTATGAGCGACCTGGAGAGCTAGGCTGGACAAATGAGATTTCTGACATTCTCTTAGGCTTGGAGTTCCCCTAATCTGATGATTGCAGATCGAACCAATTACCCCGCCCAGATCCAGTTGTTGACGTGGTATACAAGATGAAGGGAATTCCCGATTTTATTCTATTTTTATAGTTATACACATAAACTAGTCACATTTTTTTTTGTTTAAGGGTTGTTTTTATTTTTCATGACGGAAAGTAATGAGAGGAGTAAAAATGATTAGTTATCGAAATCTCACATAAATCTTCACATAAATAATATTTTATCATTAAAAACATGATTTAAAATGAAAGGTGATTAATTTAGATAATAAAATTTTCCATCCGCCCGCGACTTCTTATGTGCAGTTTATTAATGCCTAGAAAGGCTGAGAAAGAAAAGTAAACAAACGACGATTAAGAATTAATCGAAAACAAAAAAATAAAATAAAAAAAATAAATAAAAAAAAATAAAAAAATAAAACAAACATTAAATGCATATATCAAGCACATTTAACTATCTATACTCGCAGTAAATATTTATCTTGTTTCGGGTTATTGTGTGGTCGATCAGTTTTGTGAAATCTTTTTGTCCATTCAGTCCGTACAATACACATGAAAATTACTACAGGCGGGGGAAGAAAATAGGGCGTTAGGGTAGGTGTAGGAATACATAGCGATGGTACATACAGGCTGTTAAAGTAAAGTTCCCCTGTCAGACCTTGGGCAGATGAAGTAGAGTTCATATGTTTCTTGACCTCGGCACACCCACGAATGGCGTGGACTGAACGTTCCCTCGAATGGGAAATACTGTGTGTACAACATGTGTTTTATGTGCGTGGTGTTCTGAACGTGTTACACAAGGATATATGTATTTTACAAAATGACTGCCAGGCAGTTCAAATTGACTGCTCGGTCGCGCAACCGCGCAGAGGGAACACAGGCTCTATGCCCAGTCACTATTACTTACCCAAACGAGAGTCAGGTAACTATGATATAGGCTCTTGTGTTATAATAATTGACGCCCCTCCTTAACCAACCTCTACTAAAAAAATCTATTTAAAAGTAAGTTACACTTTCTGACCTGGTGGTCTATCCATTTGACAGATGAAATAGATCCCGTCTGTTTCTATGACCTCGGCATATATATCTGTAATGTAGTCATCTACATGCAAAGCGACCTTTATTTTACTAAATTTAGTCCGGCACCCATCAGAGTTGCCATGTTCTTCCGACATGAGTCTGAGGTCCTTGCTAGAAATTTTTAGGTCAACAGTCATGCACTCTACCGCCCGAGCAAGAAGTCTCTAAAAATCTTTTAACAAACTCTATTTGATGTACAGCAGACGACATTAGAATGTTTGATATATTTTTTTATTACTAAACTTAAAAACATTTATTTTATATATTTTTACCCCAAACATGAAAGCGTAAGTTGATGAATCCAGTCAATGTAAAATGCAAGTATTTTGTATTCATTGTAATCCAATGGTTCTGGTCATAAGGCGAAGAATGTACAACGAAAAAGAATAGAATCTATACTGGTTAGATATATTGAGAAAACTTCGGAATTCAGTCAGTAAACAGGGAGGGGCGAAAAAAAAAGGAGAGGGGGGGGGGGTTAAACTTCTATTTAAAAATGTATGACATCATTTGTCGAAGCTGCCAAAATCGCTGTCCCGGCTTAATTAATTTCTTTTTTTTTTCAAATTTAAAAAGAAAACCTTTTTGTTTTATTGTTTGAAGCAGTGAAATAAGAATTGAGGGCAGAAATAGAAAATGGGAGAGAGGAAAGGAAAAAAAAAACAGGAGGAATAAATGAAAAATAATGCTCTAATGTGAAATATTTTTTGAGAGTGCCATTCGTCCTGACTCTCCCCCCGCGTCCTCATCTTTCATTATCACCCCGAAACATGCCTAGTTCCGACAATTTTTTGTCTCCCCTGAAATGTAATATGACACCCGGATTCATTTAAAAACTTTTTTTTTGTTTTAGGAAAAAAAATGTGCAGTAATATTTGAAAATGTTGTGATACTAAAAGCATGTTAATTACATTTTTTTTAGAGATTTAAGAGAAATTAGTTACTTTGTTGAAACGCAAAGAGATTGATTTTTAAGTTCAAAAGTAATTAAGTCACCATTTTATTTTTAAATACTAGAGTGCTCTCCCATATTTAGTTTTTTAATATTATCTCCCTTATTAGCGCGAATAAAAAAAAAAGAAGTGGGTAATGGAAACGCTGAAATGAACTCAGCAACCCTCGTGTGTTGTGTGTGTTTTTTTTGCGTGAATCATTCGCGTCGTGTCGAGTGAGCCCAATTCGTGAGGTGAAACAGCAAGTCGTGAGTTGATGACGTGGAGGGGAAGGGGAGGGAGGAGGTCATTAGGCGTTTGCGCATATGGTGTATTTCTTCATATCCTTTTGATAGCACCCGCCCTAATTGGACCCAAAGGGAGAGAAGTCGTCGGTGACGAACCGGAAGCAAAAAAGTTAGCCAGAAATGAGCAAACAGGTTTTTTTTAAAAAAAAGTTCCAGAAATTTCTAGATCAACTTTTTTCAATGTACAAAAATAAAATGTTGACCAATTTACAATATGGAAAATGAAAAACAGTAATAAAGCTGCAGAATAGAACTTTTTTACATCTTTATATGACCACCCTTTCTTCGCTTGACTTTGCAAAAAAAAAAAAAAAAAAAAAAAAAAAAATAAAAAAAAAGGCCTAATATAAAAATATAGAAAATAGTAAAAATGCCGCTGGTATAGATCCTTACCAAAGCACCTCTTGGTTGGATGATAGAGTAAGAGTGCTAACAGGATAATTTCTTGATTCGAAAGAGAGTAAGCATGCGCAGGGCACACATGAGTTCACTCAGCTGTGGTGGGTACCTTAGTATTGGCTAGGCAAAGTGTAGATGACTGCACATAGTGCTGACCATATTATCTCTTTACAGATGTCACAAAACATGTAGGCTCTACTTCATCTGACATGTGGGTCTCCAAAAGATTAAGTTAACTAAACGCCTCTGATTTAGTTCATGTTTGAGTTTCAAAACACTTGTTCACTTTTATTAGTGTTGTGTGTTATGGAATACCATACCTTACTAATATCACTCCATGTTTTCATGCTAAGTTAAGAACAAAACAAGTTTGTTCGGTAATGGGGAAGTCAAGAGCTCGCTAGACTAGTGGGCTACTGGCCAAAACAGAGATATTTCTGACCATTGTCTGTCGGTCAGTTGCTATCGGGTAGGTCTTCCGTTGGCCATTCGAGCTATGTGTGATCCTCTGTCGGTCAGTTTCGCTTATACGCGATCGTCCTTTGGGCAGTTGGCTCATGGGCGATCGTGCTTCGGTCAGTTTCGCTTATAGGCTATCGTCAGTCGGCTAATTGGCTTGTGTTAAGTAAGGCGTAAGATGTCGGACAATCGTTATACGGACAGTTAGATTTTGTGAAATTGACGGGCGGAAATTCGGATTCCGGCCAGTCAAAGAACAAATGGATTTCGGACAATTGACCAAACAACCGATGTATTCTTGACAACCGCTTGACGAACTTTGTATCGGAAAAAAATAAGATCAGACAATTGCTCTCAGGCAATTACTATCAGGCAATTACTATCAGAAAATGCAATCAAACAATCGCAAGCAGGCAATCGCTATCAGAAAATACTATCAGGCAATTACTATTAAGCAATCACTATCAGAAAATGAAATCAGGCAATCACTATCAGGCAATTACTATCAGGCAATCGCTATCAGGCAAACCTTATTAGGCAACCACTATTAGGCAACCACTATCAGACAATCACTATCAGGCAATTACTATACGGCAATCACGATCAGGCAATCGCTATCAGGCAATTGTTATCAGGCAATTACTATCAGGTAATTACTATCAGGCAATCGCTATCAGGCAACCGCACAAAACCCGACCCCCACCCCTAGTGTCAAAATTTGCCGGCTTGCAATACTTTATAGCCCCTCCTTCAGGAATCGTCTTTCTAATGGGGGCAATTAAATCCTCTCTAAGCGATTTCCATTTCTGAAACCCATTAAAAGGGAATTTCCGAAAAAAAAAATATATTCGCGTTATCTTTACAAGATCCATTTCGAATGAATATGACGTTTAATGTCATTGCCCCTCTCCTTGCTTTCCCCACCTCATCCATTTTGTATAGGATCTAGCTTTAGCTATTCAGACTTGGCTAAACAAATGTGGTTCAGCAGACGTTGTAGTATAATATTCCGCAGGTGCGTAATAATAGGGTATAAGATAATTGGGATAGCAAACAAAAAATGTATTTTACGCTGTAAAAATATTATACTTATTATTAAGTATGATTTGTCTTAGAGCAAGGAATATGAGCTTTTCTGATGAATACCGAGGTGGTTTTTTCTTAGAACCACTGTTCAGGTTAAATTTTCGGGTTTTTGCGAAACTGTCAATAAACCTATACACACATACCAAACTACGTTTAATACTATCTAAGTATGTGTAGACGAAATGTCCATACCCACAGTGGCTCTAATATCTCATTTCTTTTGCCGCTCTCCATTTCTCGCCTCAATTTCTATCTGCTCCGTTTTATTTCTCTCTGTTTTCCTCTAGAACTATTTCTTACTCTCTATTTGCTAACTCGTTTTCTATACGTCCATTGCTATTTCTTTCTGCTCTCTTTCTTTTCTCTCTCTCTGTATCTCCCTCTCTCTCTTTCTTGCTTTCCCTCTACTTATCTCTCATCTCCATCCTGTCTCTTTAGCTCTTACTCCCTATTTTTCTATTTTTGTTTTACTTGTTTTATATCACTATTTATGTCTCTCTTTCTTTCATTTCTTGACAGCCTCTCTCTTTCATTCTGGCGTTCTTTGTTCTCTCTCTCTCTCTCTCTCTCTCCCCCCCCCTGCTTTCCGCCACTCACAGAAGTGCACTTGTTTTATTGACCTTTGACCCTCTTGCAGCTGGTCTCACAACATTCCCATAGGCGAGCCCGCCGTGTGTGACGCAACAGGAGATTAATCGTTGGTCGGCAGATCGATAATCCCGTCACAGACAGCCAATACATCCATCCAGGGGTGGGGGGGGGGGGGGAGGGGGAGGGGGAGGGGGAGGCGAGGTGCCCACTTAAATCTAGAAGCTTATGTAAGAGTTCGTTAAAATAGCGTTCAAATTTTGTTACGTAAATGGCCGTTAAGTAGATATGGATGTTGTAATATATAGAGATGCTAAAGTGTTTGTAAGAGGTCGCCTATTTTAAACGATTTTTAAACTGCTTTCCTTAGCGATCCTTCAGTGGACGTTTAGTTAGAAGCTATTTAATGTATATATATATATATATATATATATATATACATATATATATATATATATATATATATATATATATATATATATATATATGCATATGTAGGATAATTTATCATAAGAAATGTTTTTGGTCGACCAAGATTCCTCGATTAAAAACCAGTTACCTCTGATTTTATAGCCCGCTTTTGAAGCATTATCATATTGACGAATAACAAAAATAACACTACTACCACTACTACTACTACTACTACTACTACTACTACTACTACTACTACTACTACTACTACTACTACTACTACTACTACTACTAATACTACTACTACTATTACTAATACTACTACTACTACTAATAATAATATTTAAATGATAAGCCCCCTCACATTTTGACTTTAAAAAAATGATGCATTATATTTTTCCGGAATGGTGTTATGCAAAATACATGTCAAATTCTAGAGACATCAACGATCGAGTGTAAAACCGCAGTTTAATTTCGCGCCGTGGGTCAAGAAAATAGGTCAAACCTTGGACGTTGGTGATAAAAGAGTTAAAGAATGGATCGTTTGACCCTTTCCCCCTCCACCCCCACCCCTGGTCATCACCCCTCACACAGCCTCGGTCGTCCACTTAGCCTTTAAGACTGTGTGATGAATCGCCGCTGTGACGCTAGGTCAAGGAAATTTCAACTCTGACCTCAGCGGGCTTCCATAGTTTTTGTTCACCGAATGGCTACCTCCATGACAAATGGGTGCGTCTGTCACTGAAATGGGGGAACAGGACATTTCCCCCCTGTCAATTACCCCCCGGATATTTCCCCCCCGACATTACCCCCCAGAGTAATTACCCCCCCTGTCAATTACCCCCCTGTCAATTACCCCCCGCCCAGTAGGACATTACCCCCCCCCCCCCCGGACAGGGTTAGAGTTAGGGTTAGGGTTAGGGTTACGTTTTAGGGCTAGGGTTAGGGTTAGGGTTAATGTTAGGGTTAGGGTTAGAGTTAGGGTTAGGGTTAGGGTTAGGGTTAAGGTTAGGGTTAGGGTTAGGGTTAGGGCTAGGGCTAGGGTTAGGGTTAAGATTAGGGCTAGGGTTAGGGTTAGAGTTAGAGCTAGGGTTACGGTTAGGGTTAAAGCTAGTTTTAGGGTTAGGGTTGTGTCTAGCTTTGGTTTTGGTTTTGTGTGAAGGTTTAGGCTAAGGTGGATGCTTAGGTTTTGGTATTTTTCTTAAGGTTTGGATTAAAGTAGTATATAGGGACAGTGGCGTAGCGAGGTCGGGTGTCACCAGGGGCGGCACTTAATAGTGTCACCCCCCCCAGAGACATAGAGACCCTTCCAAGGGACAAACTTTCAAACTTTCGATTTGAACCCCCCCCTCAAGTTTTCGATTTGCACCCCCCCTCAAACTTACGATTTGCACCCCCCTCGAGTTTTTCTCTATATATTTTGCTATTTTTTGCCTTGGTGTCACCCCCCTTAATGGTGTCACCCGGTGCGGTCCGCTGCCCCCGCCCCCCCCTCGCTACGCCCCTGTATAGGGATAAAATCCTAGTTAGAGTTAGGATTTTAACTTGAGAGGAGGGGGGTAATTCCCCGGGGGGGTAATTGACAGGGGGGTAATTGACAGGGGGGTAATTGCACCGGGGGGTAAATACGGGGGGGAAATGTCCGGGGGGGAAATATCCAGGGGGGTAATGTCCTGTAGCCCTGAAATGGTAGCATGCGGTGAAAGGTACACATCTGTAACCATTCAACGTCATTCTATTAAGGGTAGTAATTAGAGCTAAAGGAGAAGAGGCGACAAAATTGTTTTGCGCTCAAAAACATAAACATAATTACTCTTGAAATGTATGGAAAAAGGAGTTAAGTACGTGTTACTTGCAAGTGTGAGCAGAGTTTCTTCCAGGCATCTCTTCGGCGCCCCCCCCCCCCTTCCATCACCGAAAAAACGCAACCGCCCACCCTAGAAACAATTTGGATTTTATATTGAAAACATACTTTTACTAGTGTCCGCCCACCCCCCTCGGAAAATGTTGTCCGCCCCCCTCCCCCGAAAATATCAAGCCTCCCCCCCTCCGGGAAAAGAGTCTGGAAGAAACACTGAGTGTGAGTATTTGTGTTCATGGGTGTTCAGATGTGTTCGGGGGTTACATACATGTTTATTGGTGTTCAGAAATGTTAAATTGTGTTAATGGGTGTTCTTCTCTTGGTATTCATTGGTGTTTATGGATGTTCAGGTGAATGTTACACATAGATCCATAATACAATTCACACACCCTAGGCTAGAAAGTTGTGGCGTTTGTGGCGGTGTGCTAGGAGGGGTGGGGGTGTTGAGGACAGTAAGACATGTGACTTAGCTGATTTAGCTGGTTAAGCTCATGGTTGCTGGACCGGAAATTCTCGAGTTTTGAGGCTCAATAGATGCGGACTCCAAAATCAAATAACACTTGCAGTGTAGTTTGTTCTTGGTTTGACAAAGGCTATGGAAGCTAATCCAGAAAAAAGCAGACTGAAATACGTCAACGACGTATATGGCTTACAACAAGTTGACGTGTAATACTAAATTGTGTTGGAGGGAATCATTTGCAACACCAAAATTAAGAACGCAGAAGAAGAAAGTGGTGGGACGAGATTTGGGACGCCTAAGTCAGATGGTAGAGCTCACGAGGTCGGATGGTAGAGCTCACGAGGTCAGATCTAGGACTTGAGTCTGTAGGACATCCATGAGTCCACCCAGCATCGTACCTGGTTCACTTTAGGCAAACAAAGGCTAAATGGCATTGTGCTTACCGCACTATGACCTTGTAAGTCAAGGTCATTAAAACTAATGTACTCTATTAGGGAATAAGATTATACTAAATTCGTATTTCCTAAATAATTATGATTAAAAAAACTATTTCTGTATTCTTAGAATAATTTTTATTTGAAATCGGTGAGCGGAACGTCATGGTGATATAGAAGTTGAGAGAATCTTTCTTGTTGGTGAGTTAGTTGTGTCAGGGTTTACATGAGTAAAACCGCATCGATCAATTCAATTCTAGACGATACTTTAGCTAACAGCTAACAGACCCACAGAAATGTGTCACATCCGGTAGTATCGATACTGACGCATAAGCGGTATCGATCCTGAGAAAAGTATAAGCAAAAGGGTTTAATCAATGGTGGTTACATCAATAGGTGTAAGGGATTTACCTCAGCTGTAGCCGTTATTTTCTGATACTTAAAGAAATTTATATGAAGAGTTTATAAGTCGTCGTGGCCGAGTGGTTAAGGCGATGGACTTGAAATCCATTGGGATCTTCCCGCGTAGGTTCGAATCCTGCCGACGACGAATTTTTTATAAATTAAAAACGTCTACTTTTATTACCAACAATTATATTAGAATTGTATTTGTTTTTCACGATACATTATTTAAGATCATACAATGTGACTTGAGCCAAGTGACTTTAAAACATCAAGGCTGGTTTTGCAGTCATTAGCCTGGCCAAAAGTCATATCCGCAAGAGAGAAAGAACAAAAAAATCCTACCGGCAAGGGAGGGAATCAACCATAAAAGAAGGGGAGAGCAGAATTGTAACACACGATGACTGATGATGACGTCTCGACTCCATCTTCATCTGTCACGTGACAACCCAGGCTAGCGCCCGCGTCTCTATACCCCAACCGCCCCCATCCCCATTATTTTTTCCCCTCTCTTTCGCAAGTAAAGGGAGACCATCCATCAAATATGAATAAGCGAGCGAATGCTCGGCTTAAGTCCCCTTACGTCGCGGCGTAAACTCCAAACCTCGGGCGAACGCCCAGGAGGTCAGTTAATGCAATATGCGTTCATTAATTGGGTAACCACCGGCCGGTTCGTGCAGCGGTCACGCGCTGTTATTGCCCGCCGGCTGCTAAGACCCGGTTATGGCCCTTGATGATGCTTATCGCAAAATGAAAAGTTATCTTAATTGCCTTCTTAACGCGGGGAGTTATTGGCCGTTTACTCAAGCTGTCGTACACAGTCGAGACACGATCAGAACTTCACGAAAAAAAAATGGCGTCGTTTCCGGTGCAATGGTCTAATTTGCATATAATGTTAATCAAATGTTTTTAATAAAAAATGACAATTTTCCAGATTGTATTTTAAATAGAAAAGAATGTATTTAATTAAGTTTGTAGGGCGTGGTATCAATAGCCGTAAACAACGACAACCAATGCTTAATTGTCGAAGCGTGCATGTTTTTGTGTTTGTGTTTGTGCGTGTGTATGTATGTGTATGCGTGCCTCACACACGTAATTTAAAGCGTCAGTTTGTCATACCCTTTTGTTCGGTTTAGCAATACAGTTGTCCGTATCACAACCGGGGCAGATTTACTACAATAATATTTCTTTCTCTCATGTACTTTCATTTAAAACATAATTTACATTAAAACGACGCGAACCAGAGGCGTAGCAACCCATTTCGGCGCTCGGGGCAAAATATCAATTTTGCGCCCCCCACCCCATATTTATATATTTATTCAAGTTAACGAAAAAGGATCCCCCCCTCCCCCCGACCAAACAAACATCTGTCACCGTTAATAGTTTTTTTACGTATCACACAAGCAAAGAAGAAAGCCGACTGTAGAGCCAAGTAGCTTTCTATTTTTATTAAATTTGACTGTAATGCAGCTCGGAATAAGTTTTTATTTTATGTTTCTACCTTCTTTGGCGCCCCCTTAGGGTCGGCGCCCGGGGCGGGCGCCGCACCCGTCCTACCCTGGCTACGCCTCTGAAACGAACTGGAAGTTAAAGTAACTAACTAATTGGTCATGTCTAGTTGTCTAGCCATATCAGACTGAAGTCATAATAAAAAAATAATGTATTTATGTAAAACACATATTTGCTCAAACATCTAATTACAAATTTTAACATGAATATTACGGCCTATGTATCTATCCAGAGTTTCTTCTAGGCATCGTTTCGGGGGGGAGGGGGGGGGGGGTGTATCTATCTATGCATAAATAAAAAAAATATCTGTTTTAACTACACCTTTCATCCGATCACCATGAAACTTTGGGAAGTCGTTGACATTACTATTCGGGAGATTTCCGCGATAAAGTATTTTTTTTTTTCAGAGTATGTTGCCGGCTAGTATTTTGTTGTTTAGGACTTGATCGCAGCAGCGCGGGACGGGTACGCTAGGAAAGTATAATATCTAGAATGCTAAACTATTCGCATATATGTGTTGGCTTGCATGAGGTGTGTTTATTTTTGTATCAACCCGTGGACGTTTTTTTTTAGCGTTAGCGTTTAATCTCTTCGCGCATTGCACCACACATCTAACACACCCCCCCCCCTCCCACATTTTCTCTCGCCAAGCAGTTTGGTTGTGATCGATCCTCGAACAGAAGGAAAGAGTTAAATTTAGTATTTAAATATTAGATACTTAGAAAACTATTTCACTATCAGCCTCCATAGCTCAGTGGCTAGAGCACTGGTCTTGTAAACCAGGGGTCGTGAGTTCAATCCTCACTGGGGGCTTCAATTTTTAAAGCGGCCTGTGCTCCAGTTTTTTAATTTTTATTTTTTATTTTTACCACTACTAGTTTGTACGCTAGTCTACAGGCTTAGATTGTTTACATTTTTGGGAATATTTTTGATAGTATCTGGCTCACTGGTCGCAAACTTTTGGTTTTTTAGATGTAGTAATTAGTCCATATGATGAGTCGTCCATGTGAAATTCTAGTCACAGAACGCAATAATAACACGGGGCAATGCAAGTTTTTTTTTTTTTTGACGCCGTTAAAATAGCGCTAGGTAAAATAAATTGATCCAACGGGTTTCCATAAAGCTAGAATAATAGCTGTTTGCCGTTTTAATTTATGATACACTATATACATTGAATAATTGTTATATTCATAGATAATCATAGAGGCAGGTACAGAGTTGAATTTGGTGCAAATCAGTGGCGTAGCCAGAATCACCTCAAGGGGGGGGGGGGTCCAAGTTTTACCCGGGGACAAACTTTCGATTTGCACCCCCCTCAAACTTTCGATTTGCACCCCCTTCAAACTTTCGATTTGAACCCCCCTCAAACTTTCGATTTGCACCGCCCCCCTCATACTTTATATATATACCGAGGGGTCTATGGGGGGGGGGGGGGGGGGGGGGGGGTTAAAAAATCATGTCTATATCCCGCGTTGCCATCCCCCGTAGTGTTATATAAAAACACTCGAGAAAGGTTAGGGGAGATCACTCCAAGTTTATTTTTTTATAATGATAATCATAACAAAGCCTTTTCACATTTCTATAACTTCTAATGTCAAACTCTCAACGTAACAACTAACACATCACCGTTAGCCTCATATTCGATGAATTGTCAAAGGCGATACACACGTAGCTCCTTTCAGGCATCTCTTCGGGGAAGATCTCCCCTTCGCCCCTTCCCCTCTCCCCCCATATCCCCCGGGCCGAAAAACATCTACCGCTCCTGAACGAAACAGAATGTATATAACAAGTATATACGTTTAACAGTATTTGCCCCAACCCCGGAAATAAAATCTAATAGTAACTGTACATATTATGATGAGTTTAGTTTAAGAAAGGGGCGGGCTAATACCGAATATATTATCACTTTCCTGTTGTTTGAGAAAAAAGTTTAATTGCAAGGGAAATAACCAAATCAAATGTATAAAACAAATACAATCCGAAATCAGAAAACCAAAATACACTAAAGTTATTAGAGACTTTTAAAAAATAACTATACAGTAGCTAAGTAATCAAACATGTCTACTATCACTAGATGTATTTAAAATGCAAATTTCATTTTATTTTCACTTAGAGACTAGAAACATTAACTTTATTATAATAATCGTTTTATTAGTATTGTTAAAGAAAGCTTTAACTTACTTTCTCTGTCAGTAACATATTTATTATTTCTGGATCCCTTGCTTTAAGGGACAAAACCAAATTAAAATTATAGTTAGTGTAGTTTATTTAAACAATAGGTTTAGTTGGGCGCCAAGGTATAATGGGTCATTAAGATACCATTATTATACTGAACCTAATGGATCGCTGTCGTTCAAATAATCAGCATACATATTCAGCTTGTACAGTAAAAATACAATACATATATTTAACGTTAACACATATTAATAAAATACAACTTTATTTCCAGTGAAATTTAATCACTTGCAAAAGTATTATGTGATATGTTGTCTGTAATGTAAAAGTCGTAAAAGAAATTCAAACATTTTCAAAAAGTATTATGTGATATGTTGTATGTTATGTAAAAGAACCGTCAGACATGGCTGTCATTTATCTCCTATTTCCTTACATACCCAGGTTAAAACCACTCTAATTGTATCTGTCACAGGCACAGGTAACATTTAAATCTACATAATAAATGAAGCAGACATCACAACACACAAAAGAAAAAAAAAGTTGCATGCGTATATACGGACTAACTAAAAGAATATTATATTTGCTATTACGGCTCTTTTAATTTTTTTTATCTTTTTAACTGAAATAATTATTATTCATAATTACACTGCTTAAACAAAATAAAAGATATTTACATATTATATTTCATTTCGTTTTCATTTAAATGTATTATTTTCCATAGTAAAATGTCTCCTATATTTTACACATCTAAAAGATCAACTTATGCCAGGTAATATGTTATGTTTAGTCCACTGCATTATTGACAACTATATGTTACATATATGTACCCGTCTTTCTTTTCCCGAACTGCAAACAATAATCTCGACAATCTTTTCTCGAAGATCAACTTAAATACTCGATATTTACAAAACACGAGTACTGAACTCACGATTACTCAAAACACGATTCAACTATCCGATTCTGTCTACCTGATACTCTTAGCTCATAATTATTCATATATCGATTACTATAAAAAACACCTTTCATATAAAATAAACGGATCAAATTGTTTTATAAAATTACCTACAATATTTTCTCTTGAATCGGAAACCACAGCGGTCTGTGTGTAACCAGTTACTTGAGTTCAGTGTGTAGCCGCCAATCTAGGTTTTTATTTTCTAAATCTAAAGGACTAAAAATGACAAACTACTAGAAGGATGTATGATTTTTTAATATTTTTAGGTCCATCTTTCAGTATTCTGCTTTGCTAACTCTTTAATCTATTCTGGCCTCAACCCATACTACCAAGTACCAGATGCAATAACCATTACATCCCCTGTATGTATAAAACAAACACATAATAAGGGAGAGAAGTAATACAAATTGAGAAAATTAACATTAAAATAACAACATGTATACACACAAAAAGTGAACGGTAATTAATTAATTATTTCTCAAAGTTAATCTACAAATGCATTTTTGTATTCAGAAATGCAAAACTATATTATTTTTACGTAAACATAATTTTAATATATATGTTTAACTCACAATACAAAGACGCAAACTTTATTACAGATTTTTTACACAATTTGTGTTACATGACTCTCAACCAGCGATGTGAGCCTGCTGACAAACTCTAATATTTTGGATCCCAGATAAAAAAAAATTTAATGGGACAACTAATTTAAATATGAAGTGCATGTGAATGGTTCCACTTTTTACTTCTGCCTGTCTGTATTTGTATCTAGGATAGCTCGCTTTACCCGAATGTTTATGTCAGTAGATCGTCCACGATACATTAGTGTGAGTACTGTTGGCTTGTTTGTAGAAGTTAAATGCCCATATTGTACATCATTGTATTGAAAATATGTGATTGGTGATGTTAAAAATAATATGTTATCCTATTTCATGATATAAATTCATTTTGTGTGATAGAAAGTGTCAATTATTGCAATATTACTCTGAAATCAGACACGCTGATTTTATTTAAGTTTCAATGTATAAGTTATGTTTACCCCTGTTACTAGAGCTAGTAGTTGACAAAGCCAACAGTAAAATGTTGCATCGTATCTATACATGGGACAATGAACTGATGAAGAAATACATTTAGGAGCCTCCTTGTCTTGTGCAACCAAAACTACAACAACCTCCATAAACCTTTGTCAGAAGCCATTTCATCGTGGCCCATAGGTTGAGAGCTTATGGCCGCCCATGTTGAGGCCCAAAGTGTTTGGGCCATCATGTCGTGGCCCATAGGTTGAGAGCTATACTGCTTATGGCCACTCATGTTGTGGCCCTATGTGTTTGGGCCATCATGTCAAGTCAGGCATGTCAAGTGGCCAGGGTATTGTCAACATAATATCATGATTTCACAGTGTGGTAAAAATAACTATTAAGGCCTTATTGAAAACAAACAGTTTGTTAGGGAGAGTGATTCAGCTATGGCGAGCCGATGGTTGAAATTATTCAGTCCCATACAGTATATCGGGTAAATTGTCTAATAACAATACGTCCGTAAGTTGTATTATATTTCGTTGTTTATGATAAGGATGGAATTTGCTTCTATATATTCGCATCTAATTTTTTAATTTTTTTTTTCGATTTTTTCTTCAATAGTATGGAATGAAACCAAACCATGTAGGCCTATATATAGGAAGTTACAAAATCAACATAAAGTGATAACTATTTTAAAATGAGTTTTTATTTAGTTATACTTAGAGCCCACATTATGTATCGTTTGATCTCAACTTCGACATTTTGGCAAAATTAGTAATAATTATTAGTATTAATTTAAAACGCCTCGGACATATAATTGTATTGGTGGTTGGGATGGGGGGGGGGGGGGGGGGGGGGAGAGCGAGGGGCGCTGCAGCGGGGCAATTAAATTGTTCAAATTATTTAAAAAAATCAGGTTAATATATTCGGGATATACTTTCTCCTGTAATCGAAAGGGGTACATGGTATATGGTGACTGTTTAAATAAAAGTTCCATTGTGATGCTTAACTTAAAAATTTGTAAGTATGTATGTTGATTTTGAAAAAAAAAAATTAAAACAGAGGACTGTAGTAGGTAGTAGGTGTAAATGGTGAATGATATTTCTTCTTTTAAATATAATAAAACTGTACATTATTATTGTACATTATTATTATTGCCCCACCCTGCTAACATACATGCTCTATTTCAGGAAAATCCCAACCCCTACCTGAACCCGACCAATATTTTACACAGACAGCCTTTCTGTGTACTACCTACTCCGTACCATACTCTACCATCTAAACCCGATTTCACCGTGTTTTCGTTTTCTTTCAGGTAGAACAACTTGCTTCAGTAAATGTAGTTAAAAACTCCTCAGCATCCATAATGCTATGTGTATATTTATGTACTGAAGACAATATGACCCCTACTCTAAACTGTAAACCTACACCAGTCCTCCTATGTCAAATGATGAAAAAAGTAATGTAACAGCGGACGCCTCTGGTACAACGTCGAGGCTCGCTGATAAAGATTACAAGTCTGAGACATAAAAAGGAGGATAAGCATTTGTCGCATAGGGTAAGTGTCCACTCGGCCAATATTCGGGCCAGTGTCCATTTGGGAAATCGGCCCTCGGGCAAACGGCATTCGGGCAAGTATCTTTCCGGAATTTGTTGTAGTCCCACACCCATGGAGACGTTAAGCGTTGCCTGGTGTAGTTATACTATCTGATAATATATGGTGGATGGCAAAGATTTATATATATATATATATATATATATATATATATATATATATATATATATATATATATATATATATATATATATATATATATACATACATTTATACATATATACATATATACATATATATATAAATATATATATATATGCACTATATTCCAAGTATGTATTATGTACTTAAGTGTTTAGGTCCTATATATGTTGTTTTATCCCTGTCTTGATTTCTATAATTTCATCCGTTAACCTCACATACTCCTCCATAATCTACCATCACAAAGCGGGGCTGCTAATTAATTACAATCGATTGCTGTATTAATCGTCGGATTAGCAGTTTTAATACAAATAATTAACACCTTATTGCGCTGTCTTGAAAATCAGGGATTGTTTGTTGAATTCTCCCTACAAGGGAAAGAGAGGGTGGGGATAATCGTACTTCACTAGCTACTGATAGTGTTTTAAAGCAAAATATTTTCAGTCGTAGCATTGGTAGAGTCGAATTAAAAAATTATGAATTACTGAAATGTAGTAATTAAAACCACTAAATAGCGGACACACGGTTAAATTTGAAATTAAAAAGGTCATTTTGGTTTTGGTTTCGGTTTAGAGAAAAAGACAAACTATTCACCTGGCGCACGTTGTGTTTTAATTTTTAGTTGTACATTTTTTTAGAACTTCAACTAAAATGGATATGTGGGTATATGTTATTTTGTATTTTTGAGTGTGCTTTAATGCGATTCACCCCACCTCCCATTTAAATGTGTAACGCTACCATGTATGGTCAAATTTAATTTGAAACCCACACTCTATAAGACAATAAGATATTCGTTAATGAATTTAAAAAGTTTCATAATTGCAAGAAAAATTTGGTAAAAGTAAATTGTGCCTGCTTTTTTTGTTTTTTTTTTGGTTTTTTTTTTTAAAACCGTTTATATTCAAAAAGGGGGATACTAATTATAACACAGTATAGACATCATTTGAATAGTAGTTATTTAATACGATGTGAGTATTTATGTTTCACAATTTTAATTTACATAATTTTATATAAATCACAATATCATGCAGTAATATCGATTTTTTCAACCTTTTTCTTTTATACTGTTTTCACTAAGAATAAACATTTACTTTGTTGAAAAAAAGTTCTTTAATCAAGAAAACAGTATCTTTTTTTTTAAATTTAATTCTGTATCCTTCACAGAAGGGACACAATTTTTAAATGCAAGGGAAATAACTTTACATAATAACTCAAAAGAAAAATTAATCGAACAGCTCTTAACAAAATACACCATTTCTATTACTCATTTACTAATATTATGTATGCAATTATTCAGTAAGCAAATAATTATGTACTAGTTCTAGATAAAAAGAAAATTCAACTTATACCATACTTTCGCTTAGGAATTAAGACACAATAGCTTTGTTTTAACAATTGTAATTTAAGAAGTGTTAAAATTTGAGTATCCCTGGAGTCTGTTCGTCTTGTTTTTTCACGATTTCTCAAATTTCTGGATCCCTTAAAAGGGACAAAAGTACTTCTGATGAGTGTATGTCAGGGCTCGCAACATGCGGCTTGCATGCGGCTCCTTTGATGCCAAGATGCGGCTCTCGAGTTCGCGTACGCAAATATTAATAACGAGCCGACCCGCGGCGTATCATACGCCGCTATTTTGTTGTTTTATTTTCTACTTTTCAGTAATTCATAATTTGTGAATTCGACAGTACCAATGCTGCCACTGAAAATATTTGCTTTAAACACTACCCCCCCCTTTTCCCCAACCCCCACCCTATTACCCCCCCCCCCCCCCCCCCCCCGTGAAAGCAGCCTCCTCATAGTTACCTCCTCTAAGTTTAAAATCGTTTCAAACTGAATTATCTGCCCCTAATAGCCGTCACTAAACCCGGCTCTATAATTGTAAACATTTATATTGAACCACCGCTCACCTGACCATGTGGGGGTGGGGGTGGTAGTGATAGAGAGGAAGAGAGGGGACTGCAATTGCGCGCTTGCCGCTTGTTTTCTGACGTCTCCCAAAAGAGAATTATATATATATATATATATATATATATATATATATATATATATATATATATATATATATATATAGATAATATTATTTTAATTTCTAAACTCATATAAAATATTATTCTACAACCATATAATAACGAACGATATAATAATAAATAAAAACAATACACGCTATTCTTTTAGAACATTTAGTTACTCCTTATTTCAATGTACTTCCTATTAATGTGTCCATCCACAATTGAAAACATTCAACATCATGGTGGCTATCATTTGTTGGAAAACGTGGATTGTTTCGAAAAAATTACTTTTTTTTGTTGAAGGCACGGAAAAAAAAATCTGAAAACTATTATCGTGAAGAAACTAAAGCTACTGTTAACATGAATCATTTCAGCATTAATATCACCCAAAAGAAGGAATTTTTTTTTGCCGAGGGATTTGACCATTTGAAAACAGATGGCGTTCATTTTAAATCCTCTCAACACAAAAACAAATGAGATAACCATTGAGCCTTTTGGTATTGATGTTAGTTCGCGTCAAATGCAAACGCTGGATTTGAAAACCAAATATTTGTGGGGTTGTATATTCACAGAACTCAAGAGCAAGTTGCAAGATTTGGAGGTTAAGAAAAGCATTCAAGTTACACTCCACCAGTACAGAGTTCTAAAAGAAATGTCGCCAGAGTTTCTTCAAGGCATCTTTTTGGCCCCCCCCCCCTCTCCCGAAGAAAGTTTACCGAACCCCCCCCCCCCCCCACCGAAAATTACCAGCCCCCCCCCCCCCCCATAGGAGAAAAAAGTCTAGAAGAAACACTGAATGTCGCAAGTTGAGGCTGTTATATTTGACCCATCTCGCCTACAGCCCAATCAAACAACTCTGAGTTTGACAACGCAAAATTGTGATTTCCTTCCATTACTGATTGTCCAACAACTTATTCGTTGTCTATACCGAAGTACCTTAAATGCGAGAAATGTAAAACAAATAAATACAAACATAACAATTTATATTGTGTTGATGCATCTGTAAGCTTTGTATTTTCGGCTTTTAATTCGTTTCGCTGTATTTTTTTTGTCGATGTATCGTTCTAATGAGAACAGAGTTTCTTCCAGGCAAAGTCCCCCCGCCCTCCCGAAAATTTTCTACCGCCCCCCCCCCGAACTAAATGAAATTGATATGATTTATATAGAAAATATATACTTTTAACAGTGTCTGCCACCCGCCGAAGAAAGTCTACCGCCCCCCCCCCCGAAAATTTCAAGAGCCCCCCCCCCCCCCCCAGAGAAAAAAAAGTCGGGAAGAAACACTGAATGAGAATGTTATCAACTAGACATGTCCATGTGTCCATTTAAGTAAAAAGTCATCATGTTTAGAAACACATACATACAGAAATACACACATATGGGGCAAGAATGCAAAACTGGGCCGTTTTGATACATTACATTCTATCGTCAAACTTAGTTTCTTTTTCATTACCGTAATTGGCTATTGTAAAAATTCATAAAGACGAAAGACACGAGTAAATATCCTTTCTTTAAGATAATCAAGGAAAAAAGCTGAAGTCGACATTGATACCCAACATACATAAGTGAACTCTATGAACCCAATTTTTGTTTTCTAAAACCGCACTACCTACCATACCATACATGCAAACAACATTTGTACATTTAAACAATATTTTCAATCAAGCTAAATAAAACATATAATATAGGTGGCAGCTCTTGCCTAATGACTTTCATGTTTTTCCACATAAATTGACTTCGTACAGACTTGACAATAAAGTGGCTCCATAAAAATAAAATTATTACACGTCGCCTCACAAGAAACCCAACGATACCGATTTATTAGTTTAATTTGTCCCTTTTTAAAGGGAGCCAAAAATTGTCTATGTATAAATGTGGATGTATGTTGTTAAATTAAAGAATTAACTTTATAATAAATTTAGTCTTAAATTAGAGCTAAAGTTTTTACTTTTTAATTTTTTAAAAATATTCAGTCTGTTTCATAAATGTTTTATAAGTATTTATTTAATTAATATATGTTAGGCAAATTGTACTAATTATTTATTAATTTATTTTTAGTTATCAATGTTTATAAGTTGTATCCCTTATCATGTTTTCCCAAATACAAATGGGAAGTAATACATTTTGTCTAGGCCACGTCTAAGGGAAACTTTAACTATTTGTGTTAGCTGTTGCAGCCTTCCCTAATAGGGTCTTGATGAAAAAAAAATTCATAAAAAACGTTTTAATAACAAGCTTTTATGTAATAATGCACTCAAAAGAAGAACATAAATTATACACTACTATTTAAATAACTATAAAGAAAAGCGTGCGTCTCTTCCTAAATATTAGACACTACTATTTAAATTACTATACAGTAAAGCGTTGGTCTCTTCCTAAATATTAGTAAAGGTATACAATAGATACTAAAGTTACCCCAAATTTTCTTTATACATATATATATATATATATATATATATATATATATATATATATATATATATATATATATATAGTATATATTATATACATATATAAGGAGGGGCGCTTAAAAAAATTATGCGGGGTGGCCCTTTTTTTCTAGTTCCGTCACTTTTACTAACACATCACCTTTAGCCTCATTTTTTTAAAATTGTCAACGACCCCCCCCCCCCCCCCCCCCGTTTGCGTGTTATGCTAAAAAGAGCCGTATTAGGGCATATGAAGTATAGTTTATTTTGAAAAAAGGCGCGGGTTTAGATCGAATGCCTCTTTAGCCTCGTGTTGTGAAGTAAACTTTTAGATTCAAAGGGAAATAACACAATAAATAAAACATTCAATTTAACGTTAGTTAATTTCTTTTACTGAAGGCGCACATTCAAACAAGGGGTAAAATATTAAATAGCATTGCATATGTTGATCTTAAATTCTGACTTAATCTGGTAGAAATAGTTGCATTACTTAAATTGTATCAAGTTGGAGGCCGAAAGAGAAATGAGTGGTAGCAATGAAAACAAATAACTATGTATTCTATCTCAGGCTAGTGCTTTACTTCATCTGTTAAAGACGTTACCTATTGATTAAATAGAAAACTGTGTATGACGTATCTATGTATACATTGTCGCTCACCTAAATAAAACGATACTTAAGTTATTGGTATCTTAGAAACTAAAACTAGAGTAAAATACCACTTCCATGTATAGGATGACTATAAAAAAAAAATTATCTATAAAATTATCTATTTATAAGTGAAATTGTTTCTACCTAACAGAGACCGTAAATTATTAAATGGCATTGCAGATTTTGATCTTAAATTCTGATTTATTCTGGTTGAAATAGTTGCATTACTTAAATTGTATCAAGATAGAAGCAGACAGAACAATGAGTGGTAGCAATGGACTCACCAACACTTACATATAACATGCTACGACCATCCAAAACGTAGCTTACATTATTATAACTACATTAAGACAACTTAAACCACCATGGGCAGACAGTCAGCAACAGTCAAGAGTAAGAAAGAGGACAGCACCACCACAGAAAACTACAACCATCAGCTGTCAAAACTAACGACACGGAAGACAACACCTATCTATTAAGATGCTCGATCTCAATTTCTGACTGGATTGTCTAATAATAGGTGCTTATTGCATCATTCGCAAAGTGACGAAACTCTACAGTAGGCTCCTCATATTTAAAAAGTTATTTTTTTAATCTTTCGCAAGGGGACGAAACAGTACAGAAGGATTTCCTCGCGTTACAAAGTTATTTTTAGAAGCCTGTTGTAGTTTTACCGCTGAATATAGTAGTACCCATTACTCGCTATGCAGGACGCTCGATTAACGGATGTCAAGTGCCAACTTAGTCGCTCTAAAACTCTGGGCGCCAAACCGTGTATTGACGAAAGTTGTACCCTATATGGCGCCGCCCGTAAGAAACTTTAGTTTTCTTTTTCGCAGAAATATTCTCGGGAGTATTCTCATCTACTCCCTAAAGTTTCATGGCACTCGGATGAACCGCATCCGAGTTCTATTTTTTATACATCGTGTATAGAGAAAAAAAATCGCCCCCCCCCCCCGTGGTGCGCCGCCCTTGCAATATTAAACAATATTTTTTGCAGAACCTTACCATTGAGTGATCTAATCATCTCCCCAAAGTTTCATGGTACACGGATGAACGGTGTGAAAACGAAATTTTATAAACCGTATATAGAGAAAAATCGCAGCCGCCCGTGGCGCCGCCCTTGCGAAATTAATAAATTTTTTTTTACAGAACCCTTCCCTGAATTGTTCTAATAAACTCCCCCAAAGTCTCATGGCTATCGGATAACGGTGTCACACCAAAATCGACTTATTTTTATAAACCGTATATAGAGAAAAATCGCAGCCGCCCGTGGCGCCGCCCTTGCGAAATTAAAAATGATTTTTTACAGAACCCTTCCCTAGAGTTTTATAATGAACTTCCCAAAGTCTCATGCCTATCGGATAAACGGTGTCACTGCAATTTCTCTCTTTTTTTTTAATACATACCGTAAATAGAGAAAAATCGCACCCTCCCTTGGCGCCGCCCTTGCGAAATTAAAAATGATTTTTTACAGAACCCTTCCCTAGAGTTTTATAATGAACTCCCCAAAGTCAAGTCTCATGCCTATCGGATAAACGGTGTCACTGCAATTTCTCTTTTTTTTTATATACCGTAAATTGAGAAAAACCGGACCCTCCCGTGGCGCCACCCTTGCGAAATTAAAATTTTTTTTTTTTTACAGAACCCTTTCCTAGAAAGGTATAATGAACTCCCCAAAGTCTCATGGCTATCGGATGAACGATGCTAAACCAAAATCGACTTTTATTTTTATATACCGTATATAGAAAAAAACAAATCGCGCCCTGTCGGGGCGCCACCCTTGCGAATTTGAAATTTTTTTTTCACAGAAACCTCCCCAGGAATATTCTCAACAACTTCCCAAAGTTTCACGGCGATGTGATGAGAGGTGTAGTAATGCATAAAGGACACACAGACACACACACACACACATACATTGCTTTTTATATATATAGAAGATAGATAGATAACAACCAGCTCAATGGTTGACATAGAGGGTGATACACACACCCTCCTCACCCAGCTCAATGAAAGGTGGACAGTTTGCTCCCTATGTTATATAAGCAAACACGGTCATGTTGCCTGTAGAAATGTGTTCATCTGTGATAATAACAATACAATTAGAGATTAAGATAGCAACTAAATGGAGGTCTTAGAACAGGTAGAGCAGGGGTCGGCAACCTTTTGAGACGGAAGAGCCAAAAGTTAAAATTTACAAAATTTCCCAGTTTTTAAAGAGCCACATTGTTTTTTCGTAGTTTGGTATTTGATTAGGATTATGTAAATAAATTTGATTTGTTATACAAAATAATTAGCTTTAAATATGAAATAATATTTATTTATATAAAAGCATACACATGTTTCGCCAGAGTAATAAAATTAGCAATCAAATAATATAACTATAGGATTTTTTTTTTCTGTCTTAAGGATATCACCGGCCCAGAAGGTGTCTCGCAATTAGCCAGACAGGCATCAACTCGGCTAACTTCGACTAACTGGCTTGGATATCGGTTTGATTACCGTGTATCGGTCACCTCTGTCCTTTGGTTCTCACCAGGCCTATCTTCCACCCCACAGTGGCTGTAGGAAGCTAAAAACTAAAAAACTAATTCACTCAGGTCAAAATAATGATTACTGACTGATAGGGAAATACATTCTGAATAAAATAACATTCCCATTTAACGATATACGAACAAGTCGGCACTTCTGCAGTGGCAAGCATGGAGTTATTGCCACGGTGCTGACTATAGCACGGCTGTGGGGATTGACCTGGTGCCCAAGGGGCTAATAGCTGTCCGTATACTTTCTAATGCACGTATTCTCATTGTTCTCTGAATAAGTATTTTTATCTTGTTTTAAGTTGTGTTACTTTACAGTGTAATATTTGTTTTGAATTGTTTTAATTAAAAAATTAGAACTATTAATATTAGTGCAAGGAACTGGAGAGCCGCATTTTGACATCGAAAGAGCCGCATGCGGATCGCGAGCCGCAGGTTGCCTACCCCTGTACTATAATAACAGAAAATTTAAATTTACTTGTGTCCCTATTGTTAGGGATCCAGAAATACGAAAAAGTCATTGTAATAATGTATTTGATGAAATGTATTTTAACAATACTTAAACAACTATTCTAAAAATAAAACTATAGTGTCTTTAATCTAATTGAAAATTACGTGTAACTTGTATTTTTGTATAATATAAGTAGTTTATATTTTCTAACTACTTTGTTTTTACAGTTTTATACATTTAAGGAACAAGCTTTAATAACGGTGGTGTTTATTTATTAATTTTTTGTATTTGATTTTTTAAAATTAATTTCTTTTAGTTATTTCCCTTGCATGTAAAACTAAAGAATAATATTGCTTTCGGTATTACGCCGGGCCTTTTTCAAAATTAAACTATATGCACTACTCAGAGGCGTAGCGAGGCAGGGCGGGGAGTGCGGACTGCATCGGGTGACACCATTTGGGGGGGGGACACCAACACAGAAAATTAAAAAATATGTTGAAAAAAAATACTTTTGCGATTTAAATAATGGTTAAATCGAGTTAAAATAGAGTTAAATAAGGCGGACAAGCTGAAAGCTAAATCTACCTTCATATTTTTTCATGATGTAACATGATATGCAACTCTCTATACTTGGCAGACACACGCGCTTAACGTGTTCTTATTTTCAAAGTTTTGAAAGTTTTCGACGAACAGAATAGAGGAAGTTTTTGTTTTATTAGAGAGCCAGCTATAATTACAATGTTTAATTTGACATTCGGTTAATTCGGTTGATCAATAGAATCAAAGGCTTTTCTGAAATCGACGAACAGCGAGCCACAGAGTAGGTTATTGTTAATATTTTTAAGCCAGTTTTCATTCATCTTAATCAGAGCAGTGTGACACGAATGAAACTTTCTAAACCCAGACTGATTACTATGGAAAAGCTTGAGCTTTTCTAGGTAGTTTGACATGCATTTGTTTATATGTATTTCTAGTGGCTTGGAGAGGGAAGAAAGTATAGAAATTGGCCTGTAGTTATTAGTATCTTGGATGTTACCTTTTTTGTGTAGCGGTATAACCTTAGCATGCTTAAAATGTGTCGGGTAATAATGCTTGGCAATACAGAGGTTATAGATATAGGTTAAAACTTCGGGATCCAACGTGTCGTGCGTCCTTCAGTTAGCATTTAGCACAATGGATGTGTACATATAACTATTTTTTTATTTTATTTTTCTCAAACAAGTATAACATAGAAACTATATAATTGACGTGTAAAGGGTACCGATGGCTTGTGTCTCTAGAAACTATGATTGTATTCGTGTACACCTAAAGCTTTCCCTAAACGACAATACGCTACTGCCGTGTTTTCGCAGGAGAAAAAACTACGATAATAAACGACCTGTTTTTAAGTACGATATGTGCTGTAAAAACTAGCGAAATAAATTTTATACTAAATTTACTACTTCTGCCAAACTAAACGTGTTACATGTAGTGTGTTAGAACTTCTTTTTACTTTCTCGTATATACGAAGTATAGAGAAAGTCTTGTAATCGTGCAAAAAAAAAAAAAAAATCGAGATTTTTACAAATCTCGACGTTTTACACCTCACTGATACGGAAAAACATAATTTTGCAATCTTGTCCGTATGTCTGTGTGTCTGTGTGTCTGTGTGTCTGTCTGTCTGTCCGTGTGTAAACACGATAACTTGAGTACCGTTACAGCTAGGTTGATGAAATTTCATGTAAAAGTATTTTATCAAAATCGTAGATCCGTATCAACTTTTGAGCGATTTCCGATAACCGGAAGTAGTACTTTTCCTACTTTGAATTTTTCAAAAGCCTATAACTTGAGTACTATTTTAGATAGATAAATGAAATTTCACATGTAAGTAAAAGGTCTAATTCTCTACCTTCTGTTACATTTTGAGTAATTTCCGTTGACTGGAAGTAGTACTTTACGCTACTTCCGATTTCTCAAAAAAACTAATGTAAATTTTTAAAGTACTAATAATATTGCGCACTATTATGCGCTTTTTTTTATTTGGCGTTCACTTGGTGTGCAATTAATTTTTCTACGAGATTTTATTCTATTTTTAAAACTTTAAGTATTTAAACTGGATTAAAAATCATGTCTATAGCCCGAGTTCCCATCCCGTGTTATTTTATATAAGAATATTCGAGAAAGTTTAGGGGAGATCACTCCCGGTTTATTTACTAACATAATGCTTTACTTTCTTTGTATGCACAGTGTTATAAACACGCAAGGGAATTAACTCAATAATTTTGCAAAATATAACAAACATTGAGAAAAAGTAAAAACCACATTTTGCGGGCATACTCTTTTCTCAAATATCACATAACAATAAAACCGTTTGACGCAATTTACGGTGGAATATTTTATTCAAATACCCTATTCACTTCAATCTTATTTTCACTTATATTAAATTATCTTTTTTGTCAAAATTAAATGTATGTGTCTGTTGATCAATCATATACATTATTTCTATTTAGTATTGTTCTATATTTCTGGATCCCTAGCAAAGGGACACAATAGAAAATATTTTATTGTTTGATATTTATTGTCTGTGTAGGTTTATCAAAAAGTTGCTTAATGTAACTCTTTACTTGTGAGATATTGTGTTGTGAGTCCTCTTTTTAGCCTTTATTTTCCAAAGCCATAATGTTGGGGTCGTCCTCTCATAGCCTCTATCTAGTCAGACTTGTGGAGCCTTTATCAGATGGCTGGGGTAGAGTTATGTTATATGATACTATATGGTGATTGGTGTAGATTGTTGTTATCTGATAGATGATTTGTTTGAAATAATAATTACTGCAGCGAAAACTATTTTTGCTATTTGATTGCTATTTAGCTACAAAAACAAATTATTGGATGTACTTAACTGTGACGAGTATCTACAAGATCCATAATCAGCTTCATAAGAGGCATGATATTTTTGTTGTTGTTTTTTTTTATAGACAACAGTGGCACAGCTTAAAATTATATATATTTTTAAATGGTAGCGCTTGGTTTTTGTAACTTTTACATTTTTCTATTGTTTTGTTATTGTAACAATTTTTGCAGAGTTTTGTATTTGTAGAGTTTTGTTTTCGTAGCGCTTTGCATTTGTAGGTTTTCGTGAATTGAACACACTATCCCCAGTAACAAGAAATTAGTTAGGTAGTTATTATAATAACATCGCTTTTTGTTTTCTTGTAACCTTGCCGTCTGTTAAACTAACTCTTAAACTTGTCAGATAGAATCCACGGTCAGGGGGAAATAACAGTGATGACTACAGTCACTTCCCCTGACTTTATGTTGCTATGGCTTTAAATGGAACGTACTGTTCTATATAGCTACACAAGTGTTTTGATTTGGAAAAAAATATTATTACAATTAGCCTTTGGCTAAGGAAAGTTATTTTTTCCAGGCGCAACCACTTCGTGGTGTTAGCTGAAATAACATTTTCTTTGCTCATAAAATAAAACAAAAAAATCTACTTCAGACTTACAGTTAAAGGGAAACAACATTGTATATATCACATAACTCGAGAAATTAGTGTTTGCCTCCCCTACTCTTGCAAGCCAGAATAATTCATCTCTTAACTCAACAAATAGCTATAATAGTTTCGCCAACAGTAAAATGTTGCATCGTATCTATACATCGGACAATGAACTGATGAAGAAATACACGAAGGAGCCTCCGTGTAAAGTTCAATCAAAACTACAACAACCTCCACAAACCTTTCTCAGGAGCCACCTCATCGTGGCCCATAGGTTGAGATCTATACTGCTTATGGCCGCCCGTATTGTGGCCCAATGTGTTTGGGCCATCATGTCGTGGCCCATATGTTGACAGCTGCGGTGCTGTAGGCTACCCATACAGTGGCCCAATGTGTTTTGGCCATCTTGTCGAGTCAGGCATGTCAAGTGGCCAGGGACGCTGGCATACGGCTTGGCAGGTAGGATGATTCAACTATATCATGCGAATGGCTGAAATTATGTTCTCCCACGCAGTATTTTAGCAGGGTGTCAATTAATGCTATATTTGTAAGTTGTATAATATTAAATTGGGGTATGATGAGGTATAATTTGTTGCAATATGTTGTGTTTATGTTTCTATTAAATGTTAATGTTGTTTTTTATCAATTAGGCTGTTATGGTTATATGCTGCTGTATAATAAATATAGAAACTGCAATTTGACTCATACAAATGTAAAGTAAACTAGATTATCAATTAGCCTACTTAGTGAAGTAAACCTAATGTAGGAAAACGCTTACATGCTGATATATAAGTTGGAAATATAATTTATAAAAAATTAATACATAATTATCTTTGCACCTAGCTATACTGGACAGATGAAGTAGAGTTCATATGTTTCTTTCTCTTAATTTCCATAAAATGATTTAGGTACACATCATGGTTCTACTGACTTGGACCCGGATTCGATCTCGATAATTTCAGGTTAGCAGTCTTGCTCTCTATCGCTAGGCCCACCTGCCCCTTATACATGTGCCAAAGCGCATACTTTTGTTTTGAAAAAAATAAATTAAAAATAAATAAAAATAAGGATGTAAAGGTATTGACAGTCTTATATGTTTTGCACACCAACACTCACATATAACATTCTCATATGTTGGGTAAACCAACACTCACATATAACATTCTCATATGTTCAACACTTGCGACTTCCTTACCAACGCTTTTTAAGCGATAATTATGTCGCCAACAGAGGGAGAAGGAACAATGGCGTTAGGCTGATAAAGTTTATTATTTACTCATTCACCCTGAAGTGATAGATTCCTCGGGGGTTGGGGGGAGGGGGTCTCTGCCCCGAAGAGATGCCTAGAAGAAACTCTGGCGATATTTCTTTAAGAGCTTTGTACTTGTGAAGTGTAACTTGCATGCTTTTCTTAACCTCCAACTCTTGCAACTTGCTCTTGAGTTCTGTGAATTTACAACCCCACAAATATTTGGTTTTCAAATCCAGCGATTGCATTTGACGCGAACTTACATCAATTCCAAATGGCTCAATGGTTATCTCATTTGTTTTTGTGTTGAGCGGATCTACTATGAACGTCATCTGTTTTCAAATGGTCAAATCTCTCAGCGAAAAATTCATTCTTTTTGGTGATATTGATGCTGAAGTGATTCATGTTTACAGTAGCTTTGGTTTCTTCACGATATTAGTATTCAGATTTTTTCCGTGTCCTTAACAAAAACAAGTAATTTTTTTTTAAACAATCCACGTTTTCCAGCAAATGATAGCCACCATGATGTGGAATGTTTTCAATTTTGGATGGACACTTTAATAGGAAGTACATTGAAATAAGGAGTAACTAAATATTCTAAAAGAATAGCGTGTATTTATTGTTTATATCTATTATTATATCGTTCGTTATGATATGGTTGCAGAATAATATTTATTGAATTTAGAAAATAAAATAATATTATTATTAATGTTTGCGTATGGGAACTCGAGAGCCGCATCTTGGCATCAAGGGAGCCGCATGTTGCCGACCCCGAACATACACCAGGGGTCGGCAACCTTTTGAAGCGGAAGAGCCAAAAGTTACAATTTTCAAAATTTCCCTGGTTTTAAAGAGCCACTAACATTTTTTTTAATTTCAAATATTTTATTTTTTGATTAAGATTATTAGTATTTGTGCAAGGAGCTGGAGAGCCGCATCTTGATATCAAAAGAGCCGCATGCGGCTCGCGAGTCGCAGGTTGCCGACCCCTGGCTTAAGGCTATAGAGACTTAGGCCTATTTGGTTTTCTGTTCAGTTAGTCGAAATTTATTCGACTTCAAATATATCGTCCCCTTTTTTTTAACTATACGAGTCTCAGTGTACCCCACTGACAGTGGTGTGTGTAGGATTTTTTTTTTAACTATACGAGTCTCAGTGTACCACACTGACAGTGATGTGTGTAGGATTTTTTTTTTTAACTATACGAGTCTCAGTGTACCACACTGACAGTGATGTGTGTAGGATTTTTTTTTTTAACTATACGAGTCTCAGTGTACCCCACTGACAGTGATGTGTGTAGGATTTTTTTTTTAACTATACGAGTCTCAGTGTACCCCACTGACAGTGATGTGTGTAGGATTTTTTTTTTAATAAGAGTTAACCGGGTATCTCTAAATATTCTGTGGTCGAGAAACACATAAACTCTACTTCATCTTCACGATGTACTTTCTTGTCTAAAAGGCGAACGTAATTACGAGTATGTTTTCTTTTTCTTTTTATTATTGGTGGTGACCTAAGAGTAGTGGATTGTCTCCTCTGGTATTAGCCTTGACAATGAGGTAACTTTTCGTACATTACTAGCCGCGGGCGACTGTACGTACCTAAAACGAAAGATTACCAATTAAATTAGATTCAGGAAAACACGGCTATGTACGGTAGATCTGTGACGAAGTTTAATACTACGGAGATAGAAGGTTCAAAGTTATTCAAGATTTCGACTTTTAATTCTAACCTAAACTGTTGTTGAATATGATTAAAAAACAGTCTAAATATTACTTGAACTTTCCGCTGAAAAATGATAATAGAAATAGTTTATCTACATTTATATATTAGATTATTTAAAGGAAGCTGTAACTATTACAGTTCATAAGTTGTGTACAGTGTTTCTCATTAATAATTTCTCCAGGATACTCATACTTTTATTATTTTGTTCTTGTATTTAACTTTTTTTTTTCATTTTTTTCTTCTTTTTTTATAGACATCCCGTTTACGTGATTAAAATAATTCACAAAATATTTGACGTTGAATTTAATTTTTTTTCCCGAGATCGGTCTCATACAATCAGTCGTGTTTGTAACACACAGTAACAAGTAGTTATATTGTTATAGTTTAGTTATTCTGATTTTCTTCATTACCCCCCCCCCCCTTTCCACATTATAACCACTAATGACAGCGAGTAGAAAACAATACCAAGAAAACAACTTATTCAATCTTCACCTTATCAACTAAACATAAAAAAATGAAACTTACCCTAGAAAACCAAGAGCTAGAAAAAAATGACCACCCCAAATACCTAGGAGTCACTTTTGACACTCGACTTACCTGGAGAAAACAAATAGAAAACACACAAAGTAATGGGATCAAAAGACTTAATCTAATGAGGAAACTGGCAGGAACAGACTGGGGAGCAAATCATCACATCCTGAAAAAAACCTACACCAGCTATGTGAGACCTACGTTAGAATATGGTGCTTCGGCTTGGGGCTCAGCAGCAAAAACAAATATTAGCAAAATTGACAAAGTTCAGAACATTGGTTTGAGAATAATGACAGGAGCCATGAAAACAACACCCATAAAAGCTATGGAGGAAATAGCCGCTCTTAGCTCAATAGAAGAAAGAAGAGAATCAAAAATCCTCACTCAATTCACAAAGCTAGAGGCACTGGAAAACCATAACCTAAAACAAAAACTCCAGAAACCCAATCCATCAACCAGACTACAAAGAACAAGTTTCATCAAAGAAGCAAAGAATCTGAAAAAGAAATATGAAATCGAAAATATCATTCCTGAAGCAATAAAAACTCAAAACCTCTCCCCGCCTTGGATCTCCCACTGTCACTTAACCATTATTGACTCAATAGACACCATAGGAAAAAAATCTGACTATGATCTAGAAGAACTTAAGAAAATAACAAATAAACACATTAAGGATCAGTACCCCAGCAATACCTGGATTAGAGTTTTCACAGATGGCTCAGCTGAAGATGCCACAAAAAATGGCGGGGCTGGCATCCTTATTGAATGGCCAAGAGGAGAAAGCCTGGAAAAGGCAATAGCCACAGGCAACCTATCCGACAATTTTAGGGCAGAAAAAGAAGCTTTAGAACACGCAGCAAACCTCCTGTCAGAACACCCTGAATCACCGAATAGTCAGATTGTATCTCTTACAGATGCCAAATCAGTCCTGCAATCCCTACAAAATACAGAGTCCTATATTCAAACACTTATGACAGTACTAGAGAGGCTAAAAAATACCGGCAGCAGAATTGTGCTGCAGTGGATCCCGGGCCACTGCCAGATCCAGGGTAACGAGATCGCAGACCAGCTGGCTAAAATTGGGGAAAAGAAACCACGACCGGAAATTTCGCTACACCCAAAAGAAATAAAAAGAATAATAAAAAACAAACAAACGCAAATGTGGTCTGTCACACACCCTCACTACAATAAAGATGACGGCTATTATAATTTAACACGAAAACAACAATACATAATTTTTCGACTTAGAACAGGCCACAACAGACTAAATCAACACATGCACAGAAAACTGAAGGTTGGGTGTAGCGAAATGTGCCCTTGTGGCAAGGCCCCGGAAAACACGGAGCACGTACTCCAGGAATGTACTCTGTATAGCCAGGCAAGAGTCAGACTCTGGCCCCAGCCCACCCCACTCAGGGAAAAATTATATGGGACACCTGACAATCTGGAGACCACAGTCCGGTTTGTCCACGAAGTTGGACTTGTTGTCTGAATCCTCCACCATATTCAAAAATTAGGAACGAAGAAGAAGAAGAAAGATTTTAAATCAAAAATGAAATTTAACTAAACCTTTTAAAATACCAAAATATTGGAATATAATATTAGTTGCTCTCTAAAAACTGGGAAACTTTGTAAATTGTAACTTTTGGCTCTTTGTCTCAAAAGGTAGCCGACCGCTGGGCTAAGATCAGTGCAGATTTGTCCCTTTTGTAAGGGATCCAGAAATTCAACATGGGAAATTTATGAAATTCAGCTATAGTCTAGCATTTTTAACACTCGTTATACAATAATTCTTAAAATAAAGCTAATGTGTCTTTATTCTAAGTGAAAATTTGATACAAGTTATATTTTATATTGTATCTAAAATTAGTACAAAATTGTTTGCATACTGTATAATTGCACACATGTTATATGTAAAACAATAAATATAAATGGTGTATTTTGTTTTGAGGTGTTATTCGTTTTTATTTGAGCTATTTTGTTAAGTTAATTCCCTTGCATTGTAAAATTGTGTCCCTTCTTTAAGGGATATATAATTAATCTTTAATAAAATGATATTAGTGTAGTAATGCATCCTTTTTTATAGCGCAATTTCCTTACAGGAATTGCGATTATTAACTCGTAATTTCTGGACGGATGTGTGTCCGCAGCTTTAGTCCGCAGCTTTAAGTCGTATCTCCTCCTCAACGAAGCAATATCGAGGACTAGTTCCAAAAGCAAATATGTTAAGCAAGTTCCGAGGATGATTGTGGACCAAAAAACTTCCCGGAAATCCTTCCTGGATTTCCCGGAAAAGCCAAAAAATCTCGAAAAAATGCAGTTTTTGGATGGATGGATGTGTATCCGCAGCTTTAAGTCGTATCTCCTCCTCAACAAAGCAATATCGAGGACTAGTTCCAAAAGCAAATATGTTGAGCAAGTTCCGAGGATGATTGTGGGCCAAAAAAATTCCCGGAATTCTTTCCTGGATTTCCCGGAAAAGCCAAAAAACCTCGAAAAAATGCAGTTTTTGGCCCATATCTCGGCAACCAGACCACTTAGCGCTTTAAAAATTTACCAATCGATTTCTGCCATAATTTAGAACAATATTGCCGCAGAAAGTTTTCAAAAATATCCTTTCGTTCGGTCACAAAAAATTAATTAAGGAAATTTTGCTTAAATTGTCACTAGACTTTATATTAACTTGTTTTTTTACTTAAAGATCTTTTTTAAAAAAAAAAGTAAAATAGGACATTGTGATTTATATATAACTAGTGTGCCCTTAATGCGGTCTTAAAGGTTTAAACAAATTAAAGAAATTAAAGAAACACATTATGAAAGTAATGATGACATTACATTTACATTTTTTATTGAAACTTATCATTCCTTTAAAAAAGGAAGTATTATTACATTCAATTTGCATCTTGAAAAATGTATACAATAATTTTATACGGAAAAAATATTATAACATTCATTGTACATTTTTACTATAACATATTTATCATTGTAATATGGAAATATGATTAACATTCACTTTACATATTAATTGATACGTATATAGCATTTTAATATATTGTTACCATTTCTCAACTGTCATCTTCCGAATTGTTTTGCAAAACGTTCGGCGGATGCATCATATTGAAGTTGAACACGCATATTGGTTGTCAAGGTTAATTTCTTTACATGTCGCCATAGAACAGATGATTTGAGACATGCATAAAGCGCATCGGCCGGTGTTGAGCGTGGTATAACTGGCAGACTTTGTCTAAAATAAATAGACAATAGATAGATCCGCCAAAGATCTGCCCAATATCCCTCAAATCTTGAAGTGTGCCATCAATCGCTTCAAGTGTTTTTTTTTTTTTTTTGAGCGCCTTCGTGCATTTTCCCATATGGTCAGCTCGCATGTTTTGAGAACTTTTCCCATTCCAGAATTTTAGGTGATGTTGCATGTTGGCGTCTCGATGAAATGCAAATTCAACGGTAATTTTAGGGCTGAATGTGCTGTTCGACCACCATCTAAAAGTGTTGCTGCAATTCCAGATGAGGCAATTGCCAAGGCAATTTTATTTTTTGATCGTATCGTTGCCAAAATCATTGAAATAAAAAAGCGCCTGAGGCGCCGAGAAGTGTCTATTCCATATACTTTTGTATGTATGTATATACGCATGTGTATATGTATTCACATATATTTTTTTCTGGATGTATTTAATTTCTTTTACCTCCCCCCATACATAGATTAACACATACGTTATTACAATTCTCAACCAAACCATTTACCTCAGGCATATTTAGCAACATTGAGTTAATGTAACTCCCCCCCCCCCCACTCACCCCCTCCCCACCCCTGAGGCGATTGCTTTAAACTGTGCTCAGATAATACTAACGATTTTTATCTGTAGTCGGTTATAAATACAGCTTGATGTAGCATGTTTTCTCTATCATTAGCAGGTTTACGTCATAGAGTCACCCCCCCCCCCCGCCTCTCTACCCTGGTCGGGATTTGTCAAATTTGCTCTTAAAAGAGTATCTAACTCACTCTAATTAATCACTTAATTAAATGAAATTATCATTTTTCTGTATATATTTTGTTATTTTTTGCTTTGATGTCACCTCGCACTCTAAATGGTGTCATCCGGTGAGGTTCGCACCCCTGCCTCCCCCATCGCGATGCCTATGATTGTAATTACAACAATTAGAGAGCTATTGTGAAAGTCTTTGACTTAGCTAGTGAGTTGGGGGGGGGGCGAAGTTGAAAGGGGTGGGGGGGGGAGGAAAAGGTATTCTCTTTCCCAAAGCTAAATAAAAAAAAATTGATGTAGAAAATATACGTACCAGACATTTTTAAAAGAGCCGCTGTAAAATGCTAAATTTTATCTATCTATAAATATAAAAAGCAATGTATGTTTGTGTGTGTGTGTCTGTCTGTTTGTCCTTTATGCATTACTACACCTCTCATCACATCGCCGTGAAACTTTGGGAAGTTGTTGAGAATATTCCTGGGGAGGTTTCTGCAAAAAAAAAATTAAAGATAACCATTGGCGGAACTAGAAAAAATGGGCCACCCCGCAAAAAAATTTTTTGGGCCCCCCATATATATATATATATATATATATATATATATATATATATAGATGTAACTAGGGGAAGTTACCAAGAGACATAACGTGTTACAGTCTGACGTCACAGTGCAGGTGTTGGCTGATAACGATCAGAAAGCCAAGGCGTAATATCTCGGGAAGCGATACGAAAGACGGTCTGTCAACTTTGATGTGACAGGATGCAGATGGCTTATTAAATCGGACTGTACGACAGAAGCGGCGTAATTGACATTCTGATGTAACGATTAGAATCGATTACAATTACGATTATGATAGAACCGGATACGACTACGATATACGAGGGGGAGATAAGAAAGGCGACGGCTGAGCTCGCAGTCAGCCTCTCGAGTCAGTCAGTCAGTCAGTCAGTCAGTCTGTCTCTCTCTCTCGCTCGCTCTCGATCAGTGAGTCAGTGTGGCAGTTGGTTATAGAACGGGTTAGCCGTATTGTGTTAAGAAGGACGTTAGGCATGTGTATTCAGTTAGATGAAGCCTAGTGAGGACTGTTGGGGGTCCGTTGATTCAGACTATTATTGTGAAACATCTCTCTTGATTCATTATATTATTGTGAAGCATTCTTTGATTCATGTAATAAAAGGATCAATAATGAACCTGCATCTTCGAGTATCTATGCTGTGGTCAATGTTGTGTGGAATGAGTGGTTAGACTCGGGAAGGTCACATTTGGCGTTGTCGGCAGGGTAGCCAGAGACTCGTTACATTTGGCGTTGTCGGCAGGATAGACTCGGGGACTCGTTACATATATATATATATATATATATATATATATATATATATATATATATATATATATATATATATATATATATATATATATATATATATATATATATATATATATATATATATATATATATATATATATATATATATATATATATAACACACAATACGAACATAGGATACTCATTTCTGGCCTGATCGGGTTTTGAAAAAAAAAAATTCAGTTAAATCTAATCACAACATGTCATGTGTATCAGTGGCGGAACTAGAAAAAAAGCCCCCCCCCCCCCCACCCGCAGAATTTTTTTTGGGCCCCTATATATATATATATATATATATATATATATATATATATATATATATATATATATATATATATATATATATATATATATATATATATATATATATATATATATATATATATATATATATATATATATATATATATATATATATATATATATATATATATATATATATATATATATATATATATATATACATATATATATATATATAAATATACATATATATATATATATATATATATATATATATATATATATATATATATATATATATATATATATATATATATATATATATATATATATATATATATATATAAAACAAGGTTCGCTCTCAATTTAAAAAAAAATTCCATCTGGTACACGAATAAATCAGAGGTTTTCCAACACACGAGCCGGCCTCTTTCTAAATCTAGTCCAACACACCAAACTCAGAACGTTACTAACCGTGTGCCCTGTTTTCCAGAAGTTGAATTAAATGTTAACAATGTCGGCAGTTCATTTCTTGGATCGTAGGGCGCGGGTTTGTCCACACTACCAACTAGACACGCCTAGGCTTGCTGTAAATCCCTCGGCGACGGCCCAGGTGTCAGGGGAGTCACGGGGCTCTTGGAGCTACCGGTTACATTACTGCACGGGTGATGGGTGTGACACATTGTTTCTTCCGGCAGAGCTCCCCCCCCCTCCCCTCCCCCGAAAACAGTCTACCCTGGAAGAAACATTGGTGCGACACCTAATTAGATTTAGTCATCGAGTGTTGTAGCGGCGAGACTTATTCCTAGTGTTGTGGGAACTTTTAAACGACTGTCTGTGGGGTCCAACTTGCTCATATGTGATGCGCTCTGGCTGACACTGACGCCGGTTGTATTCAAGTAGTAACCTCGTCCGCTTATGCAGGATCACGGGGCGCTAAATCACATATTTCCGTTAGGAGTCCCCACTCAAATATGTACAAATGCTAGGCCTATGACAGAAACCTTTGCGGGGCTGTACTCAACAGCTTCCCAAGTTTTCATGGCGATTTGGTGAATGATGCAGTAATGCATAATAATAATTAGAGAGAAAATGTTTTTCACATGTACAACTGTATGTGGCCAGGTCACATCATTAAAGCCCACTTCAAATGTAGCGGCTTATCGTGCTATGGACTTTGTTGTTTTTTTAAAAAGAATTTTGCCGGCTACAGCGTGTGTTTGATTGTAGGGAAATAGAACTCGGCCTTGACGATGGTTAAAAAATACAACTATAAATAACTGTTTTAAATATGTAAAGAATTTGTCGACAATTTTTAAGCCCCTTTTTGGTCCCCATCCCCTGCCCCATCCGCCACAGTACACTTTGGAGGATCGGTCAAACAGTTACGTGTCCTCTATTTAGCTGCTATCAAAGGGAGGGGGGGGGGGGGCAACGAGTCAAAGAAGTCATTCAAAATTTGAAGTTGCCTATATTTTACACTGTAGTTTGTGTAATGGATTTTATCTTTTGCGGAAGAGCGTAGTATAGTGACTGTAAAATAAAGATAATCGTACCGCAGCTACAGTGTTTTTCTTTTACAAACCAAATATTACGGCAAAAATTTAATTCAAAATTTAAAAAAAAAATTAATTTTGGTCAGCCGTGGGCCCCTAAACGGCCTGCCCCCCCCCCCCACCCCCCGCGCATTGCGGGGTCTGGCGGGACTGTAGTTCCGCCCCTGTTCATCAGGTAAATGAACAACTACTGACCAGTGCCTTTAACAAAATGTGCAGAAGTGGTCAGTTTACAGTTCATAGACGGTTCGTTAATCTATGCATTACATCTTATTGTAAGAGTAAGGGTGTGGTGAGGGGTAGAAGTGAGGGGTAGGGGGGAGGGGGGGGGGAGTTGGGAAGGGAAGGGGACAAGAAAGCGCCGATAAACATCTACATCAATAGTGCCGACTTTTTCCGATCGTCTAGAAGACCAGGATAGTCGCCTCGCCGCAACATTTCCCAGCGCGATTTCAAAGCGTACCGGCACAGTCAAATTTCAGATGCTTCGTCTTTGAAGTTGTCTATACGTCTGGCGGTCTCTCGAGCTATAGTCTGTGCATTTTTCTCATAGACGTTTGCCGACTATCGTGTTTGTTTGTAACTGTAGAAGAAAGTTAACTCGACCTCCACCTAATTTTTTTTTAAATTTTTTTAAAATAATTTAGCCAGGATTTTTGGGCCCCCAATTGGTCTGGGCCCCCCCGCATTGCGGGGTCTGGCGGCACTGTAGTTCCGCCCCTGAAGATAACGCCACAGGCAACAATCAAAATAAAAGATCAACAAAACGCAATAATTGAAACAACAGTGTCACTATTGTCTCATCAAGTTTCTTAATCTTTTCATATATTAAGCGTACTTTATTATAATAGAAATTATTTTATAGTAATTTATTCTTTACAAAAATACATGATACATCTATGTATAGAAGCATATAGAACCGTATTTTAAAAAAAAATGTGTAGTCCTATACCAATAATTATACATAATGAACTTTTTGTTTTTATTTAAGGATTTTTTTTTTAAATATTACCCAAAGTACTATATTTTTTGAGGAAGAATGTATTTGTTTACAATAGAAATAATAACATGATTATATAATAAAAATAAATAAAATATCCACATCTATATCATAAACTTGTTACAATTTCCTTCATTGCTCGATTACTATATAGGTATTAATTTTGTAAACATAGACGACATCATTACGCGGAGTTTTGCCTGAATAAAACACTGTTCTATACTGACACCATGGCCATTAAATTCTGTTGATGTGCTACCATCAGTTGTTTGAGTTTTGGAATTTTCTCTCTCAAATGAGTGGCTGTCTCAAGCTATCGAGCTTCATCTCGAAACTTTTAGGTTGAACATCAATGAGCTTTACCGACCCGACATCACCGAAAATATTACCTTCAGCCGTCAATAAATCTTCCCAGGTAATTTTTGCTAATTTATCACTTGTTGTTTTACCTATTCTAAGGGATCCAAAAATTAAAATTTAAAAATCAATAGAAAACGTTATATAATGTCATTTCTTTAATCTGTAGAGAACAATGTGAATAAATGTTTCATCGGTCTACTTTCTGGTTTAAAAATGAAATGATTAAAATAATTAATAGTCAACAAAATTAAATTGTTAAAAATGTTTTTAAAAAAACGATAATGGAAAAGCTGTTTTTTGTTTATTCCTCTCCTTTAATATTTTTTTATCTTGTAGTTTGTTTAATGAAGGGGAGGTAATAGACACGCACCCATCCCGTCTACAGCCCAATCTAACAACTCGAGTTTGATAACACACAATGTACTGTTCGTCCATTCCTGAATGTCCAACTACATTGTCTATACCGAAGTAACTTAAATGCTTGAAATTTAAAAAAAAAAATAAAAAAAAAAAATAACAAATTATGTTGTGTTTTTTAATATTTAAGCTTTGTATTCACAGCTGTTAATTCGTTTCGCTGTAATTTTTTCTAATAAGAATGTGATCTACTAGACATGTCACTGTGTCCACTTTATTAAAACGCACGGAACTCATCATTTTTAAACACACACACACACACACACGCACGCACGCACGCACGCACGCACGCACGCACGCACGCAAACACACACACACGCACGCAAACACACACACACACACGCACGCAAACACACACACTAACACACACACACACATACATACATACACATTGGGCAAGAATGCAAAACTGGGCTCTTTTGACTCATTAAAGTCTATCGTCAAACTTAGTTTCTCGTTCATTACCGCAAAAAAGGTTGTTGTAAAATTCATATAGAAGAAAGACAAGAGCAAATAAGGTTTTTATAAGATAATGTCAGAAAAGTGCCGAAGTCGACATAAACACCCAAAATACACAAGTGTACTCTTTGTTTTAATACTTTTTATTCATGCTTAATAAAAATAAAACAAATTTAATGTTTGGTGGTATGTTTTCGGCACCAAACCTAACGACGCCGTTTATTTTATTTTAATTTGTCCCTTACGTAAGGGATCCAGAAATAGCCAAAAGAATATCAATTGTCATGCATTAAAATAATTGTAACACTTCTTAAATAATTATTCTTAAAATAAAGCTAATGTTTATTAATTATAAGTAAAAATATGGTATACGTTGTATTTTATTTTATCTATAACTAATGCACACTTTTTTTCCTACAGAATAATTGCATACATTTTGTAAGTAAAACAGTAATAAACATGGTGCATTTTGTTATGAGTTGTTCGATTCATATTTGTTTGAGCTATTTTGTTCAGTTATTCCCCTTGTATTTAAAAATTGTGTCCCTTCTGTTAGGGGTACATAATTAATATTAAATATGGGATTTTCGTGTAGTTATTTTTTTAATAAAGTAAATGTTTATTTTGAGTGAAAACGATATATAAGATAAAGGTTGAAACAATCGATATTACTGCACGACATTGTGATTGATAATTATAAAATTATAAAATTAAAATTTTGAAACATTAAAAAAATATCATCGTATTATATTACTAGTTTTCTAATAAAATTTGTACTGCGTTTTAATTAGCTTTGTACTTTTTTGAATATATCATTTTTTTAAACGATTAATTTACAAATATCTTATTGTCAAATTAAATATAACCATACATTGTAGCTTTACACGCTTGGAGGAGGAGGTGGGTGCAGTGGCGTAGGCAAGGGGGGGGGGGGGGGTTAGCGGGGGTCATAACCCCCCCCCCCCTCGGTATATAGAAAAAGTATGAGGGGGGTGTGCAAATCAAAGGTTTGAGGGAGGGTGCAAATCTAAAGTTTGAGGGGGGGTGAAATCGAAAGTTTGAGGGGGGGGTGCAAACCGAAAGTTTGTCCCCGGGTAAAAGTTGGAACCCCCCCCTTGAGCCAATCCTGGCTACGCCACTGGGTGAGTGGATCGCATCAAAGCAACAAAAAAAAAACATATACACGTACATTTTAATTGAAGTTCCAAAATGCATTCAACTAAAATTGAAAACTCACGAATTGTTGAGGAGGATGACTTCTAGAAGGATTGAGCTGATATTCGAGTAAACATTGCTAGAACCTTCTGTGTTAATCACTGACTAAAGATTAGCACATCGCCATTATTGACTTTCAACATTTTAAAGATATTAGTTTTGTTCACCGGCCACTTGACATGTCTGACTCGACATGATGGCCCAAACACATTGGGCCACAACACGGGTGGCCAAAGGCAGTATAGATCTCAACCTATGGGCCACGATGATGTGTACTCTGAGAACGGGTTGTAGCGGGTTGTTTTAGTTTGGGTTGAACTTTACCAGGAGGCTCCTAAATGTATTTCTTTATCAAATCACAAATCATTGTCCCATATTTAGATTTGATGCAATATTTTACTGTTGGCTTTGTCAACTTCTGGCTCCAATAACATGAGTAAACATTATTTATAAATTAAAACTTCAATAAAATTAGCGTGTCTGATTTCGGAGTAATATTGTACTTGAGAGTAAATAATGTTGCTTTCTGTTGTTGTTGATTTTAATGTATTAAAATAAAACTAAGGTTGTTTAAATCAAACAACATAATGAGTGGTAGCTCATTCTTTACTTCAACTGCCCAGGCTTTCTACTATATCACATCAGAGGCGTAGCGAGGGGGGAGGGCGGGGGACATATGTCTCCGGGCGCCGACCTTATGGGATTTTATAGCCATATTAATTACATGCTTTTTAAATTATTTAATGGGTCTTTCTAATACCTTTGAGGCTATGTAACTGTCACTAGCTTAGGTCACATTTAAGAGGGCATCAGAGAAGCGGATCTAGCGAGGTGTTGTGAAAAAGGCAACCTTGGTTCAGTTTAAATGTTTAAATGTTCTTGTGTTGTTATTTATTTTAATATCTGGACTGATGCAAAAGTTATAATATTATATTTCTTTTTACGTGTCTTATTTGTTTAAATATACATAGAGTAATCTTTATAGCAATCAAACAATATGTAGCTTTAGTGGTAGTTCAGCCAAGTGTAGCTACAATGTGTCACGCACTTGACATCTTTAAAAAAAGTGGGTAAATATCATTTAATTAAAATGTATTTTACAACATGACTCATTTTTTTTTATATTAAAGCTTAACCTTTAATATGATTATAATATTAATGTGATTTGGTTTAATTATCGAAAAGTAAATTTTGGATCCCTATAATAACCTCCCCTCACCTTTATACACACAGGACAACATCTGCAAATTACGTGTATTGTTTATTTAGGGAGTCTTTCATTAAGGGGTGGGGGTGAGGGGAGAATATATCAGCATCGGCACCCAGGGAAATGTAAACTCACCACACTATCTTTAGTAAATAAATGCTAACTGAAGGAGGTTCGATACTCTGGCTCCCAACTACATGCATGCTGTACATAACATAGTCAACCAAATCAAATTTACTTTGGCCCCTTTTGTATGGAATCCAGAAATAACAAAAAATTGTACCACTTAAATAACGACTTAAAATAAAGCTAATGTGACTTAATTCTAAGTAAAATATGGTACAAGTTGCATTTTCGTTTTATCTTTAACCTAGGACAAAAGTGTTTACCTACTGTACAATTGCATACATTCATGAGTAGAACAGTGCTCACCTGAGTAGGTTAAAAACACATTGAATGACGTAACCAGGTAGTGTGAGACCTGGTGCCGTGGTTCATGGTGTTACCCCATCCCCAGGGTACCGTGGTTCATGGTGTTACCCCATCCCCAGGGTGCCGTGGTTCATGGTGTTACCCCATCCCCAGGGTGCCGTGGTTCATGGTGTTACCCCATCCCCAGAGTGCCGTGGTTCATGGTGTTACCCCATCACCAGTGTGCCGTGGTTCATGGTGTTACCCCATCACCAGTGTGCCGTGGTTCATGGTGTTACCCCATCCCCAGGGTGCCATGGTTCATGGTGTCACCCCATTCCCAGGCAGATGTTACCTGTTGACTTAGATACAGACTGCACTTACTGGGAAGGTAGGTAATGCCGGGACACATTGTCTTGTGTCCACCTGTACTTGGTAACGTTCTATTTTTTAACACATTCAACCCGTCAATATTTATTCTATTGTTAGAAATGTTCACAACACTACGTCATCAACCTCACAATGTGTCTATGTAAGGAGATATCTTATAACTTTGATTCAGTGCCGGTCTTGTGTAGATTAACGTGTGTATACATAAAACAATGTCTAAAATTAGGTGCGCTTAAAACCTAATCAGTAGCTTTTGATCTCATAAAGATATTTATCTTCCCACGACTAAAATTATGTGCGCTTAAATCCTAATCAGTAGCTTATGATCTCATAAATATATTTATCTGCCCACTCTTAAAGTCCGCTGTTGGCTCTCTGGCGTTACACAAGACAGTCCGCAACAACGATGTAATACGGAGGTGGTGTCGTAGTTATGGTGTAACGAGTTTGGTGATAAGGTATCACAACAACGATGTAATACGGAGGTGGTGTCGTAGTTATGGTGTAACTAGTTTGGTGATAAGGTATCGAGAGTGATTGGCTACAGTTTTGTCGTGACTTGCTACGGTGAGACTTTGTTCGTTGGGAGTAGAACTTGAAGAGGTGAGGTGGTATTGTAGTGTTGAAACGTTGACTAGTCTTGAGTAATAGAGGGTAGTGTAATCGTAAGTTGAAAGTTGTGTAATCGTAAGTTGAGAGTATCGAGTAAATCGTATATCTTAGATGTTATACGTTTTATTGTAGTAATCGAGATAAGAGTAATCGTGAGCTGAGTGTATCGGGTGCATAGTATGCATTACTTGAAAAGTGTTTTCGAGTAATTTTTGTTCTTGAATATCGAGTAGTCGAGTTAAACGTTGAATATAGTTAGTCGACTTTATTGGAAGTTTGAGTGTCTGACGGAATATCCTCACTAAGATGGCTCTTAAGTGGGCGTTTTCTTAATGAATCTAGTTAAGGTGGTATTAAAAGCACGCACTTTGCATCCATTGATGAACAAGAGAGAAATCGAATTCATTTTATGTAGTGTCCCCATTGAGAAGGGATCCAAAATTTTAGTTATATTGACTGTAACACGCAGATAAATCCAAAATTAAGATAATTGAAATTTATTCTAAAATTAAACTCAAACAATTTTGGGGTGCATAATTTCTAAAAATGGAAATATTTAACAACAGTTACAAACAATAAGCAATATTCTACTGTGTTCAGATTAAATGAATTTACATATTGAGATTATTTTTAAAAAATGAAACATTATAACGTTTCTTTCTTAAATAACAATAAAAAATTTAGAACAGATATTTTATTTACATTAATTCCCCTGCAGATAAGAACAGACAAAGAAAATAAAATAAAATCTACATGGGAGGTAATTCCGTTTTGTCACCGCCTCCGAGAAGTAATCCGCTTGTATCACCCCATTTTTCTCTAAAGCTTCATTGGAAAGGAGACCGTACTTTAACAAAGAATGTTTGTAAGCAGTAGTTAACTAAAATGTATTTTAAAATGAAACATCCGATTTGTATTAGGGCATACTATAAAATTTAGGTCACAATTATTAAATAAAAAATACATTTCGGATCACTAATAAATGATGCAAGTATTTAAAAGAAGCTTCTACAAACGTTGTGTACCGGTACAGGCATTACCATCGTATAATGACTTTTTATAATGCTATAAAGAGAAAAACGTTAATGAAAGATCTTTATTGTCATATCCGCACACTGTGACATCAACCCTAACAACAACACCAAAACACAAAGTTACTAATTTAAAATCATAACATGTTTGTATATAATAAAATAAAATAGACAATAGAGAAACCTAGAAAATATATCAACCTCGCGTTTAACTTCTAGTTAACCGTTTTAACATCTCATACATCTGGTATATAGTGAGTGTCGAGGTTTTATGTATTTTATAAAACTTTTACATTACTACAACAATGTATTTTTAAAAAGTGTTCTTAAAAATGGTCGCCCTATAACAAATTTATTTTCAAATAAACAGTTAAACTAAAATAAGATTTTAAATCTATACCTACTTTATTTTTTAGCAATATAACAACCAGGTGTGGCTTAGGCGGTAGAGCGCTTGAATGCAAACCCGAAGGTCTCGAGTTCGAAACCGTGTCCATGTCAGTAGAACGTACTGACCACACCCTTACTTCTTATGCCAAAGTGAAGAAACATATAAACTCTTCTTCATCTGCCCAATAGATCGCTGGATCTAAAGTTGAGACAGCCATGTCTAAATGTTATTTTACAACACATACAACATATCACATACTACTTTTTTGCAATTGTTTGAATTTTTTGTAAAAAAAAAAAAGATTATGAGGGTAGTTTTAAAGCATACTTTAACAATGCTTACAGTTAAGGTTTCTACGTGTAAATAAGATACCAGTTGTATTTTCTTAAAATTTAAAATTAGTTTCATGTTTGTTATTAACGCACATTTGTATACGTTTAAATAAAAAAATAAAAAAACTTTAATAACTATGGTGTTTTTTGTTTTAATTTTTTTATTGGTATTTGTTTCATTTTTTTGGTATAGTTATTGCCCTTGCATATGAACATTTTTTTTTAACTTACAAAAAGGAAATAATAAATTTGGCCTTTTTAAATTATTCATAGCATGCATTAAAGTCTACTAGTGTATCACATTTAACAATTCAACGACTATGAAGATAGCAGTGATGTGTTAGCTGTTACGTTTAAAGTAAGAGACTAGCAGTTATAGCAATTTGAAAATTGCTTTGTTATGATTATTATGATCACAAAATGGTTGAAAGCATTTTGTAAATAATGCCGATCCATGCACATAAGTAAGATCCTATATTTTTTAGATAGTATTGTGTTAGTCAAACCAAGACAATTATTCGTCCCCCTTGTTCTATCTCCCAAAATGTAGTTTTGAAAAAAACACATCTGAATATTCATGCAGAGTTTCTTCCAGGCATCTCTTCGGGGGGGGGGGGGGGGGCTAATACCCCCCCCCCCCCGAAATTTTTTTACCGCCCCCCCCCCCCGAACGAAAAGAAATTTATATAATTGATATAGAGAATATATACTTTTAACAGTGTCCGCCCCCCCCCCCCCCGAAGTAAGTCTACCGCACCCCCGAAAATTTCAAGTGCCCCCCCCCCCCCCCCCCCGGAGAAAAAAGTCTGGAAGAAACACTATATTCATGAGGTTAGATTTACATATTACAAATATTTTAACTCATTTATTTTTTCATGAAATGTTAAAGGGCATTAGATAATGAGCACTAAAGCTATTTTTATGACAATATGTAGCAATAGAAGCCCGAAATACTTTTTTTTTCACTTTTGAGATAGAACAAAATACGATCAACCAGATCAAGATTAAAAAATTGTATAATCTTCAAAGTCAAATTTTGGTTTTTGCAACAAGTTTCAATAGCTTTACCAGAAGTGTAATGCACGTTTTTGAATAATAATGCACTTTTGTATGAGTAATATGTTCTTATTGTAAATCTGGCTGTTCTTGGTCATTAATTTTCACTTTTTATTACCTCCATGGCAAAATGTATACATTAGCATACATTACATGACATCTGATGATTTTACAGTTCTTTATAAGTGGGCCAGTGCACTAAAATGTAAAGTTTGTTCTACAACTTAGGGTTGCCTGTGACTTAGTCAGTGGCGAAACGTGTTCGCTTGACACCCTGTTTGGTAACCGAGGGTGTCACCCCTCAACCCTCTTACAATTTTACACTTTTATTTTGGTGTCATCCCTCTTCGCTATAAGCGCCAAAGAGGTAAAAAAAAGTTAAGTTCCCTTTCAAACCTGACGGTCTACGGAGCAAGTGAAATAGAGTTCACTTGTTTTAAAGTAATAGTAATAATCATTACTAATTTTGCCAAAATTTCAAAGTGGACATTAAACGATACATAATGTTAAAAAAATAATTTTTAAAATTACAAATAGTGTAATAATTAACGAAATCTCGACTATATATCGAACTACACCCGTTATTTACAACTTAAGGACATATCATTAATAGACAATTTACCCGATAAAATGTATGGGACTGAACAATTTCAACCATCGGCTCGCATAGCTGAATCACTCTCCCTAACAAACTGTGTGTGTTCAATAAGACCTTAATAGTTATTTTTACCACGCTGTGAAATCAAAATATTATGTTGACAATACCCTGGCCACTAGACATGCCTGACTCGACATGATGGCCTAAACAAATGGGTGTTGTCACTAGGGCAATGGACTAATCATAGTGTATTAACATCACATAAGTTGATCTTTAAACTCATACTAAGAGCTTAAGCATTCAGTCTAATCAACTTTGTTCAGTTGAGGTCGAGAATATTTAATGTTTCATTTGTTTACACTTTGTTTTGGAATTTTTTTTAAAGCGGCGGCTAATACAAGTAGGTTTGGCCTTTGTAAAAGCGAAGAAAAACATGGAAGGGAGATAATCAATGTCAATTGTTTACCACAATAAATAAATATGTAATCAATATAAAAATATATATAAATAACTAAGTTTTCCAAATTATTATAAACATTAGAATTCTAGTTTTTTTTTTTTGCTCAATTATTTATATTTTTTCAATAATTGTTTTTAATACTGATAATACTAAATAATAACAAACACTAGCTATCTTTCAAAATGTATTATATAAAATTTATTCTTTGAATTTAACCATGCTTTATATACTCTGTCTTAGTTTATTTCTGGCCCTCTTGTAAAAGGGGAAACATTGATAAATATATTACGATTAGCACAGGGGTCGGCAACCTGCGGCTCACGAGCCGCATGCGGCTATTTTGCCGTCAAGATGCGGCTCTCCAGCTCCTTGCTAGTTAATAGTTATTAATTAAATTATTGCATTTTCAAAATTCATATCAAATATCATACTGTAAAGAAAAACAACATTGAACAGAATTAAAACACTTATCAGAGTACATTGAGAATATGTGCAGTAGAAAGTATACGGACAGCTGACAACAGTTTGGGCACCAGGCCCAGCCCTACAGCCCCGTGGCAACAATCCTATGCTTGCCACTGCCCAAGTGCCGACTTTTTCAAATGTTTTTTAATGGGAATGTTATTTTATTCAGAATGCATTTCCCTATATATCAGTAATATCAGTAATAATTAATTTGATATGAGTGACGTAGTTTTTTTTAGCTATATTATATATATTCCTACTGTTGAGCCGGGTACTGGACGGTGGGTTACTAGTTTACACTGCGTTTAGTGGGATGGAAGAAAAGCTTGGTTAGAACCAAAGGACAGAAGCGACAGATACACGGTTATCAAACCGATATTCAAGACAGTTAGTCGAAGTTAGCCGTGTTGAGGCCTGCCTGGCTAATGGCAGACACCTCCTGAGCCGGTGATATCCGTAAAGAAGGGAACAAATTAACAGCTTCTAAAGTGGATTGGGATAGTGACGAATAGTCTTATAATTATATTTGATTACTAAGTTTATTATTCCGGCGAAACATGTGTATGATTTTATATGAATAAATATTATTTCATATTTAAAGCTATTTATTTTAAATAGCAAAACACATTTATTTACCTAGTTATAATCAAATAATAAAATATTGAAATAAAAAGATAGTGGCTCTTTAAAAACGGAAATTTTGAACATTCTAACTTTTCGCTCTTCAGTCTCAAAAGGTTGCCGAACCATGGTTTAGCATCTTGTGGTGCCAACAATTAAATTTGCGCATGACCCATGGCTAGAGTTAGGGCTAGGGCAGAGGTCGGCAACCTTTTGAGACGGAAGAGCCTAAAGTTAGAATTTACAAAATTTTCCAGTTTTTAAAGAGCCACATTGTTATTTCGTAGTTTGGTATTTGATTAGGATTATATAAATAAATTTGATTTGTTATATAAAATAAATAGCTATAAATATGAAATCATATTTATTTATATAAAAGAATACACAGGTTTCGCCAGAGTAATAAAATTAGCAATCAACTAATATAACTATAGAATTTTTTTTTTCTGTCTTTACGGATATCCTCGGCACAGAAGGTTAGCCAGGCAGGCATCAACACGGCAAACGCCTACTAACTGGCTTGGATATCGGTTTGATTACTGTATCGGTCACTTTTGTCCTTTGGTTCTCCCCAGGCTTATATTGTAACTTTTGTCTCTTGGTATCAAAAGCTAGCCGACTGCTAGGATAAGATCAATGCAGATTTGTCCCTTTTGTAAGGGATCCAGAAAAAAACATGAAACACACTATACCACCATGGTTAAAAGAATTTAACACAACTTAAACAATAATTCTTAAAATAAAGCTAATGTGTCTCTGTTCTATGTGAAAAAATGGTACAAGTTGTATTCTATTTTAATCTATAGCAAGTACACAATTGTTTGCATACTGTACAGTGGTTACTCTGCCGAACTAAACTCTACTAACCTGCACTCCAGAGTATCCTACAATACTCGCACTATAAAATATGAACTGACTGTTAGAATAAATATTGGAGTGCAGTAATAAGTTCATATTTAACGCTATTTATTTCAAATCAAAAATGAAATTTATTTACCTAATCCGTATGAAATACCAAAGTATTGTTATATAATATTTGTGACTCTTTAAAAACTGGGAAATTTTGTAAATTGTAACTTTTGTCTCTTGGTATCAAAAGCTAGCCGACTGCTAGGATAAGATCAGTGCAGATTTGTCCCTTTTGTAAGGGATCCAAAAATAAGCAAATAAAAACAAAAGTTGGCGCGTGGTTAAGAGAATTTAACACAACTTAAACAATAATTCTTAAAATAAAGCTAATGTGTCTCTGTTCTATGTGAAAAAATGGTACAAGTTGTATTCTATTTTAATCTATAACAAGTACACAATGGTTTGCATACTGTACAATTTCATACATTTTATAAGTAAAACAATATATAGAGATGGTGTATATTGTTATGAGTTATTCGATTCGTTTTTATTTGAGCTATTTTGTTAAGTTATTTCCCATACATTGTAAAATTGTGTCCCTTCTGTAAGAGATATAGATTTAATATTAAATAAAGGGATTTCCGTGTAGTTATGCATCATTTATTCTTACTTAAAGAGCGTTTAACATTTAAAAAAAAAGTAAATGTTTATTCTGAGTGAAAACGATATATAAGATAAAGTTTTAAAAAACTCGATACTACTGTAGACTTTGTGATTTATAATATGAATATTTGTTTTTACTCGTTTTCATTTTTTTTGTAAAGTTTTCTGAACTAATTCGCTTGAACTTTATAAAATTGTGTATACAAAAGAAGTAACACATTATGTTAGTCAGAACAAAAGTGCTAAGACACTACTTATAATACACTTTGTTGGGTAGCAGTGGTAAATTTATTTTAAAAGTCATTTCGCTAGTTTTTACAGCAGATATCGTACTTGAAAACAGTTAGTTTATTATTGTAGTAATTCTCCTGCGAAACACGACAGTAGCGTATTCGTTTAGGGAAAGCTTTAGGTGTACACCAGGGGCCGGCAATCCTTTGAGACGGAAGTGCCAAAATATGCAATTCACAAAATTTACAAGTTTGTAAAGAGCCACTAACATTTTTTTTAATATGTAGGATTAGGTATATATATATATATATATATATATATATATATATATATATATATATATATATATATATATATATATATATATAATTGCTTTAAATATGAAATTATTTTTTTATTTATTTTTTTTAAATACACATGAATCGCTCAAAAGGTATTATAGAATTTTAGCCAGCTGTGCTAGAACAGGGGTCGGCAACCTGCGGCTCGCGAGCCGCATGCGGCTCTTTTGATGTCAAGTTGCGGCTCTTCAGCTTTATGCTGAAATATTTAAAATTATTTTATTATATTTTTAAATCTCATAAAAATATTGTTCTGCAACACTCGGTAATGAACGATAAAATAATAAACATAAACAATAAACACTCGCTATTCTATTAGAATATTTAGGTACGCCCTATTTAAATGTTCTTCCTATTAACTTGTCTATCCCAAATTGCAACATTCAACTTCATGGAGATCATAAAGAAACTAAACGAGCTAAATGTAAAACTAAAAGGAAAACCCAGCCTATGCCTTGCTTGAAGAAGTGGTTTGTTTCGAAAAAAAATTTTTTTTGTTAAAGACATGGAGAGCGGTAAATTACTTAATTACAAAAAAAAAACTGAAGAAAAAAATATCGTGATGAAACCAATGCTACTATTAACATGAATCACTTCAGTATTACTATAAACAAAATGAAGGATGTTTGAGCAATTCAAAACAAATTCAAGCACTCTGACGTTTATAGTAGACGGTAGACCCTTTCAACACAGAAACAAATGAGATTATTTCATACATTTAAAGCTATTTATTTAAAATTGTATATATATATATATATATATATATATATATATATATATATATATATATATATATATATATATATAATCTTTAACAAAGATCATATTATTGATATAAAAATGTTTGTGGCTCTTTAAAAGCTGGGTAATTTTGAAAATTGTAACTTTTGGCTCTTCCGACTGAAAAGGTTGCCGACCCCTGATTTATACAGATTACTTGCCTATTGCATAATGTTGTACTACCTAATCAATACAGATGACTTACCTATTGCCTAATGTTGTACTACCTAATCTATACAGATGACTATGTTTTAAACGTGGAACCATTTGATTACGTTACCTGCCCGTACAAAATAAAATTTGAAAGACGAGGTAATTTATTAGTTTTAATACCAGTGTAATATAAAGATTGTTACTGGCTGTAACGACGCCATTGCTGTCCACTAATTGTTACACATTCCTCATCCTTGTTCACCATTTGTTCAGTGGTTCTAACTACGTTTTCATCTAGACTACCAGTAGCATGTACCGTTTTAACTGAACAAATGCGCTCTATAAAACCCTCAACAAGAGGGGAAACAATCCAACCTATGTACCATCATAAAACTTTCTAACACAGTGGATACAGACGACACTTAAACAAAAACATATTAGTGGAAATAATATTTTCTGTAGGCCAACCAGAACAAGACCTCGCCGTTTCAAAGGTTAACAAAGGGGACAACTGGACTTTGAATTGTTGCCCTGTTGTCCACACTATATACATTAACTGTAGTTTTATTTTCCCTTTTTCAAGAGAGCCATAAATACTTTTACACATGAACCAAGCACCGGAATGTTGAGCGAAGTGCAAATATTATTAGTATTTAAACAAAAAATGATCTAGTATTTGTAATTTTTAATGTAACACTTATTATATCACATATGTAAAACATTTAGTAATTAATAGATATTTCATAAAAAAATGTAAAAGATATAAAGATTTTCTATAATAATTGTAAATATATATTGACTGTTATAGTTATTAGATATGCATATATTTCTGACAAGCAATTTAAAAGTTGTCTCCCTTACAAGATTTTTAAAAATAAAATATAAACATAGGGGAAGTAATGCATTTTGTCCAAGCCAAGTTAACTTGTACTTGTCGCTGCTTTAAAAATAAAAGAAAGATGAATATTTTCTAAACAGATTAAACATTGTCTTAAATTTTCATTATTTCAACTGAGCAAATGATGTTAAGACAGAACGCCTAGACGCTTTGTAAGTAAGCAGTTAGGTGGACGAAATATTTTTGTGTAAGTATTAGCTCATATACATGTTTCTATCATGTTTTGGAGGATTTTCGGTAACTGGAAGTGGTGTAAGTTACCGGTTAAACGTCCACTGATGTCATGTGATGGGGTCCACCCTGTGAGGCTAAAGATCTGTACTGTATCGTAATACAAAAACTCTAGGCGATAGTCATAATATCTATAGAGTCGATGGGCCCGTTGTTTAAACCACTGTACATACGTCTGGCCTTTCGCTCAATAAGTTTTAAAAAACGGTAAACAATAACGGCCTCGTTTTAAACAGCTGCATTCATTGGATATTTATAAAATATCACAATTTTGATGTACTTACAGGTAAAAAGACGTGCGGTTATCTAAAGTGTATGATACCTTTTAAACTGCTTAAGGATCAATATTTCAGTAAAGAAGGTTTCAGTACTGTCGTGAAAGGGTATGGCTGAAGGGACAGAATGAGTTCAAGTCCGTGTTCTTTGAATTGACCCCTAGTCAACCGCCCTTCACTATGTAGTTTATCATATTGCAGGTTAACATGTGCATTCTGCCCGTGTCTTCGCGTGGTACTCGAGTACTTAGTTGATTTAAATATATTCCAGGTATAGAAGTAGCATAAGAACATCCCGCGATTGGAATACAGTATTATTTAATACGGTGTAGATACATATTTTATCTACCGTCGATGCCGGCTTCTATGAGTGAGAAACACTAAGACAACTATAATTTTTTTTATCAATTTTAACAATTATAAGATCGTTATAAACTGTCACAATTATAGCGTCGTTGTAAACATTGAAAGTTATAGCGTCGTTATAAACTGTTAAATTATAACGTCGTTATAAACTTCCATTCATGTGTTTTAAAACGACACAGACGAATAACGTTAGGTTATTATTGGGTGTACTGCCCGCTTAAGTCTATGGAGACCTATTTGGTTTTATGTTCAGTTAGTCGAAATTTATTCGACTTCAAATATATCGTCCCCTTTTTTACTTTCTCGTATATACGAAGTATAGAAAAAGCTGTGACTATTACAGTTGATAACGTGCGTATAATGTTATTTTGTGAACGTATTAAACCTTTTTTTTTCTTTACTTTTTTTTACCTTTTTTTTTTAGACAAGGACACATCCATTGTGCTAAATGCTAACTGCAAGGAGGCTCGACACGTTGCATCCCAACGACGCCTACCTAGGAGTAATCTTAGGTAGGATGTTCCGGCACGACACCATTGAACTTCGATAAACTCGACGAACTATACTGAAAGATCAAATCGACTTTTTATATAAATTGTATCAAGATTACATTAAATAATAAATAGCGCTATTCTCGTTTCAAAATGTATTATACTAAAAATAAATTCACACGTTTAACCGAATGTCAAATTAAACATTGTAATTATTTCTTTCTCTCTAATAAAAAAAGCGAAAAAAAAACTTCCTCTATTCTGTTCGCCGAAAACTTTCAAAACTTTGAAAATAAGAATACGTTAAGCGCGTGTACCTGCCACGTATAGAGAGCTGCATATCATGTTACATCATGAAAAAAATATGGAGGTAGATCAGTGGCGTAGAGAGGTCGGGTGTCACCCGGTGCGGCACTTAATGGTGTCACCCGCCCCCCCCCCCCCCCCAAAAGTCGTTGCGATCCTTCCCGGGGACAAACTTTCAAGTTTTCGATTTGCACCCCCCCCCCTCCCTCAAACTTTCGATTTGCACCCCCCTCAAGTTTTTCTCTCTATATTTTGCTATTTTTTGCCTTGGTGTCACCCCCCTTAAAATGGTGTCACCCGGTGCGGTCCGCACCCCCCGCTCCCCCCCCCCTCGCTACGCCCCTGAGGTAGATTTAGCTTTCAGCTTGTCCGCTTTATTTAACTCTATTTTATCTCGATTTAACCATTATTTAAATCGCAAAAAGAATGTTTCTACAACATATTTAAAAAAAAAAATTCTGTCTTAGTGTCATCCCCCCCCCCTAAATGGTGTCACCCGATGCGGTCAGCACTCCCCGCCCCGCCTCGCGACGCCTCTGAGTAGGGCATATTATGTATACTTTAATTTTGAAAAAGGCCCGGCTTTACACATTCTTGTGTAGATTTACATGCAAGGGAAATAACTTAAAAAAAAAAAACTTTTTCTATTCTGTTAGTCAAAAACTTTCAAAACATTGAAAATAAGAATACGGTAAGCGCGTGCACCTGCCACGTATAGAGAGTTGCAAATCATAATTCATCATGAAAAACTATGGAGGTAGATTTAGCTTTCAGCTTGTCCACCTTATTTAACTCTATTTTAACTCGATTTAACCATTATTCAAATCGCAAAAATATTTTTTCTTCAACATATTTTTTTTTAAATTTTCTATCTCGGTGTCATCCACCCCCCCCCCCCCTAAATGGTGTCACCCGATGCGGTCCGCACCCCCCCCCCCCCTCCGCCATGCGACGCCTATGAGAAGGGCATATTATGTATAGTTTAATTTTTTTTTTTTAAAAGGCCCTTCCTAAAACCGAATGCAATATCGTTCTTGTGTAGTTTTACATGCAAGGGAAATAACTAAAATAATGAATTAAAAAATCAAATTAAAAAAAAAATAATTGTACACCATAGTTATGAAAACTTGTTTCTTAAATGTATAAAAGTAAAAAAAAAATAGTCAGTAAATTGTATTACTTTATATTCTACAAAATTACAAGTTTACGTAATTTTCAATTAGAATAAAGATACTGTATTTTTATTTTTAGAATAGTTGCTTAAGTATTGTTAAAATAAAATTATCTTGTACGCTTAACTAAGTTTTTAACGTATTTCTAGATCCCTGACAAAAGAGACACAAGTGAATTAAATTGTTTGTTAGTATAGTAGGCATATTCAAAAGTTACATTAGGGGTCTTCAAATGTTTATTCTGAGTGAAAACAGTATAAAAGAAAAAGTTTGAAAAAATCGATATTTCTGTATGATATTGTGATTTATATAAAATCATGTACATTAAAATTGTGAAACATAAATAACCCACATCCAGGGGCGGAACTACAGTGCCGCCAGACCCCGCAATACGGGGAGCCCCGCGCCATTTAGGGGCCCATAGCGACCATAATACATTTTTTATAGTTAAAACAATAATTTTCTTGCATTTTTGACTTGACGGTAAAAGGTTTTGTAAATAACAAACAGCTCTACTACAGTAGTGATGTTATACAGTAGCTAACACACGCTGTTGTGTAAAAAAAAATATATGCCTGAGCTGTAGTGTGAAAGATAGGCAAACCTTTAAAACACGTCCATGACTTATTTCCCTTTTTCAAATAGTAAAGTAGGGGCGCCCCTAAGCTCCTTTTATTGTATTTGTACTAAACAAATTAAAAAGCAATAACTTCTCTTAATAATTATTTTTTTAAGAAATGCATACAAAAGAATGCCTTGGCAAAAAAAGGAAATATTTTTGAAACAAATAATATAAATACAAAAAAAAAAAAACATAAAATAAACATAACATCAGAAACCTTTACACATACAAAACTATCACGTTTTATAACTAGCAGGGAGGCAGTATTACAGAAAACATTTTGAATAGACTTATTCTAAATCTTAAAAAAAGAAAAAAAAAAATAATACAGACTAATGCACTCACACACATGGCATGTTGTAAATTTTTTTTTTTTTAAATTGAAAAAAAATATTCTAAACCCGGTTAAGCTAGAAATGAGTATCAAATGTTTGTATTATATATATATATATATATATATATATATATATATATATATATATATAGATATATAGATATATAGATATATATATATATATATATATATATATATATATATATATATATATATATATATATATATATATATATATATATATATATATATAGATATATATATATATATCTATATCTATATCTATATATATATATATATATATATATATATATATATATATATATATATATATATATATATATAGATATAGATATATATATATATATATATATATATATATATATATCTATATATATATATATATATATATATATATATATATATATATATATAGGGGGGGCCAGAAATTTTTTTGCGGGGTGGCCCGCCCCCACCCCCGTGAAAGCAGCCTCCTCTTAGTTACCTCCCATAAGTTTAAAATCGTTTCAAACTAAATTATCTGCCCCTAATAGCCGTCATTAAACCCGGCTCTACGATTGGAAACATTTAGCGTGAACCACAGCTCACCAGAACATGTAGGGGTGGGGGTGGTAGGGAGCGCGCTAACAGCGTGGTGTTTTCTATGGTCTCCAAGAAGAGAATTACATATATAGATTTACAAAACCCTCTGTGAACAAAAGATGGGTTTTTAGAAAGTGTTATTAAAATCGGTATTTTCAAAGAAACAGTTAAACTAAAATAATATTTTAAATATACTTTTACTTTTTTTTGGAAAATTTAACAACCGTGCGTGGCCAAGGTGGTAGAGTGCTTGGATGCAAACCCGAAAGTCTCGAGTTCAAATCCGTGTCCATGTCAGTAGAACGTACTGACCACACCCTCACTTCTTATGCCAAAGTGAAGAAACTTATAAACTCTTCTTCATCTGCCCAATATATCGCTGGTTCTAAAGTTGTCTTTACTTTATATCAACAATATTATACATACAATAGGTCTACAGATTTGGATCAAACCACAAGAAATCTCAGTCCTCTACAGTTTAGTGGCTAAAACACAATTTCTTGAGGAGAGTTTATTCTTCCATGTCTACGTATAGTTAACTGCTAATTTTTTTACAGGCGTTTTATTTTTGTTTGTCTAAAAAAACAAAATTATTTCTTAACCTGTTTTCCTACATCATATGCATAGATTAGATACATTTTCTACGTATTAGTCTCTGCTACCGTAGTACAGACACCACGGATACTGAGCCAGCCTAATGTCATGTGAGAGTGTGACGCTCTACACTAGCCACACCACGTCTTGATGCTAAACGTCAGGTAATGTAAACACAGATGTTATATTTAATACGAACATGTGCTCAAAGTTTTCTTAATAAATGTTTACCTTATAGTCTCACATGTTGGACTCACCAACACTTACATATAACATGTTGGACCAACCAACACTTACATATAACATGTTGGACTCACCAACACTTACATATAACATGTTGGACTCACCAACACTTACATATAACATGTTGGACTCACCAACACTTACATATAACACGTTGGACTCACCAACACTTACATATAACATGTTGGACTCACCAACACTTACATATAACATGTTGGACTCACCTACACTTACATATAACATGTTGGACTCACCAACACTTACATATAACATGTTGGACTCACCAACACTTACATATAACATGTTGGACTCACCAACACTTACATATAACATGTTGGACTCACCAACACTTACATATAACATATTGGACTCACCAACACTTACATATAACATGTTGGACTCACCAACACTTACATATAACATGTTAGACTCACCAACGTTTATTTTCTAAGAAATGTTATTTAATTCTTACTTTCAATTATTGAACAATCGCATTAGCTTCGATTTAAAATTAGTTATCAAGTTCAGTTGACTTGCTCTCAACCCCAAGAACATTTATTTGCTTCTGGACATTTCTGTATCTTAGTTTGTCAACTTTACGTGGTAAAAAAAAAAATTGCTAGAAAAATATGTTTAAAAAACCCACTTTTACTTCAATAAGGCGAATATTTAAATTTAAAAATTAATGCAACATGATTCGAAATGTAGATGATGCAGTACAGAGTTTTTTTTTTTTTTGTTTTTTTTAATATTTTACCATTTTAATTTACATAATTTTATAGAAATCACCAAATCGTGCAGTAATATCGATTATTTATAGATTTATATTATATATTTTTTCACACAGAATAAAGAAACAAGATTTATTTAAATTATAGTTATTTTAGAAAGTAACAACGATACTTAACTACATGGTGATTTCTGGATTCATTACAGAAGGTACACAATTCTTAATTCAAGGGACATAATTAAACAAAATAATTGAAACCATTAAAAATCTAACAACTCAGAACAGAATTCACCATACATTTTACTATTTAACTTCTTAAATGCATACAATTAAACATTTTTTTTAATGTGTCTAGTATTAGATTTTCTCTAAAAAGTACAACTTGTATCTTATTTTAAATTAGGACCTGGACACTTTACCTTTTTTTTTTAAGAATCATTATATAAATATAGTTTAATTTTGTCTAAAGTGATTCCGTGCTGAGTCTGGTGTTTATTTTTTGGCTCCCATTAGACAAGGGATATATATAATCAACTAAAACAGGGATTGGTCACCTGCTGCTCGCGAGCTGTATGCGGCTCATTTGATTTCAAGTTGCGGCTCTCCTGTTCCATGCACAAATATTACGAATTATATTATTTCATTTACAAAACTCATAAAAATATTATACTGTAAAAAAAAAACAAACTTAAACATAATTAAAACACTCATCAATATTCGGCCAAGTGAAATGGTTTAAAATTATGAGTCAATAATAAACTCAGTGCAAAAGGTGTAACAATGATTTAACTTTTAATGCATGAAGGTTAACATAGAGTAATTAACATAGGAGCAAAGTTTTAACTCAGTCAGAGTAGCCTGAAATGGGCGACTGGTCTCCAGGGCGGCGTGGTCACATTTGCTCACACACGGACCTCTGTAGCGTCTAGGCTTTAGCCCCAAGCGCGTAGACTATGTGGTAACTAGCAGATTTTTTTTTTAAAGTTGGAGCAGCGAATCGCTTAAAAAAATATTCAGCCCCCATTGATGATTGAACTCACGACCCCTGGTTTACAAGACCAATGCTCTAGCCACTGAGCTATGGAGGCGGGCGATTAAGGTTATTTATACTTACTTTAAATCCTCCGTTCTTGTGTTCAAAATACGTGGATTAAAGCCTGGCGAGGGGATAAAGTGGGATCATAAAGGTGGGGCTCGAGGGTCTAAACTTCAACATTTGTGTGGATTGATCCCCTATATCACTGTACACGTCAGTCTTTGTAAACATCCTAGTCATTGTATTGTCTACTCGTCTCCTGTTGTACATAAACCTGTGACTGGTGACCTATGTGTGTCATGGTGCGTGACACGTTTTAGTAATATAATACTGTGGCGTAGCCAGGATCGTCTTATGGGGGGGGGGTAATTTTTTTCCAGCATTATAAATAAATAAATAAATAAATATATAAATAAATATATATATATATATATATATATATATATATATATATATATATATATATATATATATATATATATATATATATATATTTATTTTTATATATATATATATATATATATATATATATATATATATATATATATATATATATATATATATATATATATATATATATATATTATATATATATATATATATATATATATATATATATATATATATATATATATGTATATATATATATATATATATATATATATATATATATATATATATATATATATATATATATATATATAACTTTGATATTTATTATTCACTGTAAACTATTGCCTTGAGTTTTTCCCCCTTTCTGCTTTTTTTCTTCATATTTACATATTTAACACTTTTTCTTGGTGTTTAGAAAGATTTGCGCGCCTGATTCGATTAAATGAGCGACTATAGCAACCCATTGTATTCATAGTCTATCGCGCTGTTTAAAATGAACGTAGCCGCCATGGTGCTCACGGGTACGCCCGGTGTCAATCCGCAATCGACTTTTATTTTTATATACAGTATATAGAGAATAGCTCCTGGGGGGAGGGGAATGTTTGTTAAATGCATGTTAAATTAAACATGTGGACCTGAATCCCACCCCCCCCCCTCATTTACCCATTCCACAGGCGTCCTCAAAAGTCAATTTTATTCGGACCATCTCTCGCCCCTCGGTGTGAAGTCATAAATGGATTACCTCTTAACAGGTTTTTAGGGGTATATGTTTTACAACTGTCCAAAAATAACACAATGAAACTATCTGCTTGAAACGGGTGTGATAGAATAGTTTAGTCAATTTAATACTAACAACTTCTAATGTAAACACGGATCATATTCCTAAACCAAACACTAACACGATTTGTACACATCAAACAAACTAAAACTTTTATTTTCAGAATAGTCCATTGTCGGGGACAAGAAACATCAATGATTTGTGTTTAGCATATTGCCTTATTACTTTAGTGGTGCGTGGTTAATTAAAAGAAGCCATCTTAAAAAAAAAAATAATGTAATGTAATATTGCTTTCGGTGTAAACTGATGATTTTAAGAATATTTTTAGTAATACTAAAAAAAACATTAAATGATAAAAAAACGTGTATATATTTAACTTTCTTACTACCAGACATTGTTTAGTTTATTCATCAACTTTTTCATATCGTGCCATATCACGAGTGGCAGATGAAGTAGAGTTCATCTGTTTCAATGTCCTTGGCACATGCAGTGATAGTTTGCTCTATGCCCAGCCGCCTTTTTCCTCCCTAGCGTGATCTAGGTACCCATTAGAGCTGTGTGGACTCACCTCTTGTTCAGTGATTCTAACTTCGTTTACATCTAGACCAGCGGTTCTTAAACTGATGTCCAGCAGTAGTATGCACCGTTTTAACTAAAACACATGCGCTCTATAAAACCCTCAACAAGAGGGGAAGCAATCCAACTTATGTATCATCATACAACTTTCTAACGCTAACACAGTGGACACAGACGATACTTGAACAAAAACATATTAGTGGAAATAATATTTTCTGTAGGCCAACCAGAACAAGCCGTCGCCGTTTTGAAGGTTAACAAAGTGGACAACTGGACATAGGATTGTTGGTCTGTCGTCCACACAACTTGGTGGTTGACATAGAGGGTGATACACACACCCTCCTCACCCTCCTCAATGGTTGACATAGAGGGTGATACACACACCCTCCTCACCTAGCTCAATGGTTGACATAGAGGGTGATACACATGCCCTCCTCACCCAGCTCAATGGTTGACATAGAGGGTGATACACACACCCTCCTCACCCTCCTCAATGGTTGACATAGAGGGTGATACACACACCCTCCTCACCTAGCTCAATGGTTGACATAGAGGGTGATACACATGCCCTCCTCACCCAGCTCAATGGTTGACATAGAGGGTGATACACACACCCTCCTCACCCAACTCAATGGTTGACATAGAGGGTGATACACACACCCTCCTCACCCAACTCAATGGTTGACATAGAGGGTGATACACACACCCTCCTCACCCAACTCAATGGTTGACATAGAGGGTGATACACACACCCTCCTCACCCAGCTCAATGGTTGACATAGAGGGTGATACACACACCCTCCTCACCCAACTCAATGGTTGACATAGAGGGTGATACACACACCCTCCTCACCCAGCTCAATGGTTGACATAGAGGGTGATACACACACCCTCCTCACTCAGCTCAATGGAAGGTGGACAGTTTGCTCCCTATGTTATATAAGCAAACACGGTCATGTTGCCTGTAGAAATGTGTTCATCTGTGATAGTGACAATACAATTAGAGATTGAGATAGCAACTACATGGAGGTCTTAGATCAGGTAGAGCAGGGGTCGGCAACCTTTTGAAGCGGAAGAGCCAAAAGTTACAGTTTTCAAAATTTCCCTGGTTTTAAAGAGCCACTAACATTTTTTTATTTCAAATATTTTATTTTTTTATTAATATTATTAGTATTTGTGCAAGGAGCTGGAGAGCCGCATCTTGATATCAAAAGAGCCGCATGCGGCTCGCGAGCCGCATGTTGCCGACCCCTGAGGTAGAGGATGGTTGTGGTATTTATATAAGAACAATAAAAAAAACTATAAATAAAGGAATTTATATTTTTAATTTTCCCTTTCGAAGGGGAGCCAGAAATAATCGTTTCGTGAAAGACAACTATAGCTAGGTGAAGAGCAATTTTATGGTTATAGTGTAACTTATAATATAAAGTTAGTGTTTATTACAATATAATGTAACCGTTTTTTTTTTAAATAGTTATGCAAAAGTTTAAAGATTAACATAAATCTATAAAAACATTTTGAACGTCAAAACATTGTTTTTAAGAAAGATATTTATATAGAGTATTTAGTTAATTACTTATTTAGTAGTTATGGTAAACAATTGCCATAAGTTTTCTCCCTTACTGGTTTTTTCTTCATATTTACATGATGCGGAGTAACACTTTTTCTAAAGATCAAAATATTCAATCAAATGAAACATTGTTTTAAATATTATCAATCTCAAATCAACAAACTTTGTTTAGATTGAATGCATAGGCGTCTTGAAATTTTAAAAATTATTTTTTTAAACTGAACAAATATTGTTTAGACTGAATGCTTAAAGGATTTGTAAGTAAGCAATCAGTTTTTTAATAAGAAGACAGTTAGGTGGACGAATTATTTTTGTTGATATTTATTAGCTCATATACGTGTATCTACCAAGTTATGGGACCTGACTGTCTATGTGGGTAATGTAGTAGAGCTCATCTGTCTCTTTGATCTCAGCTGTTGAAGGGATAATTTAACCAGCTCTGTGATGATCCGTCTTTACGTTGACGTTGTCTAGCATAATTCAGGTACCCAACAGACAGAGCTGAGTAGACTCCGACCTACCTAGTCATACACGGAATCCGAACTCGAGATTTTTCTGTTATCAGTTACAATCTAGAATTTAAAAACAAAATTATAATTAAATTATTGCCCCTGCAAATGAAAACAAAACTTCAACTTATAAAACCAAACTCTTTATGTATGAATGTATTTATTTGCCGATTTATTATTATATTTATGTCTGTATTTATGATAAAACAAAAACTTATTTGGATAAATTGTATTAGACTATTAAATATGTATTACTGTAAACTCTTATAACAAGTAAAAGGCAATTTAAACCCTATTCCCACATCCTTTCCAATTTTACAAAATAATAAACCTACGTATCAAACACCCCCATCCCCACACTGATATAAATCATCTCTTTCAAAGATACCATCATGGAGGGAAAAAAAACATCGTGAACGATAAAAGGGAAATAACTGCTTAAATATTCCACTGTCCCATCATTACATCGGTTATATCCCCTTATCAAACGAGTATCTAAAATTCGAATCACTTCTTGTTTACAAAAAGATACAGAACCTGGAAAAAGATCGACCCCAGCTCCAAACTACTTAAACTAGATTTCTGGTCTGATGGTTACTAATGTTGTACTTATAATATCAACAAACATATTTCAACACATTGTATTAAACTGTCAAATTATGCATTACTGAAATCCTTTTTACAAGTGGAAAATAAACCCCGTTGTAATATCTAGCTTTATAGACTGCAATCTTTATAAATATACATGTATTCACCCTTTTACTCCTTTCATGATCTTGATGTTTGTTTCTCTTTTATTATTATAACTTAATTTTTTGCCCTACACATTAGATCAGACATTGTTAAACTAGTTTCTTTTCCTTGTGTGTAAATAGAATACTAGTTGGTAAACAATTGGTTTATCTATCTATGCTGTGGTGGCCATAGGTGCAACTAAGAGATGCGTGTTTGATTGGGGATTGTGACTAGCTCGGTCATAGAGTACCTTGAGTGCAGCACTCGCAGAGAACAGTGTCAGTAGATCATGAGATACGGAGTGATACAGTGTGTGGACTAGAGACATTGGTGGACTGTTGATTCCCATGTTATTCTTGGAACTGTGATTATTCATCAAGAAATAAAGTGTTGTAATCTCGAACCTGCAGTCAGAGTGTGATTCTTTAGACAAATCGGATGTGTCAATGCCGAATGAGGTGTCCACAGCCTAGCGGCAGAATTCCTAAGTCGTGGACAAATACTTACACGACAGGTGGTAAGACACCTCTGTCGCATCTAGGTGCTGCGAGAAGGGGTACAACACAACCTATCAAGGTACGTCACACGTCTGTCACATTTGGCGTCGTCGGCAGGATGGAAACGAGAAACACACACAAACAACCACGAATCATAAATCAATCACAACAGCACACCATCGGTTACACATGTAAACACATGTAAACACATGTAAACACATTGGTATAAGGCAGGCGCCGTGATTCAATATTTTACCGACCTTTAATATTTTGTTTGTTATTACAGGGGAGTCTATTAACTTACAATTTGCTTTTTTTACAAAAAAAACCTTGTAAAAAATAGTAAATTACAAAGAAACCAATTGTCACTCACTTTACACAAAAAATTATTTACATCAATTTTGTATTAATCAATATTATTGGTAATTGATTTATTTTGAAATAGATATTAATTTTATCTTAATTTATTTCCAATAATAAAAACGTTACTATTATTATTTTGAGTTGGTTATATATTTTTCAATAGCATCATTCAACAACATTCGCTCAAATTCCTTAATCTGTAAAAAAAATGTATCCCTTTTTAAAGGGACAAATCATACTTTTTAAAAAGGAAGCTGTGGGAGGACTGCTATAGATACAGATATACATACAGATGTTTAAAAAGGAAGAATGTTTGATCTGTTGTGTCTCATTGTACTCGACATAACAAACCAGCTGCTTATAATATTTATAAAATGTATTTCAGCTCTACTTAAAAGCCCAAACCCCCTCAACCCACCACGACTATGAAAAAAAAATCCATTGAATCACCTTTGAATTACACATTTGCGTTTTCAGGTTTAAAAATAAGATTGTAATTCGACGTTTTGTATTAGATCTATTTATAAGCAAACCATCTTAAATGAATTTAAGTATGGTACATGTAAGAAAGAAGCATTACTGTTGTAAATCTGTATCAGTCCTCACAAACCGATGATGAAAAATGTAATACTAAAGCGAACGTGGCAAGGCAAACTGACGCTGTACATTACATGTCTGAGGAAAAAAAAATTCAAAAGGGACAATCATTCACTATAACTTTCAAATATATTACAATTAATTAAAATGTAAGGGTAACCTTAATTAACTTATGTTGAACTGTGTAGCAATAACCAATCGCTAAAATTTTTCGAGTGACGCCACAACCGCTAGTCTGGTGCAGAGGCGTTGCGCCCTTACCGGCGCCCGGGGACAAACTTTTATTTGCACCCCACCCCCCTCAAACTTTCAATTTGCACCCCCCCTCCCCATATATTTTTTATATTTGTAATGCAAAATTGCTGCTAAAATGATATTTTAATTTGTTTTTCCATCCCATTTTGGCGCCCCCTAAGGTCGGCGCCCGGGAACATCTACAAACCCCACCCCCCCCCTCCCCCTCCCCTCGCTACGACTCTGGTCTGGTGCTGCTAACGAAAATAAACCATTACGTCATAATCCCTTTGGTTATCTACTTCTACAAAAAGTTGTTTGTAGTTATTACTCCTCGTGTTACCAGACTGGAAATAACAATGGGTAAAGTTACCCTTGTACGAGTATGCAGGCTATTCTTAGAAACAAGAGACACCACACAAACAAAGCCTTGTCTAAAAATAGAAAATTATCCAGGCATCTCTTCGGGGGGGGGGGGGGGGGGGGGGGGCTAAGCTCCCAGAAAAAAGTCTAACCCCCCCCCCCCCCCGCCGAACGAAATGAAATTTTGATAGAAAATATATACTTTTAACAGTGCCCCCCCCCCCCCCCCCCCGAAGAAAAAAGTCTGGAAGAAACACTGCCAGAAACTGAATATTTTTCCGTATAAAATTAGTTTATACATTTTTGAAGATGCAAATTAAATGTGTTAATACTTCCTTTTTTAAAGGAATGATAAGTTTCAATAAAAAATGTAAATGTAATGTCATCATTACTTTCATAATGTGTTTCTTTAATTTGTTTAAACTTTTAAGATCGCATTAACGCGTGGGAAGGGCACACTAGTTATATATAAATCACAATGTCCTATAGTAATATCGATTTTTCAACCTTTATCTTAAATATCGTTTTCAGAATAATTTTTTACTTCCTTTTTTTTTATAGATCTTTAAGTAAAAAAAAATCATAAAAAAACGTTTTAATAACAAGCTTTTATGTAATAATGCACTAAAAAGTAGAAAATAAATTATAGACTACTATTTAAATAACTATAAAGAAAAGCGTGGGTCACTTTAGTATCTATTGGATACCTTTACTAATGTTAAGGAAGACACCCACGCTTTTCCTTATAGTTATTTAAATAGTAGTCTATAATTTATTTTCTACTTTTTAGTGCATTATTACATAAAAGCTTGTTATTAAAACGTTTTTTTTTTTAAATTTTTTTTCAGTACTTTACATGTTTTATTTACAATAGAGTTACATGACTAAAAACCATTGCGCGCCTACTGAACATCACGTTCAGTAGGCGCGCAATGGTTTTTGAACGCAGCCATTACGTGATGGCGCAGCTATTGAAGGTGATGACGCGTGTGGTGTGGTTGGCTAGACATGCCTACTAATTCGGTCCAAATTTTAATTAATTCATAAAAAATTAATTAGGCATCCAATTAAGTCAAATTAAGTTCCAGATTGCATTGTCTTCATGTCTTGACCCACGTGCCAACTGTGAATCGTATCGGTCAAGTAGAACTGTCCGAATTTTCACTCCTGCGTTTCCGTCTAGACAGACTGACGAGGAAGTGAGTTAAATAAAAGCTTGTAAAAAAAAAAACGATGCATTACTACACTAAAATCCTTTTATTTAAGATTAATTCTATATCCCTTAAAGAAGGGACACAATTTTACAATGCAAGGGAAATTACTTAACAAAATAGCTCAAATAAAAACGAATCGAACACCTCATAACAAAATACACCATATCTATGTATTGTTTTACTTATAAAATGTATGCAATTGTACAATATGCAAACAAGTTGTACTACTTTTAGATAATAATAAAATACAACTTGTACCATATTTTCACTTCCAATAGGGCCACATTAGCTTTATTTTAAGAATCATTATTTAAGTAGTCTTAAAATTAGCTAAACCACAGCTCAGATATTGTTTCGCATTTGTTTATTTTTGGATCCCTTACAAAAGGGACAAATCTGCACTGATCTTAGCCCAGCGGTCGGCAACCTTTACAGACGAAGAGTCAAAAGTTACAATTTACAAAATTTCTCAGTTTTTAAAGAGCCACTAATATTATATTCCAATCTTTGGTAAATCTTAAGGATTAGGTAAATAAATTTCATTTTTTTATTTGAAATTAATAACGTTAAATATGAACTAATCACTGCACTCCAATACTTATGCTAGCAGTCAGTCCATAATTTATAGTGGGAGTATTGTAGGATAATCTGGAGTGATTAGATGCCACTGTTTTCTTGAGTTTGTGGATCAATGTATTCTTGTAGTGAACAGTATGGATGGATAAATGTTCATTATACGATGTTACATGTTCGTATTGTTCATGTTCAACCCTCTATCTACATGTTACCTGTCTGTGTATTGTTCATGTTCAACCCTCGTGTTATGTTTTACCTGTCCGTATTGTTCATGTTCAACCCCCGTGTTATGTTTTACCTGTCCGTATTATTTATGTTTAACGCTCGTGTTTTGTGTTACCTGTCCGTATTGTTCATGTTCAACCCTCGTTTTATTTTATTAACAGCATGAAATTTTACTCATCGTATTAAAACAGTTATCAAGAACAATTTATAATGTAAGTCTACTAGAAAATCTTATGTTATGCTTATTAATGTCCTTACTAATTTTGACTTTTTAATTCTATGGGGGTTGCGGGTCACTTAATTTTTTTTTATAAAAAAGGTCGCCACTTGAAAAAGTTTGGGAACTACTTCTCTAAAACTAAACTTTATCCATCTGTGTCATTAAAAAAAAAAACCTTTTACGGCAGTTTATAACGACGCTATAATTTTAATAGTTTACAACGATACTATAATTTTGACAGTTAATAACGATGCAATAATTTTTACAATTTCTAACGACGCTATAATTTTATACAGTGTATAACAACACTTAATTTGGAATTTACATCGACGCTATGATTGTGCCAGTTTATAACGACGTTATAATTGTTAGAATGTATAACCTGATAACACAATTGCAGTTGTCTTAATTTTCTTCAGGCGTAGAAGCCGGTGTCGACAGTTTAACAAATGGGTATCTATGACGTATGATGATGTATTACGATGTATCACGTGACATTAATGGACATTTAACGGGTAACCTATACTACTTCTTGTTACCGAAAATCCCCCAAAACTTGCTAGAAACACGTATATGAGCTAATACTTGTACAAACAATATTTCGTCCACCTAACTGCCATCGTTTGAAAAACTGATTGTTTACTTACAAAGCGCCTATTCCTTCAGTCTAAACATCTTGTGTTCATTTATTTCTTCTTCTGCTTCTGCGTTCTTAATTATTAGTGTTGGATGGGATTACCAGCAACACAATTCAGTCAACTTGTTATGCGACATATAGGCCATTGACTCCGATTTCAGCCTGCTTTTATTTTGGATTTGTTTCCATAGCCCTTGTCCAATCAAGGGGTCGTCTATACATGACGTCACACTCGTAGGGAGGAGAAGGGTCCGTAAATTTGTAACGGCGTGTGATGAGTGGGTCGGGGGGGGGGGGGTGCTTTGCTCAGATGGTGTGATGTCATGCTTTTGCATTATTAAAAAAGCAATGCTAGAAAACGAATTTTAGCAAACTGTTTTAATAAATTGTAATGGAAATTGATTGAGCACTCTATGTTGCCAGAGATCCGACAATATTTTGAGAAAATATTGCTGTTTTAAGAAAAATTCAACTGCAATTTTGAGGGGGGTTGTAGGCTGAGGTGTGGCGTCATTTTAATGGATGTTTGGCTTTTTGTGACTATGTGTGACGGAGAGGAAGTGGGAGGCAAAAATCGTCCAAAAAAAACGTAACGTCATTTATGCATGATCCCCCAAGAACAAACTACAAGGCAGCAGTCCCATAAGAATTACTGCCCCTAACTGTCGAGCTTCATTTGCCCTAGGGTTCGAACTCGATCCCGTTTTCATCAATTGAAATTAATAACAGAAAAGACCAAGTTTAATGTGTTTAATTAACAATAATCTTTCATCTCTCTCGTTTTTTTAATTCAGCGGCGAGCACAATTTTGCTGGGTCAGTTAAAAACGTATTACTTCCCCTATGTGAATATTATTTTTTTAAAAATAAATTTTAAAAATAGGGGAAACAACTTATTGCATTTAATTTATTAGAAATATATGCACAACTAATTAATATAATACTCAATATACCTTTAAAATGTGTGTTAATACTCTTTACAGAAACAACTCTTCTTATTACATTTTGTTTACTAACTTAACTTTTTACATAGATGTTAAAAATAATTGCTATAGCCTGAAATATAAAACACAAACTTTAATAAAAAAAGATATATTATATACATATTTCATGTTGCATACTCTGTTAAATTTTTGGCTCCCTTTCAAATAGAGAAAGAAAATAAAATTAACCTTGAACTAAAAAGAACTTAACTTTAGTCTGGAATTGAATTCACAATATTTTCTAAAGATTATATAATCAGTGACTTTGGATTAATTTCATCTCTACTTATTTGAACTTGTGTGTATTTCCATTTGGAACCTTGTGTGTGTTATTTTTTTTTTCTTCACATTTTATACATTGTAAGTACTTTTTTCTTTTTTATTTCTTGTGTGTGTTGCCTGGCCCCGGGTGGGCCTCACGCACAACTATGTCGGAAAAATACATCAAACGGCTATACCTGCCTAAGTTCGGCATGGCAGGACATGCGCCAAAAACTCTAGAAATTTTCATAGAAGAGGGTTTTTCTTTAGCTACTCTCACAGCTGACGAACTAAAAAGAGAGCTATGTATGTTATGTAGCCTATCACCAGCTGAATTTGAAGGTCTGTATAACTATGGGACACTGCGTAAATGGTATGTCACCATTAGATCAAAGGAACTATATGAGAAAATGCACCTAAAAGAATTTCACAGAGATTTGCAACCTGGAGTAACATCCAGATACAGAGTGCAGAGAATATCAATAACCCACGCCGATAAATCTGGGCAAAGGGGCATGCTGAAATGGCTGCCTTCCAAGACAAGTGACGATGATATAATGGCGATTCTGAAATCTATAAGCAGTCAGGACTCAACACCAACATTTAAGAGAATAGACCAATCAAATGTGGTCCAATTCACCATCTCTCTGGAGAAAGAAGATGTGGAGAGTGTCCCACACTATATTATACTTACAAATGAGGCCAACAAGGAGAGCAGAGTCCTTATAATCCTCAATGGGAGGAGGGTGCAATGTTGCCACTGCAACACAGACAGGCACCTGCCTAAAATGTGTGAGCATTTGAGGACTCGCGCTCTTGACGGCGTCCAGCTAGTAGATGGACAGTACAGGGCAATTGAGCCTTGGGATGCAACTGATAAAGAAGAAGTTAGGGAGCATCTAAGTAACAATAGAAATTTCTTAAAGCATTGGGACAGTTATGATGTTGACGGAGAAAGACAAAATGAAATGCTTAGAGAAGCAAGGCACAGAGAGGTACAAGATGCCTTTGAAGTAGATGGCCAAACTGAAGCACATCATACTACTGTAGCAACGAAAGCGTAACAGAAACCACCATAGAGGCCGAAGCCATGGAGACAATAGCAACCAGGAATTCCATAGTTACCGGGTCTCAAAAAGATGGGAATCCCGAAAATTTGGAGGCTGTCGACGAAACAATAACTAATATTCTTCAAGATAACTCTAGTTCAGAAAACATAACGAAACCGCTAAAGGAAATTAAAAGCTCACAAAGTATGTCAGCAACAAAGGTATCAGGTCAACTGACATATAGTCAAGCAATCAGTTCAAGTAAAAATCAATTACCTACAGTAAAGCCACCTCAAAGGTTCGTGACCCGGGCCCAACGGGATAGCAAACCAACGGCTGGAAGGTTTGGAATTAAAAGACCACCACCATCCAGCCCTCCAGAAACAGATGTTCGAAAGAAAACCCCAAATAATTCATGCTAACTCTGGCAACATTGAACATCAGGGGGGCTAGGGACAAAACACATTATATAAACAACATAATAAATAAACACAATATTGACATCCTACTTTTACAGGAAACTAAAATTGGAACTACAGAAGAAGCAAATAAACTAGATGCATAATTAATATCGACAGTCTCAAGCAAAACATCACTCGATCAGCCCCCAAGTAATTTAACATTAGAACAGTCTTCTGTTTCCCAGGTTTTTAAAAGTGCACAACCTGAATGGTAGAAAGAGATACACACCTCACCCTCCCTCCCCCCCCCCCCACACTTCCCTCCACTCAACCGGACTGGCGGATTTTTCAAGGTAGCGTGCCCTCTTTGCCAAGGGTCAATTTTATGTCATGGAAAGTTTTGGAATGATAGATCAGTAATGTGTATTACAGAGACACTTCTCCCACGGTGGTTTCTATTTCTGTCTACAATGTGAACTTTTGACTCCTCAGCTAAGGACAGAGCACAGTAAACTAAGCAGTCAAGAGAAACCTAGTTTGCACACCTTATTTTAGTCTAGTTCTTATGCCATTTTATTTTCTCCATTTGATTATTATATATGCAATTGATGTTCATGTCTTTGATGCTGTGTAAAATCTATCAAATAAATAATTATTACTGAAAAAAAAAAAAAAAAAAAAAAAAAAAAAAAAAAAAAAAAAAATTAAATTCATTTAAAGAAAAAAAAAAAAAAAAAAAAAAACTTAAATTTATTTTACTTATTACCCCTCTTGTACCCTGTTCATGTAAAACCTTAGCTCCGCCACATGCATAGTATTTTGTAATTGTTCACTCTCTAATGAACATTCACTTAAATTGTATGAACATTAATGGCTGTAAAACTTGAAAACGTTACTACAGACTAACGCACTCACTCACATGTTGACTAATTTGTACTTATTGAAAATTAAAGCGTTAAAAAAAAAAAAAAAAAAAAAAAAAAAAAAAAAAAATTCCTCACAAGCCGATGATGGAAACGGTCATACTAAAGCGAATATGCAAGGCAAACTGACGCTGTAAATTACATGTCTGAGGCGGGAAAGAAAAAAGAAAAAAGAAAAAAAAATATTTTAATATTTGTAATTATCAAAAAGTTTTTGATTTTATAATATTTGTTTTATTATTGAAAATAAAAATGTGTTTAAAAAAAAAAAAAAAAAAAAAGTCTTGTATGCGGTTCATTCATCTATTTTAATTTTGTTATCTTGTAGTTTGTTTTATGAAGGGGAAGGAAATAGGCATGCACTACAGTCCAATCAAACAACTGGAGTTTGATAACACAAAACTGTACTTTCCTTCCATTACTGATTGTCCAACAACATATTTGTTGTCTATACCGAAGTACCTTAAATGCTATAAATGTAAAACAAATAAATAAAAATAAAATTTTGTATTGTGTTTTTGCATTTTTAAGATTTGTAGTCACAGCTGTTAATTCGTTTCGCTGCAATTTTTTTTTTTTTTTTGATGTCTCGTTCTAATGAGAATTTGATCTAACAGACATGTCACGGTGGCCTCTTAATTAAAACGTACGGAAGTCATCATGTTTGAACACACACACACATACACACGCACACACACACACACACACACACACACATTGGGCACTAATGCAAGTCCGGACTCTTTTGACTCATTAAAGGTTACTGTCAAACTTAGTTTCTTGTTCATTACCGCAAATAGGCTGTTGTAAAATTCATAAAGAAGAAAGACACGAGACAGACCTCTTCTTTAAGATAATGTCAGAAAAATGCTGAAGTCGATATAATACCCAAGTGTATTCAATTATTTAAATATTTTTGATCATGCTTAATAAAACAAATATAATGTTTAGCGGTATGTTTTCCAAACCAAAGCTAACGATGCCGTTTATTTTTTATTTATTTTTTTTTTTATTTGTCCCTCACGTGATGGATCCAGAAATAAAGAAACGAAACAAAACTGCAAACGTGATTAAACAAATTTTTAACACTACTTAAATAATTATTATTAAAATAAAGCTAATGTTTATGAATTATATTTGAAAAATATGGTACAAGTTGTATTTTATTTTTTACCAAAACTAGAACACATTTTTTTGCCTTCTGAATAATTGCATACATTATATAAGTAAAACAGTAATAGACATGGTGCATTTTGTTATGAGTTGTTCAATTCGTATTTGTTTGAGCTATTTTGTTAAGTTATTTCCCTTGAAATTAACAATTGTGTCCCTTCTGTAAGGGATACAGAATAAATATTAAACAAAGGGATTTACGTGTAGTTATGCATTGTTTTTTCTTACATAAAGATCTTTTTTCAATAAAGTAAATGTTTATTCTGAGTGAAAACAATATATAAGGTAAAGGTTAAAAAAATCTATTTTACTGCACGAAATTGTGATTTATATACAATTATGTAAATTAAAATTTTTAAACATACAAAAATAACATCGTATTATATCAATACTTTTCAAATGAAATTTGTACTGCGTTTTTAATTGCTATGAACTTTTTTGAATATATCTTTTTTTTTAAACGATTAATTTACTTTTACCAAATTTTCGTGCAAAATTTTTAATTAAATAAAGTTCACAAACAAGCATCCTATTGTCAAATTAAATATTACCAGACATGGTAGTGTTACACGCTTGGAGGAGGGGGTGGGTGGATCGCATAAAAGCAAAAAAAAAAACATACACACACGCACATTTTAATTGAAGTTCCAAAATGCATTCAACTAAAATTGAAAACTCATGAATTGTTGTGGAGGATGACTTCTAGAAGGATTGAGCTGATATTAGAGAAAACATTGCTAGAACTTTCTGTGTTAATCAATGACTATCGCCATTATTGACTTTCAACATTTTAAAGATATTAGTTTTGTTCACTGGCCACTTGACATGTCTGACTCGACATGATGGCCCAAACACATTGGGCCACAACACGGGTGGCCAAGGACAGTATAGATCTCAACCTATGGGCCACGATGATGTGACCTCTGAGAACGGGTTGGTAGCGGGTTGTTGTAGTTTTGGTTGAACAAGAAGGCTTCTAAATTTATTTATTTATCAAATCATTGTCCCATTTATAGATTTGATGCAATATTTTACTGTTGGCTTTGTCAACTACTCGCTCTAATAACATGAGTAAACATTATTTATAAATTGAAACTTCAATAAAGTCAGCGTGTCTGATTTCGGAGTAATATTGCATTTGAGGGTAAATAATGTTGCTTTCTGTTGTTGTTGATTTTAATGTATTAAAATAAAACTAAGATTGTTTAAATCAAAGAGCGAAATCACGGAAACAACATATTGAGTGGTCGCTCACCCTTTACTTCAACTGCCCAGACTTTCTACTATATCACATAGTTCATTCATATAACGATAGATGATAAAGTATTATTTTTAACATCAACGATCACATATATCTTTCAACGATAAAAGATTGACCCACAAAGTTGACGAGAATCGTTTTATTATAGTGTTGAAATAAATAATGTATTTTTTTTTTACTTCATAGAGACAGTAAAAATAAAATACAAAATAAAAACTTATGCCAAAAAGAAATTTAGAAATTTAATATTTTTAGAATAAATGTTTTAAAAGTTGTAAATCCAGATAACTTGAGAAGATTTTCTTGAGTTTAAGGTTACATTTCTATTTATTTTCATCAAGCTCATGCTATAACCGTTTGTTTCATGTTCGTGACACAAACAATGATTGGCTGTAAAGGAACTCCGTGATCTTCTTCTTCTGCGTTCTTCATTTTAGTGTTGGAAGGGATCACCTCCAACACAAGTATGCATGTCAACTGGTTATGCTACGTTGTGGCCTTTGACTCCAATTTTACCCATTTTCCATTTATTTTGGTTTGCATCCATAGCCTTTGTGCAACCAAGAACAAACTTCAAGGCAGCAGTTGTTTGATTTTGGACGTGTCTCTCCTAGAAGAGTGGCTGTCCCCAGCTAACGAGCCTTATCTGACAGAAACTCCGTGATCGATAGTTATTTGTTTACATAACTTGCAGATACAGTTTTTAAACAACATAATGTATTTTGTATAATAAAATCTGAGCCTATCGAATAGCAGAATGTCATTGTTTATGTTGCATTACCACGTGAAACAGAATTGCATCTGTCTTTTTTTTAAACTGTGTTTAATTACCGAAAATACTAAAACGTCAAATACATCCATTCTTTTTAAAGTAAAAAAACCCTAGCAATCACGATTTTATGGCCATATTTATTTAATTACATCGTGCATGCTTTTATAATTATTAAATGGGCCTTTCGAATACCTTTGAGACTATTCTCGCTTGGGTCCATTGTATAGGTCACAAGCACAGGTCACATTTAAGAGGGCATCAGAGAGGCGGATCTAGCGAGCTGTTGTGAAAAATGCAACCTTGGTTCAGTTTTAATGTTTAAATGTGTTACGTGTTTACATAGAGATTTCTTTTTTACGTGTCTTATTTCTTTAAATACTAGGCATGCTGCCCAGCTTCGCTTAGGCTTTCGAAAACATTGAGAATTTGAATGCTTAATTAATTCGCCCGAAGGTCGGTCTACGACCTCAAGAGTTATGAAGAGGTTCCTCCGTGGACATTTTTTTTCGATTTATAGCTCATATAAGGTACCGGTCAGTCGAGGTCAGTTTTGACCCCCACATCGTAGACTTTTCGGCCAACCGGCCCCCGTGTTCTGTCGCACCAAGGCAAGATCATGCCAAATTTGAAGCGCCTGTGGCGCCGGGAAGTGCCCTATCGGACACCCGACAATCTAGATCTAGATCTAGATTCCTAAAAGAATTTTTTTTTTAAGTTTAGCCCGAGCATAATAAAAAAGAATACATTAACCAAGTTGACTTGCTGTGTCTCGAACCCGCACCACCTGCGTGGTTTAATGTACACTAACATCTCCGCTATTTAGGCACCTTATAAAATACGGAGAATGAAACACGTATTTTAAAATCTTAACTTACGCGAATATGCCTATTCTTTCAAATTAATTTTTTATCCCAAATTAGCCAGTTCCAAACAAAGATTTTGTATAAAATAAATAAGTCTTGAAATAGTTTAGTCCTAATATAGAAATTTATTTTTGGAATTGATTTTAGAGAAGTTAGAGTCTAAATCTAGATTAAAATCTTAGCGTCTACGTCTAGATCTAGTTATTGCGTAGATTTAGATTTAGTCTAGATCTAGAATCTCTAGATCTAGAATCCAAATACATAAAATAAATTTTATGAGTTTAGGCCGGAAAAATTGTATTGTATACATTTCATAGTGTACGTAGATCTAAATCAAATTTGAATGAAATAGTTCATTTCTTTTCATTCTTAACACGGCAGATGACGTCATTAGTTAATGTATAAGCAATAGTGACGTCACAGTTTTATGCGTTCTTTTTCACATATATTAATGCTTTTCCGGTTGCATAAATAATACTGTTTCTCTACATTCGAATACGCCTTTAATTTTTATTTTTCTTCTTTAAGTAAAATTGTGGTTATACATTTAAAACATCTAACATATTATTTTCAACAAAAGTCCGTAAAAAGTTCTCCATATACCGCTGCCGATTCTGACGTGATGTCCGGCGAAAATTTTTTGCGGACAGAGAAAGAGAGAGAGAGAGAGAGAGAGAGATGTGCGCACATTGGGCTTTTATAAATTAGGATACATAGAGTAATCTTTATAGCAATCAAACAATATGTAGCTTTACCGAGCTAACCCGTGACGTAGCATACTCCGCTATCTAGTTGTTTTATTTTCTACTTATCAACAATTCATAATTTGTAAATTCGACACAACCCCACCCCCTTGCCTCCCCGACCCCCATCACGTCCCATCCCGCCCCACCCCGCCCAGGAAAAGCAGCCGTTTACAGACGACAATGAAAATATCAAGCAGAACTTATTATCTCCCCTTATTTTCAAATCGTTTAAAAACTAAATTATCTGCCCCTAATAGTTTTCACGTAGTTGAACCGTACCGGCTGTACTATTGTAATACGACAAGCAAGCACATTAAACCATTCTCACTTGTCTTCAAACTTTATCCATACTTTAACTAAACTACACAAACCAATATATAAATTTTCTTTTGTCCCTTCTTTTTTGCCCCCTAAGACATGTATTTTACAGCGTCAGTTTGCCTTGTATGTTCGCTTTAGTATTAGAATTTTTATAACCGGCTTGCGACTCCTAATATTATCGAGAGACAATATTTTAGCGCGGTCGTATGCTTTGTACTTCTATAAGGGATCGAGAATTATTTCATGAGATGTTAACGCAGAATATCTGTTTTAACAATTCTTATAGAACGATCATTTTTAAAAAGTTGAGGTGTCACATAGTCAAGAGTAATAAAGTTACGAGTAGGGTTTTCTTTACATCTAGAAATAAAACACATTTTTCTAATAACTGTACTTTTGTTTACGTTATTAAAGAAACAAAAATTAGTAACTATAGTGTATTTCGTTTTTTGTTTTCGATTTTTATTTGTTGTATTTATTTGGTTTTGTTATTTCCCCTGCATGTCAATGTAGTTCTCGCCTTTTCAAAATTAAACTAGACATAGTATGCCCTAATACTGATCTTTATAGCGTTGAGAACAGGACGAAAGATTGCAAGACATGTATTTACTGTCTACCTGTGTATTTTCATTAATATTTCAACATTAGAAATTAAAGTAATGTAATGTGAGTTTGTTAAGATTTTCATAATTAGCATTGTAAATGATACCGATCAATGTACAAAAGTAATCTCGTACATGTTTAGATATTATTGTATCAAACATGACAGTGATAGGGGATAGCAGTTTATGACGTATACTTTGGGGGGAGGGGGGGAGGGTCCTAAAAAATCGACTTTTGTGGACGTGTGCCGATTGGGGTGGGTGTGGGGGGGAGTGGGTTCGGGTCATTTTGGATGTACACATGAAACATTTATTAACAATATTTTTTTTAATGCCATTAAATCGTTAATTATCGTGTTGGGTGAATAAATGTATAAGAAATGTAACTGTATACCGCAAGCTTTTACAAATCAAACTGTAAATTGTTGCATCAAATCTATACATTGGCCAATGAATTGATAAAGAAATACATTTAGGAGCATACGCGAGAAGTTCAACCCAAACTACAACAACCCGCTACAACGGTCACATAACCGTGGCAAATACGATGACAGATATACTGCCTTAGGCCATCCATGTTGTGGCTCAACATGTTTGGGCCATCATGTCGAGTCAGACATGTCAAGTGGCCAGGGTATTGTCATATCTTTATTCCTAACCCTTGTAAAAATAACTTAAATACTGGAAATCTAGCATACGGCTTGTTAGGTAGGATGATTCAACTATATCAAGCCAATGGCTAAAATTATTTTGTCCCATACAGTATATTGAAATGGGTTTCAATTAATACCATATTCGTAAGTTGTCTAATATTAAATTGGGGTATGATGAGGGTATAATTAGCTGCAATATATTTTATGTATGTTTCATATTAAATGTTGATGTTGTGTTATATTAATCAGGCTGTTAGCGCAAGCTGTATATACGTGTCGATAACCAAAGGTATGGATATAGAGTGCTGCTTTATACATTTGCTTTTTTTTATCTTTATAGGCTGTCATTGCAATATATGTACAGTGCTGTCTATGGTATAGATGAAATTTGTTGGTGTATACATGAGTGTGCTTTTGTTTTTACTTTCATGTCTACGAATATTTAGCAAAAGGTCATAAACACTCATTACCCTATCTGAACTACTGTATCGTTTCAGTGGCTATGTATAAGGTTAAATGGTTAGAGTGGCTACACTTAAACTCGTGTTTCTTCAACTTCAACCATACAAATCCTGTCACTTTAGTTAACCTTGTAAAGTAAACATAATGTAAGGACACGCTTACATGCTGGTATATAAGTTAGACATAAGTTCACATACTTCTGTTTTGATTGTTTTAACATCAAAATATGAATAAAATTAGAAAATAAAAATTTAAATTTAAAAATAAAATAAAACATAAATAAACAATAAAGATATAAAGGTGGTGACAGTCTCATATGATGGGCACACCAACACCAACACTTACATATAACAGTCTCATATGTTGGACACACCAACACCAACACCCACGTATAACAGTCTCATATGTTGGACACACCAACACCAACACTCACATATAACAGTCTCATATGTTGGACACACCAACACCAACACTCACATATAACAGTCTCATATGTTGGGCACACCAACACCAACACTCACATATACCAGTCTCATATGTTGGGCACACCAACACCAACACTTACATATAACAGTCTCATATGTTAGGCACAACAACACCAACACTTACATATCGGCAAAAAAAACCACGAATGCACTTACGTACATCACATGATGATGTAATTTATTTTAATTGAAAAAAAAACAACTTTTTTTTGAAATCCCGAACAGGCCGGCAATGAGTATCTTATGTTCGTATTTTGTGTTTATATATATATATATATATATATATATATATATATATATATATATATATATATATATATATATATATATATATATATATATATATATATATATATATATATATATATATATATATATATATATATATATATATATATATATATATATATATATATATATATATATATATATATATATATATATATATATATATATATATATATATATATACCAGGGGTCGGCAACCTGCGGCTCCCGAGCCGCTTGCGGCTCTTATGATGTCAAGATGCGGCTCTTCGGCTCCATGCACAAATATTAATAATTATTTTATTTTATTTTCAAAACCCATAAAATATTGTTTTGCAACACTCGTTAATAAATTATATAATCATAAACATTAAACATTCGCTATTCTATTAGAATACTTAGGTACACCCTATTTTCAATGTGCTTCCCATTAAACTTCCTATCAAACTGTTCATCCCGAATTGAAACATTCAACTTGGTGGATATCACAAAGAAAATAATCGAGCCAAATGTAAAACTGTAAGTAAAGGAAATCCAGCCTATGCCGTGCTTGAGAAGTGGATTTTTCGAAAAAAACATTTTTGTGTATATATATATATATATATATATATATATATATATATATATATATATATATATATATATATATATATAAATGTATAAACCTAATGTTGAAAAAAAATGTTGGTGGCTCTTTAAAAACTGGTAAATTTTGTAAATTCCGACTCAAAAGGTTGCCGACCCCTGGTATATACATATATATATATATGACTATATATATACACATATTATTCATATATAGGCCTATATATATATATATATATATATATATATATATATATATATATATATATATATATATATAGGGGGGGCAAACAATTTGATTAGCGGGGTGACCCTTTTTTTCTAGTTCCGCCACTGGTCACATTCGTCAAATATATGTGCCTCAACTCGCGACATTTCTTTTAGAACTATGTACTTGAGAAGTTTAACTTGCATGCTTTTCTTAACTTCCAACTCTTGCAACTTGCTCTTGAGTTCTGTGAATTTACAACGCCACACATATTTGGTTTTCAAATCCAGCGATTGCATTTGAAGCGAACCAACATCAATTCCAAATGGTTCAATGCTTATCTCATTTATTTTTGTGTTGAGAGGATTTACTATGCACGCCATCTGTTTTCAAATGGTCAAATCTTCTGTCTTTTTGGTGATATTAATGCTGAAGTGATTCATGTTAGCAGTAGCTTTGGTTTCTTAACGATATTAGTTTTCAGATTTTTCCGTGTCTTCAACAAAAAAAAAGTTTTTTTTCCGAAACAATCCACGTTTTCCAGCAAATGATAGCTACCATGATGTTGAATGTTTTCAATTTTGGATGGACACTTTAATAGGAAGCACATTGAAATAAGGAGTAACTTAATATTCTAAAAGAATAGCGTGTATTGTTTATTACAAGCTTTTATTTAACTCACTTCCTCGTCAGTCTGTCGTCAGTCGTCAGTCTGTCTAGACGGAAACGCAGGAGTGAAAATTCGGACAATTCTACTTGACCGACACGATTCACAGTTGGCACGTGGGTCAAGACATGAAGACAATGCAATCTGAAACTAAATTTGACTTAATTGGATGCCTAATTGATTTTTTACGAATTAATTAAAATTTGGACCGAATTAGTAGGCATGTCTAGCCAACCACACCACACGCGTCATCAATAGCTGCGCCATCACGACCACGTAATGGCTGCGTTCAAAAACCATTGCGCGCCTACTGAACGTGATATTCAGTAGGCGCGCAATGGTTTTTAGTCATGTAACTCTATTGTAGATAAAACATGTAAAGTACTGAAAAAAAATTCATAAAAAACGTTTTAATAACAAGCTTTTATGTAATGATGCACTAAAAAGTAGAAAATAAATTATAGACTACTATTTAAATAACTATAAAGAAAAGCGTGGGTGTCTTCCATAACATTAGTAAAGGTATCCAATAGATACTAAAGTGACCCACGCTTTTCTTTATAGTTATTTAAATAGTAGTCTATAATTTATTTTCTACTTTTTAGTGCATCATTACATAAAAGCTTGTTATTAAAACGTTTTTTATGAATTTTTTATCTATTATTATATCGTTCGTTATTATATGGTTGCAGATTAATATTTTATATGAGTTTAGAAATTAAAATAATATTATTATTAGTATTTGCGAACGGGAACTCGAGAGCCGCATCTTGGCATCAAAAGAGCCGCATGTTGCCGACCCCTGACATACACTCATAAAAAGTACTTTTGTCCCATTTTAAGGGATCCAGAAATATCTAGATCTATAAACGAAAGTTACAGGGATGTGGCAAAGCAAATTTTAACACTTCTTAAATTACAATTCTTAAAATAAAGCTAATGTGTCTTTATTTCTAAGTGAAAGTATGGTATAAGTTGTATTTTCTTTTTATCTACAACTAGTACACAATTATTTACTTACTGAATAATTGAATACAAGGTATTAATAAATGAATAATAGAAATTGTGTATTTGTTAAGAGTTGTGCGATTTATTTTTATTTTGAGTTATTATGTAAAGTTATTTCCCTTGCAATTAAAAATTGTGTCCCTTCTGTAAAGGATACAGAATTATATTTAAAAAAAAAATGGTCGTTTAGTCATGCATCGTTTTCTCTTAATTAAAGAACTTTTTAGCGCAATTTCCATACGGACAATTGCGATTATTAACTCGTCATTTCTGGATGGATGAATGAATGAATGGATGGATGTGTGTCCGCAGATTTAAGTCGTATCTCCTTCTCAACGAAGCAATATCGAGGACTAGTTCCTTCCTGGATTTCCCGGAAAAGCCAAAAAACCTCGAAAAAATGCAGATTTTAGGCCCATATCTCGGCAACCAGACCAACTAGCGACTTAAAACATTTACCAATCGATTCCTGTCATAATTTTGAACAATATTGCCGAAGAAAGTTTTCAAAAATATCCTTTCGTTCGGTCACAAAAAATTAATTACTACTTTTTTAAACTGAACATCGTGAAGGCCTAGGATGATATTTTTTTTTTAAACTGAGCATCGTGTAGGCCTAGGATGATATTTTTTTTAAACTGAGCATCGTGTAGGCCTACTCGTTAAAGTAAAACTATTTCCGTTGATATAGGTTAATATAGTTGTCTTTTTTTAGCGCAAAAAAATATCCTTTCGTTCGGTCACAAAAAATTAAAAATTGTTATGGATAACATAAGGAAATTGCGCTTAAATTGTCACTAGACTTTTTATTAACTTGTTTTCAATAAAGTAAATGTTTATTCTGAGTGAAAACAGTATACAAGAAAAAAGGTTGAAAAAATCGATATTACAGTATGATATTGTGATTTATATAAAATTATGTAAATTAAAATTGTGAAACATAAAAAACCCACATCGTATTAAATTACTACTTTACAAATGAGGTCAATACAGTGCAGTGGCGGAACTAGAAAAAACGGGCCACCCCGCAAATATTTTTTTAGGCCCCCCATATATGTATATGTATATGCATATATATATATATATATATATATATATATATATATATATATATATATATATATATATATATATATATATATATATATATATATATATATATATAAACACACAATACGAACATAGGATACTCAATACTGGCTTGCCGGGTTTTGAAAATAAAAAATTCTATTAAAACTAATCACAACATGTCATGTGTGTGATTGCATTGGTCTGTTTTGAAAAATCTGTTTTATTTTATGATCGACTAAATACCTCAAACCCTCAAGTCGGTCAAAAGTATATAAATAACGAAGGTTTGTATAATTAATGGTGTCTCGTGTTTTGTTTATTTTTATGTTTTTTTTTTGTATTTATATTATTAATTTTAACTACATTTCATTTTTGTACTATGCCATTCTTTAGTACTTAATTTTCTTAAAATAATAATTAAGATAAGTAATTGCTGTTTAATTTGTTTAGTACAAACCTATTAAAAGGAGCTTATGAGCAGCCCTATTTGACTACTTAAAAAAGGGAAATAATTTATGGAAGTGAATTGAACGTTTGCCTATCTTTCACACTACAGCTCATGTGTATATTTTTTTACGCAACAGCATGTCTTAGCTACTATATAACATCACTACTGTATTAGATCAGTTTGTTATTTACAAAACCACTATCAAGGTGCCAGTGGCGAAACTAATATATATATATATATATATATATATGTATATATATATATATATATATATATATATATATATATATATATATATATACATATATATATATATAACACGTTTTAATCGTGTATTTATTTTAGACGTTTGCCTTGTTTTCTAGAACAATGGTTATTAAACGTAAACAACGTCAGCACTTTATTTCTTGGATCTTAGTTGTTGGGGTGCTAGTTTGTCCACACCATCACCGATACGAGCCAGCTTAGTTGTTGAGGCGCTATCTTATTCGCTTCTTTTAAGGCTAAGAGCGGGAGGGGAGGTTTGGCAAAGGAACTTAAATAAAAGGGCCAACAAAGCGCCGATGTACTTTTATCCATCTGTACCGAATGTGGGATGGTCTCAAAAAGTAGTCTTAATATCTAGCGGCCTCTCGCGCAATGGACGTTTTTTCAAAAGAATTTTGCCGACAACAGCGTGTGTTTGATTGTAGGAAAAAGAATATACAAGAGCGTGGGATGGTGTCAATAGAATAAAGATAATCCAACCACAGCTATAGTATTCTTTTTTTTCAAAATAACCATCAGGTCAAAAATGCAATAAATTAATTTTTTTTTACTATAAAAAAAATGATTATGGGCGGCTGTGGGCCCCCTAAACGGCGTGCCCCCCCCCCCCCGCATGGCGGGGTCTGGCGGCACTGTAGTTCCGCCCCTGATACAGTGTTTTAATTAGTATCCCCCCCCCCCCATTTTTGAAGTTAAACGATTTTAGAAAAAAACCGCATAATTTACGTTTCCCACATTTTTCTTGCAAATTTGAAACCATATAAAGTTCACAAACGAATATGTTATTGTCTTAAAGATTGTGGGTTTCAAATTTACTTTGACCATACATGGTAGCGTTACACGTTTGAAGTTGGGGGTGGGATTGTTCGCACTAAAGCAACAACAAAAAAATACAAAAAACATACACACATCCATTTTACTTGAAGTTCAAAATATATTCAATTAAAATTAAAAACTTACGAAATGGGGTGTGTGTGTGTGGGTGGGGGGGGGGGTGATGACTTGCTTTATTAACATGTGTAAACATTACTTACAAGATAACTGTCAGTTGATGGAGAAACAAAACATGTGCTAGTTTAATAGTTTGTCTTTTTCCCTAAACCGAAACCAAAACCAAAACCAAAATCAGCACTTTAATTTCAAATTTAACCGTGTGTCCACTAGTTGTTTTATTTACTACTTTTCAGTAATTTATAATTTGTAAATTCGACACTACCAATGCAACGACTGAAAATATTTTGCTTTAAAACACTATCAGTAGCTAGTGAAGGACGATTATCCCCACCCTCCCTTTCCCTTGTAGGGAGAATTCAACCCACCTACCCTGATTTCAAGACAGCGCTATAAGGTGTTAATTATCTGTACTAAAACTCCTAATCCGACGATTAATACTAAAACTCCTAATCCGACGATTAACGCAGTAATCGATTGTAATTAATTGGCAGCCCAGGTTTGTGATGGTAGATTGTGGAGGACTACGTGAGGTTAACGGATGAAGTTATAGAAATCACGACAGGGATAATACGACATACATAGGACCAAACCACTAAAGTACAAATAAATATATACACACACATATGTATATATATATATATATATATATATATATATATATATATATATATATATATATATATATATATATGTGTGTGTGTGTGTGTGTGTATATATAAATCTTTGCCAGCCACCATATTTTATAAGATACTACAAAGCATTACGTCTCCACGGGTGTGGGTCTACGACCTATTCCGGAAAGATACTTGCCCGAATGCCGTTTGCATTAAGGCATTAATAAAGATCACGAGGCTCTGCGTTTCTACAGTACATTACGCTGGCTGTCAAACGAAATGTTTTGAATCGTGTTTTTGGATTGAATTCTGAAATCAAATTGTTCTTGGAAGTGCAAAGGAAACTAGACATAAACTTAAAACGACATAAAGTGGTTGGAGAGGTTATCATACCTAACATCAACATAAGCTTAACCTGAAGCTCAGGGAAAATGAACGAATATTATATACCAATTGATATAAATACAAAGTGAGGGTGTGTTCAGTACGTTCTACTGACATGGACACGGTTTAGAACTCGAGACATTCGGGTATGCATCGAAGCGCTCTACCGCCTTGGCCACGCCTTGTTGTTATAATGCAAAAAAATAAGTAAATGTAGATTTAAAATCTTATTTTAGGTTAACTGTTTCTTTGAAAAAAGATTTGTTATAGGACTAACATTTTTAATAACACTATTAAAATCCATCTTGTGTTCACAAACGGTTTTGTAAATGTTTTATAATACATAAAACCTCGAAAAACACTATATACCAGATGCATTAGATGTTAAAACGGTTAACTAGAAGTTTTGTTCAAATTTCTATATTGTTAATTTTATTTTATTATATACAAACATTTTTTGTTTTTTTATTAAATTAGTAACTTTGTGTTTTGGTGTTGTTGTCAGGGTTTATGTCACAGTGTGCGGATATGACAATAAAGATCTTTCATTAACGTTTTTCTCTTTATAGCATTATGAAAAGTCATTAAACGATGGTAATACCTGTACCGGTACACAACGTTTGTAGTAGCTCCTTTTAAATACTTGCTCCATTTATTAGTGATCCGAAATGTCATTTTAAAAAACGTTTTAATTAACTACTGCTTACAATTTTTTTTTAAATGTGGTCTCCTTTCCAACGAAGCTTTAGAGAAAAATGGGGTGATACAATGGGGAGTTACTCGCCTATTGCCCAATGTTGTACTTCTTAATCTATACAGATGACTTGCCTATTGCCTAATGCTGTACTACTTAATCTATATAGATAACTTGCCTATTGCCTAATGCTGTACTACTTAATCTATATAGATAACTTGCCTATTGCCTAATGTTGTACTACCTAATCTATACAGATGACTTGCCTATTGCCTAATGTTGTACTAACTAATCTATACAGATGACTTGCCTATTGCCTAATGTTGCACTACCTAATCTTTACAGATGACTTGCCTATTGCCTAATTTTGTACTACCTAATCTATACAGATGACTTGCATATTGCCTAATGTTGCACTACCTAATCTATACAGATGACTTGCCTATCGCCTGAAGTTGTACTACCTAATCTATACAGATGACTGTTTTAAACGTGGAACCATTTGATTACGTTACCTGCCTGTACATAATAAAATTTGAACAATGAGGTAATTTATTAGTTTTAATACCAGTGTAATATAAAGATTGTTACTGGCTGTAACGACGCCATTGCTGTCCATCAATTGTTACACATTCCTCATCCTTTCTCACATCTTGTTCAGTGGTTCTAACTACGTTTTCATCTAGACTACCAGTAGCATGTACCGTTCTGAATAAATGCGCTCTATAAAACCCTCAACAAGAGGGGAAACAATCCAACCTATGTATCATCATACAACTTTCTAACGCTAACACAGTGGACACAGACGGCACTAAAACAAAAACATATTAGTGGAAATAATATTTTCTGTAGTCCAACCAGAACAAGCATTCGCCGTTTTGAAGGTTAACAAAGGGGACAACTGGACATAGGATTGTTGGTCTGTCGTCCCCACTAAAATACATTAACTACAGTTTAATTTCCCTTTTTCAAGGGAGCCAGAAATATATTTTCAACATATTTTCTTTCACGCAAGGTGGAGCGAAGTACAATATTTATTATTAATATTTAAAAAAAATAATCTAGTGTTTTAATTTATAATGTAACAATTATTTATATTACATATGTAAAATGTTAAGAAAGTAATAAAAGTTTCATTAAAAATGAAAAAGATGAAATCATTTTCTTTACTAGTTGTAAATGTTTTTTGAATCTTATATTAATGAGATATTCATATATTTCTTACAAGCCATTGCTATAAGCTGCCTCCCTTGTTAGTTATTTTAAAATTAAAATATTTAACATAGGGGAAGTAATGCATTTTGTCCAAGCCAAGTTAACTTGTGCTTGCCGCTGCTTTTAAAAAAAAGGGGGAAAAAAAGAAAGATAAACATTTCCTAAAAAGATTAAACATTATCTAAAATATTTATTTTTTCAACTGAGCAAATGATATTTTGACAGAATGCTTAGACGCTTTGTAAGTTAGCAATCAGTTTTTCAAACCGATTTCAGTTAGGTGGACGAAATATTTGTGTGTAAGTATTAGCTCATATACAAGTTTCTATCAAGTTTTGGGGGATTTTCGGTTTCTGGAAGTGGTGTAAGTTACCGGTTAAACGTCCACTGATGTCATGTGATGGGGTCCACCTTGTGAGGCTAAAGATCTGTACTGTATCGTAATACAAAAACTCTAGGCGATAGTCATAATATCTATAGAGTCGATGGGCCCGTTGTTTAAACCACTGTACATACGTCTGGCCTTTCGCTCAATAAGTTTTAAAAAACGGTAAACAATAACGGCCTCGTTTTAAACAGCTGCATTCATTGGATATTTATAAAATATCACAATTTTGATGTACTTACAGGTAAAAAGACGTGCGGTTATCTAAAGTGTATGATACCTTTTAAACTGCTTAAGGGTCAATATTTCAGTAAAGAAGGTTTCAGTACTGTCGTGAAAGGGTATGGCTGAAGGGACAGAATGAGTTCAAGTCCGTGTTCTTTGAATTGACCCCTAGTCAACCGCCCTTCACTATGTAGTTTATCATATTGCAGGTTAACATGTGCATTCTGCCCGTGTCTTCGCGTGGTACTCGAGTACTTAGTTGATTTAAATATATTCCAGGTATAGAAGTAGCATAAGAACATCCCGCGATTGGAATACAGTATTATTTAATACGGTGTAGATACATATTTTATCTACCGTCGATGCCGGCTTCTATGAGTGAGAAACACTAAGACAACTATAATTTTTTTTATCAATTTTAACAATTATAAGATCGTTATAAACTGTCACAATTATAGCGTCGTTGTAAACATTGAAAGTTATAGCGTCGTTATAAACTGTTAAATTATAACGTCGTTATAAACTTCCATTCATGTGTTTTAAAACGACACAGACGAATAACGTTAGGTTATTATTGGGTTTACTGCCCGCTTAAGTCTATGGAGACCTATTTGGTTTTATGTTCAGTTAGTCGAAATTTATTCGACTTCAAATATATCGTCCCCTTTTTTACTTTCTCGAATATACGAAGTATAGAAAAAGCTGTGACTATTACAGTTGATAACTTGCGTATAATGTTATTTTGTGAACGTGTTAAACCTTTTTTTTTTCTTTACTTTTTTTTTACCTTTTTTTTAGACAAGGACACATCCATTGTGCTAAATGCTAACTGCAAGGAGGCTCGACACGTTGCATCCCAACGACGCCTACCTAGGAGTAATCTTAGGTAGGATGTTCCGGCACGACACCATTGAACTTCGATAAACTCGACGAACTATACTGAAAGATCAAATCGACTATTCAACTTTTATATAAATTGTATCAAGATTACATTAAATAATAAATAACGCTATTCTCGTTTCAAAATGTATTATACTAAAAATAAATTCACACGTTTAACCGAATGTCAAATTAAACATTGTAATTATTTCTTTCTCTCTAATAAAAAAAGCGAAAAAAAAAACTTCCTCTATTCTGTTCGCCGAAAACTTTCAAAACTTTGAAAATAAGAATACGTTAAGCGCGTGTACCTGCCACGTATAGAGAGCTGCATATCATGTTACATCATGAAAAAAATATGGAGGTAGATCAGTGGCGTAGCGAGGTCGGGTGTCACCCGGTGCGGCACTTAATGGTGTCACCCCCCCCCCCCCCCCAAAGTCGTTGCGATCCTTCCCGGGGACAAACTTTCAAGTTTTCGATTTGCACCCCCCCCTCCCTCAAACTTTCGATTTGCACCCCCCTCAAGTTTTTCTCTGTATATTTTGCTATTTTTTGCCTTGGTGTCACCCCCCTTAAAATGGTGTCACCCGGTGCGGTCCGCACCCCCCGCCCCCCCCCCCCCCTCACTACGCCCCTGAGGTAGATTTAGCTTTCAGCTTGTCCGCTTTATTTAACTCTATTTTATCTCGATTCAACCATTATTTAAATCGCAAAAAGAATGTTTCTACAACATATTTAAAAAAAAAAAATTCTGTCTTAGTGTCATCCTCCCCTAAATGGTGTCACCCGATGCGGTCCGCACTCCCCGCCCCGCCTCGCGACGCCTCTGAGTAGGGCATATTATGTATAGTTTAATTTTGAATAATAATCATTAAAAAAGTTTTTAAAAACCCACGTTTTCTGATTGAACTAAAAAGTAGAAAATAAATGCTATAGGCCCTACATCACAATAATGCAAGCGATCACTCTACTATAAGCGATCAAAAACGTGGGGCGCCGAAGTAAAAGTTATATTACTATTGATTAGATAATACTATTGACTTTTATTAGGGAGCTTGTAGAGAGTCAACAGTATTAGAAACTGTAAGAAAATCACGGCGCCCCACGTTTTTGCTCGCTTATAGTAGAGTGATCGCTTGCATTATTGTGATGTAGGGCCTATAGCATTTATTTTCTACTTTTTAGTTCAATCAGAAAACGTGGGTTTTTAAAAACTTTTTTAATGATTATTATTTTCTACTTTTTAGTCTTTGTCTGTTTGTTTGCATTAAAATCTTGCTATCGATTTTATCTTTTCACTTTTTTTGGGTAAACGAAGACAACTCGTAAAAAGACAACTCGTAAAAAGACAACTCGTAAAAAGACAACTCGTAAAAAACACGTTGTTTGAATACGTTACTGACTAGAACACATAGATTTAAACCCGTGTCGAGTGGGATAGCAATCGTGTGCCCAACCACTCGACCATATCGTCTCCCCCAAACTGGCCTACCTCCTGTAAGTTTAAACTCGGTTCAAGCTAAATTCTCTGCCCCTAAGCCTGTGGCGACATGTGATCGTTCGCTTCACTGCGCGCGAGGTACGCGTCGCTGGTTTTTTTTTGTAATGGCTAGCAGAGGAGAATTATATATATAGATTATATAGCGGTCTAAAATGCTCAATAAAATGTTTCCATTGATCAATTTAGTAATAATAACAATTGAATATTCAATGGTCATCCAAAAGAAAGCTTCCCTGAAAATTTCAGCGCGCTAGCTAACTGGGAAGTGCCAGAAATTTCGATCGCAAGATTGGATTGGAAAGACAAACAAATAAATAAATAAACACACAGAGAAAGCAAGTTAAAGAAAACGTGGTAAAAAAAGGCCCGGCTTTACACATTCTTGTGTAGATTTACATGCAAGGGAAATAACTTTAAAAAAAAAAACTTCCTCTATTCTGTTAGTCAAAAACTTTCAAAACATTGAAAATAAGAATACGTTAAGCGCGTGTACCTGCCACGTATAGAGAGTTGCAAATCATAATTCATCATGAAAAAATATGGAGGTAGATTTAGCTTTCTGCTTGTCCACCTTATTTAACTCTATTTTATCTCGATTTAACCATTATTTAAATCACAAAACTATTTTTTCTTCAACACATGCGGTCCGCACCCCCCCCTCCGCCTCGCAACGCCTATGAGAAGGGCATATTATGTATAGTTTATTTTTTTTTTTAAAAAGGCCCTGCCTAAAACCGAATGCAATATCGTTCTTGTGTAGTTTTACGTGCAAGGGAAATAACTAAAATACTGAATTAAAAAAATCAAATTAAAAAAAAAATATAATTGTACACCATAGTTATGAAAACTTGTTTCTTAAATGTATAAAACTATAAAAAAAATAGTCAGTAAATTGTATTACTTTATATTCTACAAAAATACAAGTTTACGTAATTTTCAATTAGAATAGAGACACTGTATTTTTATTTTTAGAATAGTTGTTTAAGTATTGTTAAAATAAAATGTGTATGCTTAACTAAGGTTTTAACGTATTTCTGGATCCCTGACAAAAGGGACACTAGTGAATTAAATTGTTTGTTAGTATAGTAGGCATATTCAATAGTTATATTAGGGGTCTCCAAACTACGACCGCGGCCCGCGAGGTGCTCTCACCCGGCCCGCGGATATCTTTATGTACACTGAAATAAATGTTTGTTGGAGGTGGCTGAAGAATTTTGCCCATACAGTTCAAAATTCAATTTTTGCTATCCGATTATCCCGTTCGTAATTCTGATTAGTTCATAGACGTAATTCTACAGTTGGATCATTTCGTTCGTTATCTGGTTGACATTCTTGAACTCTTTATTTGAGAGTATATTTTGTCTGTATATTAATACAACCCACTTAATTTCAACTATAACACCAAGACACCCACTTTTTCACGTTAAAATACCAAAACAATTCGCTCTATCTGCAGTAAAATCAACTATATTTCCCGAATAGTTGTAAGCACATTGTGACGATTAACTGATGTGTTGCGAATGGCAAATCTTTTTTTAACTGTTCGCGTATTAATGTAGCAATAGGCAAGTCGTCTGTATAGATTAGGTAGTACAACATAACGAAATAGGCAAGTCATTTGTATAGATTAGGTAGTAGCCTACAACATTAGGCAAGAGAAACATCATCTGTATACATTAGGTAGTACAACATTAGGCAATAGTAAAGTCATATGTATAGATTAGGAAGTACAACATTAGGCACTAGGCAAATCATCTATATAGATTAGCTAGTACAACATTATCCCAAAATCATTTGCTAAATGCAAGGGAATTAACTGGATGAAATAACCTAAACAAATATGAATTGAACTACCAACAACATAAAACACCGTATCTTTTAGTGTTTTAGTAATTGAATGTAAATACTTATAAAATAGTCATAAGCATGTGTAATCGGTTTCGATATAAAAAAAAAAAAATACAATGTGTACCTTTTTTTCCCTTAGAAACTAAATACTATATCAATTTTTAAAGAATAGTTATTTAAGTATTGTTAAAAAATGTAGTACCACATTTTATATATTATTTTTGCATTATTTTGAATCCCTTGCAAAAGGGACAAAAGTAAATTAAATTTTTTGGTTAATGTATTGTAGTTTCAGTACGGATTTAGCTAACCAATATGTTACCATTATTTTACGGAAGCTATTCGGTCGCTGTCGTTCTGTCAGGTGGCTCTATCAAGTCAGACATGTGGAATAATTCTGTGAACGAATGAGTCGTGGGTTATTTAGTTGGCGCTTTACCTGGAGACAATATGCTGGGGTCGTCTTGTCAAGTGTCTATATATATATATATATATATATATATATATATATATATATATATATATATATATATATATATATATATATATATATATAGACACTTGACAAGACACTTTTCAGTTTCAAGCACGCCTCTAGATTTTTATTTCTTATTTGGCTTCTTACTTAACGTTTAATACAAGAAAACGCTTGCTCGCATGAATATGTTGACCCGATGATCGTCAGCACTCCAAATACAAACTGTAGTACAGAGGCGTAGCGAGGGGGGGGCGGGGGGGGGACATATGTCCCCGGGCGCCGACCTTAGGGGGGGCGCCAAAAGTTTGAGGGGGGGGTGCAAATGGAAAGTTTGAGGGGGGGGGGGTGCAAATGAAAAGTTCGAGGGGGGGGGGTGCAAATCGAAAGTTTGAGGGGGGGTGCAAATGAAAAGTTCGAGGGGGGGGGGTGCAAATCGAAAGTTTGAGGGGGGGTGCAAATGAAAAGTTCGAGGGGGGCGCCGAATTGAAAGTATGTCCCCGGGCGCCGGGAAGGGTCGCTACGCCTCTGCTGTAGTATCCTAGAAGACTATTCCATGTGTCAAATATGAGTCCAGTTGTGCAACGAAACGTGCATGTCTTACTGGACCTCCACATATCCGAACTTGCTCTTGAGTTCCGTGAATTTATGACTCCACAAATGTTTGGATTTCAAATCGAGCAATAACCAAAAGTTAATCACATTTGCTTTTGTGTTGAGAGAATCTACTATGAAGGTTAGAGTACTTGCATTTGTTTTGAATTGCTCGAATCTCTCAGTGAACCCATTCTTCAATGTGTTTATAGTAATGCTGAAGTGATTTATGCTAATAGTAGCATTGGTTTTATCATGATATTTTTTTCAGATTTTTCGAAATAAAGTAATTTACCGCTCTCCGGGTCTTCAACAAAATGAAGTAATTTTTTTTCGAAACTATCTTCTTCAAGCAAGGCTTAGGCTGGGTTTCCCTTTCCTTGCAGTTGTACATTAAGCTTGTTTAGTTTATTTGTGATATCCACCATGAAGTTGAATGTTTCAATTTGGGATAGACAAGTTAATAGGAAGTACATTAAAATAGTAAGTAGCTAAATATTCTAATAGATTAGCGAGTGTTTCATAACCGAGTGTTACAGAACAATATTTTGATGAATTTTGAAAATAAACTAAAAATTTTTTTAATATTTGTGCACATAGCTGAAGAGCCGCAACTTGACATCAAAAGAGCCGTATGCGGCTCGCTCGAGCCGCGGGTTGCCGACCCCTGCGCTAGAGAAGAGGCATAAACGGAAATGACGTAAAAAACATGTATTACTGTTCCCGTGTCTGTGTTGTGGGTTGAACATATATTTTAAAGTTATGTTTACGTAAATTAATATACTTTTGCATTTTTTAAAACACAAATGTATTTATATAATTAAATTAACAAAATACTTAACTAATTATATTTCTTTTTTTGGGCGTGTACATGTTATTCTTTTAATGTTAAGTTTATAAACTTGTATTATTTATCTCCCTTATTGTGTGTTTATTCTATTCGTGTAGGGGAGGTAATGTGATTATTGCATTATCTGGTACTTAGTAGTGTGGGGTGAGACCAGAATGGACTGAAGAGTTAGAAAAACAGAATACTGAAAGATGGAACTGAAATTAATTGAAAAATCATACATCCTTTTAGAAGTTGTCATTTTTAGACCTAACAATTTTGAGCGAAACGAACAAAATAAACAGGGCGAGATCTCCATTAAACTTTATCGAATATTCTTCTTTAACACTACGGGGGATGGCAACTGGGGAAACAGACATATTTTCTCAAGCTTTTATTCAACTTGCGTCCTTTGTCTGTCGTCAGTCTGTCATCTAGAAACGCTGGCACTTCTAAATGACTGATTCGATTCAAGGTTGGCACGTGGGTTAAGACATGAAGACAAAGCAACATGACATTAAATGCGACTTAATTTGATGTCTAATTAGTTTTTCATGAATTAATTAAAATGTGTCCAAATTAGTAGACTGTCTTACCCAACTATTACGCACTATTATACGCGCGTTATCATGTTCATTATGTGTGCAATGGTTTTTAGTCATGCAAATATATTGTATTTGAAAAAAAAAAGTACTGAAAAAAATGCATAAATAACGAAAAACGATTTAGTAACAAGCTTTTATGTAAGAATGCATTAAAATGAAGACATAGAAAATTGTCTTTAAATATGTAGTAATACACTACTATTTAAATAACTATAAACAAAAGCGTGGATCTCGCAAATATTAGTAAAAGTATCCAGTAGATAAATAAGTGATAATTTATCACCAAACAAGTAGTGTTCGCAGGGGGAGGGGGAAGAGAAGGGGGAACGGCTGCTCCCCCCTCTGGTCATTTTCAGCAAAGTGGAGCCTATTTGGAAACTTTTTAAACTCAAAGTTTTAAGCAATGATATGTGTCAGAAATTTATTTTTGGTCGGCACTACGATGTAAATCACTTACAAGATTTATTTGCATGCAGCAGTTAAGCATATAGCACTAGACTAATGTTAAAACATGATACCATATCTGGAGCGTCTACCTTTATAACGGGAGCCGGCCGTTTTCCCGAAAGATACCTGCCCGAATGCCGTTTGTCCGAAGGCCGATTCCCGAATGGACACTTGCCCGAATGCGACAAACGCCCGAATGGACATTTGCCCGAATTCGACAAATGCCCGAATGCCACTTGTCCGAAGGCCGTTTGCCCGAAAAATGTTAACATTATATATTACCAAAAAAGCATTCGTAATCAATATAATTTCGAAAAGTTGATAAACAAAACACATCTACGCAAAAAGAAAGGAAAATAAAATAATATTACCACCCAGACATTTTAAATTAATTTGTATTTGCTATTTAAAAAGTGTAAAAACATACTTTCTCTTTCATTTATGAAATAAGACAAAAATACCATTTTCATTTATCTCAGGATTTTTTAAAATGAATTTTGGTTTCTTTATGAAGTAATCGCTTCATTACCTTGTCTAAACAAGGTGCATTAAATGGAGATCAACAATATTCGACTACCTTTAGTTTTTAAATTCGCCGCCTAGACCGCGCTTCGTTCTGTTGTGAAATGATCACCCCACTAGATAAGCATAACAGGATAAACAAACAAACGCGCCACTGTTCAATGTTGCGAGACGCCGCGCCGACGACACCGTGTCATACGTGCTGTAGAACCACTGCAACACGTCGGCTAAACAAAGGTGTTCAAAACAGTCATCAAAAGGATAATATGCAGACACCGCCGCCAACATCACCTTACATTTATTAAAGAATAACGATATTTTTACGGCGATTTCTCAGTTTTGAAAAAAAATATAAAAGCTAAATTTTAAAATATAAACAACTTTGTTTTATGCTTAGAATTGTGTGTGTTATCAAAATTTCAAACTTAAATTGATTAAGAATGTATATTTGGTAATATCATTTATTTTCTAATATTAACATATTTCGGGCAAACGGCCTTCGGGCAAGTGGCTTTCGGGCATTTGTCGCATTCGGGCAAGTGTCTATTCGGGCATTTGTCCCATTCGGGCAAGTGTCCATTCGGGCATTTGTCGCATTCGGACAAGTGTCCATTCGGGCAAGTGTCCATTCGGGCATTTTTCGCATTCGGGCAAGTGTCCATTCGAGAAATCGGCCTTCGGGCAAACGGCATTCAGGCGAGTGTCTTTCGGGAATTTGTCGTAGACCCGTTTATAACAGTTTATTAACAGCTGTCTTGATCCCTAATTCTAAAAATAAGCATTACGATCAATCGCAAATTTTTAAAAATGTCTACGGGTAGTACCACTTGACAAGAGGGGTGTTAAGTTAAAGCCCACTGTATAATGTATTTGATTAAAAACAATTGAATTAGAATATATTATACATAACTCTTCACAAATAAATATTTATGTATAAAGTTTGAATCGTGTAATTATTTTTTTTTAAAATTACAATACATATACCAACACCTGAAAATTTAAAAAAAAATGTTAAGTGTTCTTTAAGTAAGAAAAAACGATGCATAACTACACAAAAATCCCTTTATTTAAAATTAATTCTCTATCCCTTACAGAAGGGACACAATTTTTGCAATAAAAGGGAAATAACTTAAGAAAATAGCTCAAACAAATGCGAATCGAATAACTCATAACAAAATACACAATCTTTATGACTGTGTTACTTATACAATGTCTGGAAGTATATAGTAGGCAAAAAATTGTATACTAGTTTTAGATACAAATAAAATACAACTTGTACCATATTTTCACTTAGAACAGAGACACATTAGCTTTATTTTAAGAATCATTATTTAAGTAGTGTTAAAATAAACTTAATCGCAACATTTATACAATATTATTGTTTATTTCTGGATCCCTTACAAAAGGGACAAATCTGCACTGATCTTAGCCCAGCGGTCGGCTACCTTTACAGACGAAGAGCCAAAAGTTACAATTTACAAAATGTCCCAGTTTTTTAGAGCCACTAATTATATATTCCAATATTTAGGTATTTCATAAGGATTAGGTAAATAAATTTCATTTTTGATTTGAAATAAATAGCGTTATATATGAACTAATGTTGACTATTATAAAAACACAGATAGTTCGCACAAAAAGTGTTTTAGCTAGTTCTGCTAAGATAAACAAGTTAATAAAAAGTCTAGTGACAATTTAAGCGCAATTTCCTTATGTTATCCATAACAATTTTTAATTTTTAATTTTTTGTGACCGAACTTTTTTTGCGCTAAAAAAGACAACTATATTAACCTATATCAATGGAAATAGTTTTATTTTAACAAGTAGGCCTACATGATGCTCAGTTTAAAAAAATAGTAAATATCATCCTATAAATATAAACTCCTACACGATGCTCAGTTTAAAAAAGTATCCTAGGCCTACACGATGTTCAGTTTAAAATATCTTAATTTTTTTTTTGTGACCGAACGAAAGGATATTTTTGAAAACTGTCTTCGGCAATATTGTTCTAAATTATGGCAGGAATCGATTGGTAAATGTTTCAAGTCGCTAAGTGGTCTGGTTGCCGAGATGTGGAGCAAAAACTGCATTTGTTCGAGGTTTTTTGGCTTTTCCGGGAAATCCAGGATGGAATTCCGGGAATTTTTTTGGCCCACAATTATCCTTGGAACTTGCTTAACATAATATTTGCTTTTGGAACTAGTCCTCGATATTGCTTCGTTGAGGAGGAGATACGACTTAAAGGCTGCGGACACACATCCATCCATCCAGAAAAGACGAATTATTAAACGTAATTTTTGCCAGTATGGAAATAGCGCTAAAATATAGGACTATCCCAAACCACCTTAGAAGCCAATAAGTTGTTTTACTTTCTTTACGGATGTTGGGTCAGAATTCCACAAGCATCAATTCAATAGATCATTACAGGGTACACAGTAGGGATGGACAGTAGGTGACACGTTCAAAGAGACTTACTGCTCTGACAGGGCAATTGTTGTCGTTATACTGACCAGTAGCAAGGGTTGTTAGCGCCAGGGGGGATAATTTGTTGGGTCACAAGTTTTGAGCTCATTGTCCAGTGGGAATAGCTAGGGGGTAGTACAGGGGTATAAATACAGGCTGTTTAGTTAGTCTCTCTCTCTCTCTCTCTCTCTCTCTCTCTCTCTCTCTCGCACACGCGCTCCCGACGTTAGCGGTTCGGGGAAGCCTCGCTCAGCAGAACAAGCATTCAGCGAATTAATAAACAGCATAAACTAAGAAAGTGTCCTGTCCCGTTGATTATTTTACTGTAGCTGACTAGGGTAGAATCATTAAATACTCTTAGACAAAACGGACACCACTGGCTCAGGAGGTGTCTCCCATAGCCAGGCAGGCCTCAACACGGCAAACTCCGACTAACTGGTTTGGGTATCGGTTGGATTACTGTATCGGTCGCTTCTCACAGGGCTTATCTTCCACCCTACTCGTACCCCACAGTCCAGTATCTAGCTCAACTGTAGGAAGCTAATAATTAAAATACTACGTCATGCAGGTCAAATTAATGCATACTGACAGATAGGGGAATGCCTTTTGTATAAAATAAAATTCCACATTGAACGATAATCAAAAATGTAGGCACTTGGGCAGTGGCAAGTGTTATGATAGATTATAAATATCTATCATGGTGTCTCCACTTCTCCCCCCTTCTTGCTACCCCACAGGTAACGGTACACACCTGAGTCCAGTGGTATCGTAAGGCTGACCGTGCGACGACCTCAGACTGCGGCCATGAGGGCGGAGCCTGAGTCATGTGACCTGTAGGGTAGGGACGCTACAGTCCGGTCACTCTACTTTCCCCCTCTCTCGAGATATACGTTTTTTTTGTTGCTAAGGCATTAGCTATTATAAATTTATACTCATTTTGGTTCTATGGCACTTGTTCTCCACGGAGAAATTAATCTTGCTTTTTGGCAACGTGTATAGAGTATTGTGTGGCTTCATTTGAAGGTAATTGAAAATTTACTTGTATTAAATGTACTGCTATATAATAATAAATAAGTATGGAGTGTTTATAAAAAATGTATGAAAGAAAACTATACAAGGCGATTCATGGATTCATTACAGAAGATACACCATTCTTAATTCAAGGGAAAAAATAATTTAACAAAATAACTTCAAAAAAAAAAAAGAATCGAATAACTCAGAATAAAATGCACCATATATTTTACTGCTTAACTAATTCATTGTATACATTTAAGTTTTTTTTTTTTTTTTTTTTTTTTTTTTTAAATGAGTCTAGTATTAGATATTTTCTAAAAAGTACAACTTTTATCTTATTTTCACTTAGTGGCCGGACACTTTATTTTCTTTTTTTTTAATAATCTTCATATAAATAATGTTAAAATCAATTTAAGTACGGTGGATGTGCTTTTTTTCTCTATTCTTTGGCTCCCGTTAGAAAAGGGACATACATAATCAACTCCTTACATGAAATATATATAAATAAATTAACGAACGATCCCCCTAATATTTTGTAATGTCGCAGACCGACCCTGGAGGGTAACAAAAAAGCATTTTTCGAGATGCCGTATTTTCTTATATATGAATCTGCCTTGTATGCCATTTTTCCTGTTATCTAGTTTGTATTTGTTAGTTGTGCTAAGGATGCTGGTTCCTCTACAGTGGTGCCATGTACAGTGTATACATTGTTTTATTCTTAGCGTGTTGCAGAAGGTATTTGCTTATTGTAGTGTACTAACAGTTTATTCATGTACTAATAAAGTCTCAGACAACATGTTTTTATCGTTAAAAAAAAAAAAAAAACGATTCCGGCCGAGCATGGCTCTGACCAACCTATCCCTTCATATGCTGAAGACAAAGAAGCAGGTGAACTCTACTCCACCTGCCCTGTGTCCCGCGAGGTCCCGATAGAAAACTTCATCATTCGCGTTTAAAAAAACAAAATTTGAAAAAAAATTACCTTGTCTGTATGTGTCTCGTACCCGTACCACCCACATGGTGGCCATTACACTACCAACTTAGCTATATGTGTACAGACAAACAAATGTAGAACTAGTCTTATAATCTACTGCAAAGTAAGAAACCGGTTAAGCGTATATGTCCCATTAGTTTAAATTTAATTAGGGGCCTATATCCCAAATTAGCCAATTCCATAGCTAAACAAACAATGATTTTTTTTTAATTTTTTTTTTTACATGTTAATAGATTTATTTATCAAAAAGTTGTGGAGGAAGAAATCACAGTGCAATCAACTAAACAATTTGTACCTGGTTTTAGCAACAGTCAACATATCACACTGGCCCTCTTATACATAGAATAGTTCACGTGGTATGGCAAGTCTTAAATACTTTTGATTAGTCTAAACAAAACTACTGTAAACATGCTAAACGTGTGTAGGACAAAAATCATGGTAACCTACAGAAAACTGAACACCTCGCTAGATCACACTTGGAGAATTAAATCAAAATGGAATGTTTTGCTTATGTACAAGAAATCTACAGATCTTTAAATAAAACATGATATGTGGTAGTAAGATTCACAGATAGTTAAAATAATCCTCTTTTTATAAAAATTTAAAAAGTGTAATAATGTGCTGCTTGGGGTGGATCTATACAGACTAGGGCTGGCACAAATGCACTTAAGTCATTGAAGATGACTGCACAAAAAGCTGAAGAAAGGCCTGAAATAGTTTATTATATAGATTCTAGTTCTAGATTCTAGATGTAGAATTTCGTTAAGTCTAGATTCAGATCTAGATGTATAATTGTATATCGATCAAAATATCGTGCAGTAATATCGATTGTTTCAACCTTTATCTTATATATCGTTTTCTCTCGGAATAAACATAAACATATTTTTTTAAAAAGTTATTTAAATAAGAAAAAACGATACATAACTACACTAAAATCCCTTTATTTAAGATTAATGTTGTATCCCTTATAGAAGGGACACAATTTGTAAGGGAAATAACTCAAAAAATAGCTTAAACAAATACGAATCGAACAGCTCATAACAAAATACACCATGTCTATTACAGTTATACTTATAAAATGTCTGCAATTATTCAGTATTCAAAGCATTTTGTACTAGTTATAGATGTAAAGAAAATACAACTTGTATCATTTTTTACTTAGAAATAAGACACATTAGCTTTATTTTAAATATCGTTATTTAATTAGTGTTAAAATTTGCTTTACCACGCACTTGTTACATATTACCCTTTTTATTTCTGGATCCCTTACAAAAGGGACAAAAGAAAATTAAAAATTAGTATGCGTTATGTACTGTGTGCATAATTTAACCAAAACTAATTTTGAAATAATTTTTCTCAAACAAGTATAACATGAACATGTAGGCTATATGCCTATAATTGACGTGTAACGGGTACCGATGGCTTGTATCTCTAGAAACCATGATTGTATTCGTGTACACCAGGGGTCTCCAAACTACGGCCCGCGGGCCGGATGCGGCCCGCGAGGTCATTTTATCCGGCCCGCGACGATCTTTTTGTCCACTGAATAAATGTTTGTTGGAGGTGGCTGAGGAGCTTTGCACAGAAAAATTCTAAACTTTTTGAAAATGTAGCTTTGTGTGCAAATACAATTACTCACCGTGTTGCAGAAAACATTGCGACTCAAATAGCGAAAAATGCAAGCAAGTTTCGCCATTTTTCAAATGCAATGGATGAGTCGCTGGGCAGCTGTTTCACCTCTCAACTGCTTATGTTCATTAGAGGTGTGGATAAAGACCTGTTTAATAATACTATTCAGCGGCTCATAGCAGCCCAGTCGTCTGTAGATGTCAAAGGATACATTTTGAATGAAATCAAGCTTTCACCATTGTTTGAATCAAAAGACGTGAGTTCGTGTTTGCTTTGCTTGTCTTTGTGAAATAAATTCATTCAGATGAGAGCAAAGAAGAGTTGCTATTATGTGAAGAGAATAAACACGTTTTTTTTTAAACCAGATGATAAAAATGGGAAAACAGCCCTGAGCTTTGTACGGAAGTTGCGCCATCTTTGTTTTGGTCAAAATCGGGCTTTCAGAAATGTTGTGATCGTGTGTCAGAATTGAAAACTGAAATCAAGTCGTTCTTGTAAGTGCAAAGGAAATAAGTCTTTTGACATACTTTGATAAACAACAAAGAGTGGTTGGAGAGAGTATCCTACCAAGCAGATAAATTCGAACATCAACACAAGCTTAACCCGAAGCTTCAGGGAAAATGAACGAATATTATATTTCAAAGAAAACTAAATCTTGGAAATATTGAAATTTTAGATGAATCTGAGTGTAAAATAATAAAACATTTGAAAGAAGATTTCTGGGCATCTTGCATCTCTTGAAAACGAACTGCAGCGGTTTTTTTTTCCCTGAGCTGAAAGAAGAGGAATCTGCATTGAAAAGTAACCCAGTCTCTGCTTCCCTCGATGTTACCAGCATTCCCGATGAATTACAACATGAGTTATTTTATTTGCGGAATGATGCCGCGTCAGTTGAAAAACTACACACAATTTTGATGTAGTATGCACCATTAATACCGAAAAGTGAAATTAATTGTCTTTCGAGTTTGAGTTCCTTGTGTGGCTGTCTTTGTGAGAATAGATTTTCAACACTACTCCAATTAAAAACAAAATAAAGAAATAAATTAAATATTTAGTTAATAGCATGCACTTTTACTCGTCGTTTTTAAACAGTTATAATAAATAATTGATATTGAAAGTCTACTAGAAAGTTTTATTTTAGTGCTTATTAAGTTTCTTACTAATTTTTTTTTTAATTATATGGGGGGTCGCGGGTCACTTATTTTTTTTTTTTATAAAAGAAGGTCGCCACTCGAAAAAGTTTGGGAACCACTGCTCTAAAAGATGACAGCTAACGCTTCACCATCACCAAGACAACTCTATTTCTTTTTAGACGTTTTGTATAAGCCTTCCACCAGAACATTTTTCTGAACCATTGTAACCAATAGGTAAAAAAATAAACAAGTAATTAAAAAAAGTCTAGTGACAATTTTAGCGCAATTTCCTTATGTTATCTAAAAATAGCTCTGTCGTAGCGTAAATCAAGAGCAGGGTTAGTAAAACCATTGGTTAGTTATTAAAACGTTTTTTATTAATTTTTTTCAGTATTTTACATGTTTTATTTACAATAGAGTAACATGTCTAAAAACCATTGCGCGCCTATCTACCGAACGTGATGGCGCAGCCATTGAACGTGATGGCGCAGCTATTGAGCGTGATGACGCGTGTGGTGTGGGTGGATAAACATGCCTACTAATTCGGTCCAAATTTTAATTAATTCAAAAAAATATTTTGTGACCGAACGAAAGGATACTTTTGAAAACTTTCTTCGGCAATGTTGTTTTAAATTATGGCAGGAATCGATTGGTACATGTTTCAAGTCGCTAAGTGGTCTGGTTGCCGAGATATGGGCCAAAAACTGCATTTTTTTCGAGGTTTTTTGGCTTTTCCAGGAAATCCATGAAAGAAACCCGACTTTTTTTGGTCTATGTTCATCCTGGTAACTTGCTTAACATATTTGCTTTTGGAACTAGACGTCTATATTGCTTTGTTGAGGAGGAGATACGACTTAAAGCTGCGGACACACATCCATCCATCCATTCATCCATTCCCAGAAAAGACGAGTTAATAAACGCAATTCTCCAGAATGGAAATTGCGCTAAAAATAAATCAGTATCGCTAGGTTTGTTGTGAGGCGATTTGTAGTCATTTTATTGTAGGGAGCCACTTTATCACCATTTTATGTGGAAAAAACATGAATGCCATTAGTTAAGAGCTACCACCTATATAATAGTTATTTTATTAAGCATGATCAAATATTTTTAAAATCTACAAATGTTGTATACATGTATAGTATGTTAGGTAGTGCGGTTTAAGATAACAAGAATTGGGTTCATAGAGTACACTTGTGTATTTTGGGTATTTAGGTCGACTTCAGCATTTTTCTGTCATTATCTTATAGAAACGGTATTTGCTCTTGTCTTCCTTCTTTATGAATTTTACAACAACCTTTTTGCTGTAATGAAAAAGAAACTAAGTTTGACGATAGACTTTAATGAGTCAAAAGGGCACAGTTTTGTATTCTTGACCCATGTGTGTGTGTGTGTGTGTGTGTGTAGGCCTATGTATGTGCGTGTGTCTGTAGGTATGTGTGTTTAAACATGATGACTTACGTACGTTTCAATTAAGTGGACACAGTGATATGTCTGGATCACATTGTCATTAGAACAACACATCAAACATATTTGGTTTTCAAATCCAGCGATTGCATTTGAAGCGAACCAACATCAATTCCAAATGGTTCAATGCTTATCTCTTTTTGTGTTGAGAGGATTTGCTATGCACGCCATCTGTTTTCAAATAGTCAAATCTCTCAGCGAAAAATTCCTTCTTTTTTTGTGATATTAATGCTGAAGTGATTCATGATAACAGTAGCTTTGTTTCAGTGTTTCTTACAGACTGTTTTCTTCGGGGGGGGGGGGGGGGCGAACACTGTTAAAAGTATATATTTTCTACATTAATTATATAAATTTCATTTCGTTCGAGATGCCTGGAAGAAATCTGCTTTGGTTTCTTCACGATAATAGTTTTCAAATTTTGTCCGTGTGTTCAACAAAAACAAGTATTTTTTGTTCGAAACAATCTACGTTTTCCAGCAAATGATAGCCACCATGATGTTGATTTTTTTTCAATTTTGGATGGACACTTTAATAGTAAGTACATTGAAATAAGGAGTAACTAAATGTTCTAAAAGAATAGCGTGTATTTATTGTTTATATTTATTATTATATCGTTCGTTATTATATGGTTGCAGAATAATATTTTATATGAGTTTAGTAAATAAAATAATATTTTCTATAAATATAATTCTCTTCTGGGAGACGCTAGAAAACAAGCTGTAAACGCGCTCCCTACCATCCCCACCCCTACATGGTCTTAGTGAGCTGTGGTTCACGCTATGTTTACCTTCGTGGAGTCGGGTTTAGTGACGGCTATTAAGGGCAGATAATTTAGTTTGAAACGATTTTAAACGTTGCGGGGGGGGGGGGGGGGGGGGGGGGAGAGGAAGGGTGGGGGGGGGGGGGGCGGTTATGGTCCTTAACGAGCTACTTTTAGTGTTTTAAAGAAATATTTTCAGTGTCAGCGTTGGTACTGTCGAATTAAAAAATTATGAATTACTAAAAAGTAGAAAAAAACAGCAACTAAATAGCGGCGTATGTTATGCCGCGGGCCGGCTCGTTATTAATATTTGCGTATATGAACTCGAGAGCCAAATCTTGGCATCAAAAGAGCCGTATGTTGCCGACCCCTAACATACTCTCATTAAAGGTACTTTTGTCCCTTTTTAAGGGATCCAGAAATAGATAACGGTACCGAAAAGATATATGCGGTTAATCAAATTTTAATACTTCTTAAATTACAATTCTTAAAATAAAGCTAATGTGTCTTAATTTCTAAGTGAAAGTATGGTATAAGTTGTATTTTCTTTTTATCTACAACTAGCACACAATTATTATCTTGCTGAATAATTAAATAGACGGTATTAATAAATGAGTAATAGAAATGATGTATTTGGTAAGAGTTGTTAGATTTATTTTTATTTTTAGTTATTATGTAAAGTTATTTCCCTTGCATTTAACAATTGTGCCCCTTCTGTAAAGGATACAGAATTAAATTTAAAAAAAAAGATATTGTCGTTTTGTCATGTATCGTATTTTTTTTCTTAATTAAAGAACTTTTTTTAAAATAAAGTAAATGTTTATAAAATAGTATTAAAGACAAAGGTTGAAAAAAATCGATAATACTGTATGATATTGTGATCTATATATAATTATGCAAATTAAAATTGTTAAACATAAAAAAAACCCACATTGTATTAAATTACTACTTTTCCAATGATGTCTATACTGTGTTATAATTAGTATCCCCCATTTTGAATATAAACAGTTTTTATAAAATAAAAAATAAATAATAAAAAAAATCACGCACAATTTACTTTTACCAAATTTTTCTTGCAATTATGAAACCTTTTAAAATTCACAAACAAATATATTATTGTCTTAAAGAGTGTGGGTTTTAAATTAAAGTTTACCATACATGGTAGCGTTACATGTATAAAAGGGGGGGTGGTGGGGGTGGATCGCATTAAAGCAAGCACAAAAATACAAAAATCATATACACACATATCCATTTTAGTTGAAGTTAAAAAAAATAATTTACACTAAAATTTAAAACACAACGGGCGCTAGGTTAATAGTTTTTTTTTCTCTAAACCAAAACCAAAACCAAAATCACCACTTTAATACTTTAATTTCAAATTTAACCGTGGGTCTGCTATTTAGTGGTTTTATTTACTACTTTTCAGTAATTCATAATTTGTGAATTCGACACTACCAATGCGACGACTGATTTTTTTTTTTTTTTTTTTTGCTTTCAAACAGTATCAGTGGCTGATAATAAAAAAAATAATGTATACATATATATATATATATATATATATATAAATATATATATATATATATATATATATATATATATATATATATATATATATATATATATATATACACCTTTGCCATCCACCATATATTATCAGATATTATAACTACACCAGGCAACGCTTAACGTCTCCATGGGTGTGGGTCTACGACAAATTCCGGAAAGATACTTACCCGAATGCCGTTTGCCCGAAGGCCGATTTCCCAAATGGACACTGGCCCGAATATTGGCCGAGTGGACACTTGCCCTAATGCAACAAATGCCCATCCTCCTTTTTTATGTCTCAGACTTGTAATCTTTATCAGCGAGCCTCGACGTTGTACCAGAGGCGTCCGCTGTTACATTACTTTGTTCATCATTCGACATAGGAGGACTGGTGTAGGTTTACAATTTAGAGTAGTGGTCGTATTGTCTTTAGTACATAAATATACACATAAAAACATAGCATTATGGATGTTAAGGAGTTTGTAATTACGTTTACTGAAGCAAGTTGTTCTACCTGAAAGAAAACGAAAACACGGTGAAATCGGGTTTAGATGGTAGAGTATGGTACGGAGTAGGTAGTACACAGAAAGGCTGTCTGTGTAAAATATTGGTCGGGTTCAGGTAGGGGTTGGGATTTTCTTGAAATAGAGCATGTATTTTAGCAGGGTGTGGCAATAATAATAATGTACAATCATAATGTCCAGTTTTATTATATTAAAAAGAAGAAATATCATTCACCATTTACACCCTCTACTTACCACAGTCCTCTGTTTTATTTATTTTTAAATTTGAAAATCAACATACATACGTACAAATCTTTAAGTTAAGCATCACAATGGAACTTTTATTTTAACAGTCACCACATACCAAGTACCCCTTTCGATTACAGGAAAAAGTATATCTCGAATATATATTAACCTGAATTTTAGCGCAATTTCGAAAAAAGAAAAATTGCGTTTAATAATGCGTCATTTCTGGATGGATGTGTGTCCGCAGCATTACTGCAGCTTGAAGTCGTATCTGCTCCTCAACGAAGCAATATCGAGGACTAGTTCCAAAGCAAATATGTTAAGCAAGTTCCGAGGATGAACATAGTCCAAATAAATTCCCGGAATTCCTTCCTGGATTTCCCGGAAAAGCCAAAAAACCTCGCAAAAATGCAGTTTTTGGCCCTGCTTGTTATATATATATATATATATATATATATATATATATATATATATATATATATATATATATATATATATATATATATATATATATGTGTTAGTGTGTGTGTGTGTTTGTGTGTGTGTGTGTGCGGTAAGACTCAATAGAGTATATTTGCCTCAGCATGGAATTGTTTCCATGGGGCTGGTCACAGCGCAACCGTTGGGCTGGGCTTGGTGCCCAAGCGGCTGTCAGATGTCCGTATACTTTCTACCCCACCTACTCTCATTGTTCTCTAATGAGTGTTTTAATTATGTTAAAGTTGTTTTACAGTATCATATTTTTATGAGCTTTGTAAATTAAATAACATAATGCGTAATATTTGTGCATGGAACTGGAGAGCCGCAACTTGAAATCAAATGAGCCGCATGCGGCTCGCGAACAGCAGGTGACCAATCCCTGTTTTTTCATTGTGTTCGTTCTTCTTTAAATGAATTTTAACATTATTTATATAAAGATTCTTTTTAAAAAGTTATAGTGTCCAGTGCTAAGTAAAAATAAGATAAACTTGTTAGAAAATTCTAGACTCATTTAAAAAAAAACTCTTTTTAAATGTATACATTTAATAAGTTAAACGGTAAAATATATGGTGAATTTTGTTCCGAGTTTTTTCGATTCTTATTTTTTAAAGTTATTTTGTTAAATTATTTCCCTTGAATTAAGATTTGTGTACATTCTGTAATGAATCCAGGAATCGCCATGTAGTTATGCATTGTTTTTACTTTCTTGTATAACTATAGATCTAATTTAAATAAAGTAAATGATTCTTGTTTCTTTATTCTGTGTGATAATAATATTTATATATATATATATATATATATATATATATATATATATATATATATATATATATATATATATATATATATATATATATATATATATATATATAAAAATATATATATATATATATATATATATATATATATATATATATATATATATATATATATATATATATATATATATATATATATATATATATATATATATATATATATATATATAAATGTTTAAATATTCGATATTACTGCACGGTTTAGTGATTTCGATAAAATTTTGTAAATTAAACTGGTGAAATATTAAAAAAAAACATAATGTTCTGCAAAATCTATATATCGAGTCATGTTTGTATTAATTTTTTAATTTAATTATTCGCCTTATTGAAGTAAATGTTTTTTTTTTTTTAAATTCTATCAATTTTTTAACAGTGTAAAGTTAACTATACGTAGACACGGAAGAATAAACTCTGCTCAAGAAATTTGGTTTTAGCCACTAAACTGTAGAGGACTGAGATTTCTTGTTGTTAGATCCAAATCTGTAGACCTATTGTATGTCTAATATTGTTGATATAAAGTAAAGTCAACTTTAGATCCAGCGATCTATTGGGCAGATGAAGTAGAGTTTATGTGTCTTCACTTTGGCGTAAGAAGTGAGGGTGTGGTCAGCACGTTCTACTGACATGGACACGGTTTCGAACTCGAGACTTTCGGGTTTTCATCCACGCGCTCTGCCGCGTAAGCCACGCTTGGCTATTATATTGCAAAAAAAAGTAAGTGTATATTTAAAATCTTATTTTAGTTTAACTGTTTCTTTGAAAATAGATTTGTTATAGGACTACCATTTTTAATATCACATTTTAAAAATCCATTGTTTGTTCACAAAGGGTTTTGTAAATGCTTTATAATACATAAAACCTCGACACTCACTATATACCAGATGTATGAGATGTTAAAACGGTTAACTAGAAGTTTTGTTCAGGTTTCTCTATTGTCTATTTTATTTTATTATAGACAAACATTTTTTTTTTGAATTAGTAACTTTTTTTTTGGTGTTGTTGTCAGGGTTGATGTCACAGTGTGCGGATATGACAATAAAGATCTTTTATTAACGTTTTTTTCTCTTTATAGCATTATGAAAAGTCATTATACGATAGTAATGCCTGTACCGGTACACAACGTTTGTAGTAGCTCCTTTTAAATACTTGCTCCATTTATTAGTGATCCGAAATGTATTTTTTTTTATAATTGTGACCTAAATTTTAAAGTATGCCATTCAAATTTGAAGGTTAAGCCCTAATACAAAATGGATGTGTCATTTTAAAATACATTTTAATTAACTACTGCTTACAAACATTTTTTTTTAATGTATTGTCTCCTTTCCAACGAAGCTTTAGAGAAAAATGGGGTGATACAAGCGAGTTACTTCTTGGAGGCGGTGACAAAACGAAATTACCTCCCATGTCAATTTTGTTTTTTTGTTTTTATTTGCAGGGGAAATAATGTAATTAAAATTTCTTTTCTAAATTCTAGATTGTAACTGATAACAGAAAAATCTCGAGTTCGGATTCCGTGTATGACACGGTAGGTCGGAGTCTACTCAGCTCTGTCTGTTGGGTACCTGAATTATGCTAGACAACGTCAACGTAAAGACGGATCAACACAGAGCTGGTTAAATTATTCCTTCAGCAGCTGAGATCAAAGAGACAGATGAGCTCTACTACATTACCCACATAGACAGTCAGGTCCCATAACTTGGTAGAAACACGTATATGAGCTAATAAATATCAACAAAAATAATTCGTCCACCTAACTGCCTTCTTATTAAAAAACTGATTGCTTACTTACAAACCTTCTAAGCATTCAGTCTAAACAATATTTGTTCAGTTTAAAAAAAAATATTTTTTTTAATTTCAAGACGCCTATGCATTCAATCTAAACAAACTTTGTTGATTTGAGATCGATAATATTTAAAACAATGTTTCATTTGTTTGGAAATTTTGATCTCTAGAAAAAGTGTTACTCCGCCTCATGTAAATATGAAGAAAAAAACCAGTAAGGGAGAAAACTTATGGCCATTGTTTACCGTAACTACTAAATACGAAATTAATATAATACTCTATACAAATATCTTTTTTAAAACAGTATTTGACGTATAAAATGGTTTTATAGATTTTTTGTTTAATTTTCAAACTTTTAGATAATTATTTAAAAAAAAAAATGGTTACATTATAGTCTAAAAAACACTAATTTTATTTTAAAAGTTACACTATAACAATAAAATTACTCAACGCTGCTCTCACGGCTGCACTTCAGGTAACGATTATTTCTGGCTCCCATTTGAAAGGGAAAATTAAAAATATAAATTCCTTTATTTATAAGCTTTTTTTATGGTTTTAATATAAATATCACAACCATCCTCTACCTGCTGTAAGACCTCCAAGTAGTTGTTATCTTAATCTCTAATTGTATTGTCACTATCACAGATGAACACATTTCTACAGGCAACATGACCGTGTTTGCTTATATAACATAGGGAATAACATGTCCACCTTCCATTGTGCTGGGTAAGGAGGGTGTGTGTATCACCCTCTATGTCGACCATTGAGGAGGGTGAGGAGGGTGTGTGTTTCACCCTCTATGTCAACCATTGAGCTGGGTGATGAGGGTGTGCGTATTACCCTCTATGTAAACCATTGAGGAGGGTGTGTGTATCACCCTCTATGTCAACCATTGAGCTGGGTGAGGAGGGTGTGTGTATCACCCTCTATGTCAACCATTGAGCTGGGTGAGGAGGGTGTGTGTATCACCCTCTATGTCAACCATTGAGCTGGTTGAGGAGGGTGTGTGTATCATCCTCTATGTCAACCATTGAGCTGGGTGAGGAGGGTGTGTGTATCACCCTCTATGTCAACCATTGATCTGGGTGAGGAGGGTGTGTGTATCACCCTCTATGTCAACCATTGAGCTGGTTGAGGAGGGTGTGTGTATCATCCTCTATGTCAACCATTGAGCTGGATGAGGAGGATATGTGTATCACCCTCTATGTCAACCATTGAGGAGGGTGTGTGTATCACCCTCTATGTCAACCATTGAGGAGGGTGTGTGTATCACCCTCTATGTCAACCATTGAGCTGGGTGAGGAGGGTGTGTGTATCACCCTCTATGTCAAACATTGAGCTGGGTGAGGAGGGTGTGTGTATCACCCTCTATGTCAAACATTGAGCTGGATGAGGAGGGTGTGTGTATCACCGTCTACGTCAACCATTGAGCTTGGTGAGGAGGGTGTGCGTATCATCCTCTATGTCAACCATTGAGGAGGGTGTGTGTATCACCCTCTATGTCAACCATTGAGCTGGGTGAGGAGGGTGTGCGTATCATCCTCTATGTCAACCATTGAGGAGGGTGTGTGTATCACCCTCTATGTCAACCATTGAGCTGGGTGAGGAGGGTGTGTGTATCACCCTCTATGTCAACCATTGAGGAGGGTGTGTGTATCACCCTCTATGTCAACCATTGAGCTTGATGAGGAGGTTGTGTGTATCATCCTCTATGTCAACCATTGAGGAGGGTGTGTGTATCACCCTCTATGTCAACCATTGAGCTTGATGAGGAGGTTGTGTGTATCATCCTCTATGTCAACCATCGAGGAGGGTGTGTGTATCACCCTCTATGTCAACCATTGAGGAGGGTGTGTGTATCACCCTCTATGTCAACCATTGAGGAGGGTGAGGAGGGTGTGTGTATCACCCTCTATGTCAACCATTGAGCTGGGTGAGGAGGGTGTGTGTATCATCCTCTATGTCAACCATTGAGGAGGGTGTGTGTATCACCCTCTATGTCAACCATTGAGGAGGGTGAGGAGGGTGTGTGTATCATCCTCTATGTCAACCATTGAGGAGGGTGTGTGTATCACCCTCTATGTCAACCATTGAGCTGGGTGAGGAGGGTGTGTGTATCACCCTCTATGTCAACCATTGAGCTGGGTGAGGAGGGTGTGTGTATCATCCTCTATGTCAACCATTGATCTGGCTGCGGAGATAGAATAATAAATAATAATAATAATAATAAATAGAATAATAATAAAATAGAATAATAATAATAACACAAATAGAAAAAAACACACAGACAAAAAAGTTAATAAAAAAACCTTTTAATAACATGCCTTTGTGTAATAATGCACTAAAAAGTAGAAAATAAATTATACAATACTATTTAAATAAATGTAAAGAAAAGCATGGGTCTCTCCCAAAATATTAGACACTACTATTTAAACTACTATAAATAAATATACCTTACTTATATTATGATATTGCCTAATGTTGTACTACCTAATCTATACAGATGACTTGCCTATTGCCTAATGTCGTACTACATAATCTATACAGATGACTATGTTTTAAACGTGGAACCATTTGATTACGTTACCTGCCCGTACATAATAAAATTTGAACAATGAGGTAATTTATTAGTTTTATTACCAGTGTAATATAAAGATTGTTACTGGCTGTAACGACGCCATTGCTGTCCACTAATTGTTACACATTCCTCATCCTTTCTCACATCTTGTTCAGTGGTTCTAACTACGTTTTTATCTAGACCAGCAGTAGCATCTACCGTTTTAACTGAATAAATGCGCTCTATAAGGCCCTCAACAAGAAGGAAGACAATCCAACCTATGTACCATCATACAACTTTCTAACGCTAACACAGTGGACACAGACGACACTTGAACAAAAACATATTCGTAGAAATAATTGTTTCCGTAGGCCAATCAGAACAAGCCTTCGCCGTTTTGAGGGTTAACACATAGGACAACTGGACACAGGATTGTTGGTCTGTCGTCCACACTAAAATACATTAACTATAGGTTAATTGCCCTTTTTCAAGGGAGCCAGAAATATAATTTTGTGTACTGTAGACGGAATATATAGTTGAGCGAAGTGCAAAATTATCATTAGTAATTTCAAAAACATTAATCTAGTGTTTGTAATTTATAATGTAACAATTATTTCTATTACATATGTAAAACGTTAAGAAAGTAATAAAAGTTTCATTAAAAATGTAAAATATGTAATGATTTTCTACACTAATTGTAAATGTTTATTAATTGCTATATTAATTAGATATGCATATATTCCTTACAAGCCATTGCTTTAAGTTGTCCCCCTTGTTCGTTTTTTAAAATTAAAATATGTAACATAGGGGAAGTAATGCATTTTTTCCAAGCCAAGTTAACTTGTGCTTGCCGCTGCTTTAAAAAAAAAAGAAAAAAAAAGAAAGATAAACACTTTCTAAATAGATTAAACATTGTCTTTAATAATCATTATTTCAACTTAGCAAATGATGTTTCGACAGAATGCTTAGACGCTTTGTAAGTAAGCAATCAGTTTTTCAAACCGATGGCAGTTAGATGGACGAAATATTTGTGTGTAAGTATTAGCTCATATACATGTTTCTATCATGTTTTGTGGGATTTTCGGTAACTGGAAGTGGTGTAAGTTACCGGTTAAACGTCCACTGATGTCATGTGATGTGGTCCACCTTGTGAGGCTAAAGATCTGTACTGTATCGTAATACAAAAACTCTAGACGATAGTCATAATATCTATAGAGTCGATGGGCCCGTTGTTTAAACCACTGTACATACGTCTGGCCTTTCGCTCAATAAGTTTTAAAAAACGGTAAACAATAACGGCCTCGTTTTAAACAGCTGCATTCATTGGATATTTATAACATATCACAAGTTTGATTTACTTACAGGTAAAAAGACGTGCTGTTATCTAAAGTGTGCGATACCTTTTAAACTGCTTAAGGGTCAATATTTCAGTAAAGAAGGTTTTAGTACTGTCGTGAAAGGGTATGGCTGAAGGGACAGAATGAGTTCAAGTCCGTGTTCTTTGAATTGACCCCTAGTCAACCGCCCTTCACTATGTAGTTTATCATATTGCAGGTTAACATGTGCATTCTGCCCGTGTCTTCGCGTGGTACTCGAGTACTTAGTTGATTTAAATATACGAGCCGACCCGCAGCGTATCATACGCCGCTATTTAGTTGTTTTATTTTCTACTTTTCAATAATTCATAATTTGTGAATTCGACAGTACCAATGCTGCCACTGAAAATATTTGCTTTAAAACACTACCCCCCCCTTTCCCCTAACCCCGACCCTACACTCCCCCCCCCCCCCCCCCGTGAAAGCAGCCTCCTCTTAGTTATTTCTTAGTTATCTCCTGTAAGTTTAAAATCGAACTAAATTATCTGCCCCTAATAGAAACCCGGCTCTACTGCTCTACGATTTGTAAACAATGTGGCGGTGGGGTGCGGGTGGTAGTGATAGTGATAGAGAGAAAGAGAGGGGACTGCAAGGAGGCGCTTGCAGCTTGTTTTCTAACGGCTCCCAGAAGAGAATTATATATATATAGATTCCAGGTATAGAAGTAGCATAAGAACATCCCGCGATTGGAATACAGTATTATTTAATACGGTGTAGATACAAATTTTATCTACCGTCGATGCCGGCTTCTATGAGTGAGAAAAACTAAGACAACTATAATTTTTTTATCAATTGTAACAATTATAAGATCGTTATAAACTGTCACAATTATAGCGTCGTTGTAAACATTGAAAGTTACAGCATCGTTATAAACTGTTAAATTATAACGTCCTTATAAACATCCGTTCATGTGTTTTAAAACGACACAGACGAATAACGTAAGGTTTGGTAGTGTGGGTGTACTGCCTGCTGAAGGCTATGGAGACTATTTGGTTTTATGTTCAGTTATTCGAAATTTATTCGACTCCAAATATATCGTCCCCTTTTTTACTTTCTCGTATATACGAAGTATAGAAAAAGCTGTGACTATTACAGTTCATAACTTGTGTATAATGTTATTTTGTGAACGTATTAAACCTTTTTTTTTCTTTACTATTTTTTTGTAACTTTTTTTTTAGACAAGGAAAATATTTTTTTAAATTGTTACAATTAGTTTCTTTACTAACGTTAATGTATGTTCCTACATCCCGTTTACGTGATTACAGTAATTCACAAAATGTTTTACAATTACTTATTTCCCGAGTAGGGTCTCATACAATCAGTCGTGTTTGTAACACACAATAACAAGTAGTTATATTGTTATATTTTAGTTATTCTGATTTTCTTCATTAACCCCCTCTTCCCACCCCCTTTCCACATTATAACCACTAATGTCATAGAGCAGAAAACAGTGGCTACTATAGCGAACTAAACTCTACTTACCTGGTATTAGGAAGTTACTAGACTGAGACCACGTGACCACACCCCTATTATACCCGTACAATGAACAAGAACAAACAGGAGAGGTCAACGTGACAACAGACATCACATAACACGAGGGTTGAACATGAACAATACAGACAGGTAACACATAGCACGAGGGTTGTACATGAACAATACAGACAGGTAACATATAACACGAGGGTTGAACATGAACAATACAGACAGGTAACATATAACACGAGGGTTGAACATGAACAATACGGACAGGTAACACATAGCACGAGGGTTGAACATAAACATTACGGACAGTAACATCGTATAATGAACATTTATTCATCCATACTATTTACTACAAGAATACATTGATCCATAAACTCAAGAAAACAGTGGCATCTAATCACTCCAGATTATCTTACAATACTCACACTATATAATATGGACTGACTGCTAGCGTAAATATTGGAGTGCAGTGATTAGTTCATATTGAATGTTATTTATTTTAAATCAAAAATGAAATTTACCTAATACTAATGAAATACCAAAATATTGGAATATAATATTACTGGCTCTCTAAAAACTGGGAAATTTTGTAAATTGTAACTTTTGCCGCTTTGTCTCAAAAGGTAGCCGACCGCTGGGCTAAGATCAGTGCAGATTTGTCCCTTTTGTAAGGGATCCAAAAATATAAAATTGGTAACCATATTACAATGTGATTTAGAGTTTTTAACATTACTTATACAATAATTCTTAAAATATAGCTAATGTATCTCTATTCTAAATGAAAATATGGTACAAGTTATATTTTATTTTTTATCTAAAATTAGTACAAAATTGTTTGCATACTGTACAGTTGCATACATTTTATATGTAAAACAATTAATAGAAATGGTGTATTTTGTTATGAGGTGTTCGATTCGTTTTTATTTGAGCTATTTTGTTAAGTTATTTCCCTTGCATTGTTGAATTGTGTCCCTTCTTTAAGGGATATAGAATTAATCTTAAATAAAAGGATTTTAGTGTAATAATGCATCGTTTTTTTTTTTTTTTACTTAAAGATCTTTAAAAAAAAAAGAAGTAAAAAATTATTCTGAGTGAAAACGATATTTAAGATAAATTATGAAAAATCGATATTACTATAGGACATTTTGATTTATATATAACTAGTGTGCCCTTCCCGCACGTTAATGCGGTCTTAAAAGTTTAAACAAATTAAAGAGACACATTATGAAAGTAATGATGACATTACATTTACATTTTTTATTGAAACTTATCATTCATTTAAAAAAGGAAGTATTATTACATTTAATTTGCATCTTCAAAAATGTATAAACTAATTTTATACGGAAAAATATTATAACATTCGTTGTACATTTTTACTATAACATATTTATCATTGTAATATGGAAATATGATTAACATTCACTTTACATATTAATTGATACGTATATAGCATTTTAATATATTGTTACCATTTCTCAACTGTCATCTTCCTAATTGTATTGCAAAACGTTTGGCGGATGCATCATATTGACGTTGAGCACGCATATTGGTTGTCAAGGTTAATTTCTTTACATGTCACCATAGAACAGATGATTTGAGACATGCATAAAGCGCATCGGCCGGTGTTGAACGTGGTATAACTGGCAGACTTTGTCTAAAATAAAATGACAATAAAATGATAGATCCGCCAAAGAGCTGCCCAATATCCCTCAAATCTTGAACTCTGTCATCAATCGCTTCAAACGCTTTTTTTTGAGCGCCTTCGTGCATTCTTCACATATGGTCAGCTCACATGTTTGATGAACTTCTCCCATTCCAGAATGTTAGGTGATATTGCATGTTGGCGTCTCGATGGAATTCAAATTCAACGGTAATTTTAGGGCTGAATGTGCTGTTCGACCACCATCTAAAAGTGTTGCTGCAATTCCAGATGAGGCAATTGCCAGGGCAATTTTTTTTTTATCGTATCGTTGCCAAAATGATTGAAATAAGAAAGCGCCTGAGGCGCCGGGAAGTACCCTATTCCATATAATTTTGTATATATATATATATATATATATATATATATATATATATATATATATATATATATATATATATATATATATATATATATATATATATACATATATATACGCATGTGTATATGATTTCACATATATTTTTTCTCTGGATGTATTTAATTTTTACCCCCCCCCCCCCATACATGGATTAACACATAAGTTATTACGATTCTCAACCAAACCATTTACATCAGGCATATTTAGCAACATTGAGTTAATGTAACTTCCCCACCCCCCCCCCCCCCCTCCACTCACCCACCTTCCCCACCCCTGAGGTGATTGCTTTAAACTGTGCTTAGATAATACAAAAGATTTTTATCTATAATCGGTTATAAATACAGCTTGATGTAGCATGTTTTCTCTATCAATAGCAGGTTTAAGTCATAGTCACCCCCCCCCCCCTTCACCCTTGTCGGGATTTGTCAAATTTGCTCTGAAAAGACTATTGAACTCATTCTAGATAATCAATTAAATTGAATTATCATTTTTCTGTATATATTTTGCTATTTTTTGCTTTGGTGTCACCTCGCCCCCTAAATGGTGTCACCCGGTGTGGTTCGCACCTCTGCCTCCCCCATCGCCATGCCTATGATTGTAATTACAACAATTAGAGAGCTATTGTGATAGTTTTTAACTTAGCTAGTAAGTTTGGGGGGGGGGGGGGCGAAGTTGAAAGGGGGTGGGGGGGGGGGGGGGGGGGAGAGGAAAAGGCATTCCCTTTCCCAAAGCGAAATAATTTTTTTTTTCTTTTAAGTTCAAAACGTTTATTACAATATTAAAACTCAACATAACTACACGTTCAACCATTTCCACGCTAAATTTCTGATGCATTTATGTAACTTTTGAACAGCTATAAGAATATTAAAGCTAGCAAATTTTTTTTAACTACGCTCTGGGAGAGTCATTTTTAACATCACAAAAATATTCAATTTTTTTTCTGCCACTGCTAAAACTGGAATTATTGATCAAATATCAGGATCAATGTGTTTTATAACAGTAGAAACAAAAAGATATGCATGGCAAAAATAAGTTCCCTGGGCTTGTAATAAAATAAAATATTTTCACTACAGTGAGGAAAAAAATCACTTGATAACTTTAATTTAATGTACTTTATAAATTATTGTGGCTTGCTGTTGTACATTGGAGGTGCTGAATGTAGGTAAACGACACCACTTTTGTACAGATATCCATATGTAGCGATGAAGGCTAGTGCAGACGAAAGTAAAAACAAGTTGATCTTGGCATTCTTTGCTTTATAAGCTTGAGACCATGAGCCTTGAGGGACTGGTAAAAAGTTCATGTGATTCTTGTTCTCTTCACATATCTGACGCATGGTTTTCCAGTGTGCAGGGACTCAGTGGCTCATACGAGCTTGTTGGATGCGAGGTTTAGTATAAGAAGGTGATAACATATTACTAGCTATTCTTTAATTGAATTAAAAACATAATCGATAAATTGTGGACATTATGTTAGATATATGTGCACTACAGAAACTGTTTTAAGCAATTAAAGCTCTATAAACTGTAGCGCTGTTATCGAATCTGCGGAAATAACAGATTTTAAACAAAATCTGAATATTTTCTTTGGATATTTCCCTTTTATTTAAAAATTGTTACGGCGTTTTGTGTTGCTTGTTTAGCCTTTTATCCATTTGTCTCTACGCCTTTCTTGTTGATGAAATAAAGAACAAAAGTAAATGAGCTGTTCGTTACAGATTCAAGAATAAAATCCTTCATTCGTGTTGTAACTAGTAGGCTACTAGTAAAATTTAGTGTTATTTTTGCTTAAATCATTTGTTATTTAACTCACTAAATATAAATAAACAAATCATAAACGAAATTATTAAAACGTAACTATATTCAGATTTTTTTAAGGATATTAAATAACTTAAATAACTTGGTGAAAAAAATATTTAAAAAAAAAACCAAAGCAATCCAAAAGTAAACCAAACTAGTACTAAAAAAATTACTATTCTAGTTACAAGTTTATTCAAACGATAAATTTGTTTGAATGAGATTAGCGAATAATCAATGACAACCAGCTGATTATGTGTACTTAACACATAGCTCATACTACACGCATATGGGGAGTGTTAAGGTTTTAGTTTTACTTTATCATATAACATCTACATAAAACAAAATCTGAGTTAAAAAAAAACAATATAGAGGATTGTCCTTAAATGTTACTTTAAATATTCAACAACAAATTCGATTAAAATTCAGGTTTGAAATCTACATTTTATTTTGGCCAATGTTCAACAAAATCAAATGATCAATTATTGTATATTGTATTAAAGTACAAACGAAATTTAAGAATACAGATAACTAACTGAATATAGGCCTCCATAGCTCAGTGGCTAGAGCACTGGTCTTGTAAACCAGGGGTCGTGAGTTCAATCCTCACTGGGGGCTGTATTTAATTTTGTTTCCATTTATTTTTCTCCTAAGAATCTGATATGTAGGTGTTGCTCATTAATCACATACTCTCGCTAAAGTACAATAAATTTAACAATACCTTGTAAATACCGCGTTTAATACAAATAAAAAAAAAATGCTATCGTATATGTTTAATTAGGTTCTATTATATAGGCCTATTTTTATAAAAAAAATTTTTCATTAATGGCGAACTTTCGTTTCTTATGCAATCGCCAGTTAATCAACGAAAGAACACACATAACATGTTGTACATTATTAAAACACAATAAAGGGCTCAATATCAAATGATCTATTCCATTTTAATGGTAGACTGATAGAAAAAAAAAAAAACATATAAATATTGATAGAAGTGGAGTGAACACAATTAATTAATTAATACTCGGAAAAAGTTTTTTGGCAGAAGAAACGAAACACAATAGTTCTGCGCATGCGCAGTGGCCTTAATAGCTGCGCGAGGGTTCGGGTTAGGGTTAGGGACAGGGTTAGGGTTCTGCGGTTTGCTTGTAAACACACGCATGCGCAGTCCATCGAAAACATCGCCGTGAAAGAAGGCGGTGGTTTATCTCCATTGCGATTGCATATTTTTTCCCGGCTAGAATCGGCGTTATATTATGCGCTTTACATAGCACTGATCCTGGCGAACCAACGGGATTATTTCATTGCGGCCCAATAGGATTTTTCCCGGTGTTCCAACGGCTCAGATAGTTCCGCCCCTGAATCTATTAAGAAATTTTACTACGTTTATAAAATGCAGTGGCGTAGCGAGGTCGGGTGTCACCCGGTGCGGCACTTAACGGTGTCACCACACAGAGGCGTAGCGACCCTTCCCGGGGACAAACTTTCAATTTTCGATTTGCACCGCCCTCAAACTCTCAATTTGAACCCCCTTTAAACTTTCGATTTGCACATCCCCTCAAACTTTCGATTTGCACCTCCCCTCCCCTCAAACTTTCGACGATTTGCACCTCTTAAAACACTATTTAACACTCGAATTAATCACTTAATTAAGTGGAATTATCATATTTCTCTATATATTTTGCTATTTTTTTTCCCTTGGTGTCACCCCCCTAATTAGTGTCACCCGGTGCGGTCCGCACCCCGCCCCCCCCCCCCCTCGCTACGCCCCTGATAAAATGCTTTGGTATACTTAATTTTTTTTACCTAGCAAAAATAAATCTGGATACAAATATCATAGTTAATAAATAAATTAATGAATGACTTTCCCTGGCAGAAAGAAAAAAAAAATAATTGTGGAGCTATATAAAAACATGGAATACGTTGTTGTGCACACAACATTTATATTGTGTCAACAGACTTATTCAGTTTCTGGCAGTGTTTCTTCCAGACTTTTTTCACCGGAGGGGGGGGGGGGGGAAGAAAGGGAGAGCACTTGAAATATTCGGGGGGGGGGGCGGACACTGTTAAAAGTATATAATTTCTATAGAGATTTCATTTCGTTCGGCGGGGTAGTAGACTTTTTTCGGGCAACTTAGCCCCCCCCCCCCCCCTTCCCGAAGAGGTGCCTGGAAGAAACTCTGGATAATTTTCTATTTTTAGACAAGGCTTTGTTTGTGTGGTGTCTCTTGTTTCTAAGAATAGCCTGTATGCTCGTACAAGGGTAACTTTTACATTGTTTATTTACAGTCTTGTAACGCGAGGAGTGGTAAATACAAAAAATATTTTTTTGTAAAAGTAGATAAACAAAGGGATTATACGTAATGGTTTATTTTCGTTAGCAGCACCAGACCAGAGTCGTAGCGAGGGCGGGGGGGGGGGGGGGGTTGCATATGTCCCCGGGCGCCGACCTTAAGGGGCGCCAAAATGGGTTGGAAAAACAAATTAAAATATCATTTTAGCAGCAGTTTTGCATTACAAATATAAAAAAAAAATATATGGGGAGGGGGTGCAAATTGAAAGTTTGAGTGGGGGGGGGTGCAAATTGAAAATTGAAAGGTTGTTCCCGGGCGCCGGGAAGGGTGCAACGCCTCTGCACCAGACTAGGGTTGTGGCGTCACTCGAACAATTTTAGCGATTGGTTATTACTACACAGTTCAACATAAATTAATTAAGGTAACCCTTACCTTTTAATTAATTGTAATATATTTGAAAGTTATAGTGCACGATTGTCCCATTTCAAATATTTTTTTTTGGCCTCAGACATGTATTTTACAGCGTCAGTTTGCCTTGCCATGTTCGCTTTAGTATTACAGTATTTACAATAGTAATATTTCTTTATTACACGTAGCCTACTTAAATTATTTAAGATGGTTTGCTCATAAATAGATCTAATACAAAACGTCTAACTACAATTTTATTTTTAAACCTGAAATTGCAAATGTGTAATTAAAAGGTGATTCAATGGATTTGGTTTTCATAGTAGTGGTGGGTTGAGGGGTTTGGGCTTTTAAGTAGAGCTGAAATAAATGTTTTAATTATTATAAGCAGCTGGTTTGTTATGTGGAGTACAATGAGACACAACAGATCAAACATTCTTCCTTTTTAAACATCCGTATCTGTAGCAGTCCTCCCACAGCTTCCTTTTTAAAAAGTATGATTTGTTCCTTTAATTTTTTTTTTTTTGTGAATTTTTTTTTTTTTGTGTGAATTTTTTTTTTTGTGTGAATTTTTTTTTTGTGTGAATTTTTTTTTTTTATTTATTATTAAAACTTGTAATTCCAAAAATGCATACGAAAAGTGTCGTGATGATATTGTTGAATGAAAAATGCGTGGAAACCTAACTATTTTAATAAAGTTAAAAAAAAATTTACCGATTAAAGAATTTAAACGAGCATTGATTCAGATGCTATTGAAAAATATATAACCAATTAAAAATAATAGTAGTAACGTTTTTATTATCAAAACTAAATTAAGATAAAATTAATAACTATTTCAAAATAAATCAGTTACCATAATATTGATTAAAACAAAATTGATATAAATAATTTTTTGTGTAAAAAGAGTGACTTTATAATTTACTATTTTTTTACAGGGTTTTTTTTTAATGTAGCAATTTATTAGCCGATAGTCTCCCCTGTAATAACAAACAAATTTTTAAAGGGAGGTAAAATATTGTATCACGGCGCCTGCCTTATACCAATGTGTTTACATGTGTAACCGAGGGTGGGATTGATTTATGATTCTTGGTTGTTTGTGTGTGTTTCTCGTTTCCATCCTGCCGACAACGCCAAATGTGACAGACGTGTGACGTACCTTGATAGGTTGCGTTGTATCCCTTCTCGCAGCACCTAGATGCGACAGAGGTGTCTTACCACCTGTCGTGTAGGTATTTGTCCACGACTTAAGAATTCTGACGCTAGGCTGTGGACACCTCATTCGGCATTGACATATCCGATTTGTCTAAAGAATCACACTCTGACTGCAGGTTCGAGACTTTATTTCTTGATTTAATAATCAGTTCCAAAAATAACATGAACATCAACAGACCTCCAATATCACTAGTCCACACACTGTATCACTCGGTATCTCACGTTCTACTGACACTGTTCTCTGTCAGTGCTGCACTCAAGGTACTCTATGACCGAGCTGGTCACAATCCCCAATCAAACACGCATCTCTTAGTTGCACCTATGGCCAACACAGCATAGATAGATAAACCAAGTGTTTACCAGCTAGTATTCTATTTACACACAAGGAAAAGAAACTTTTATCGTTCGCAATTTTTTTTTCCTCCAGATTGGTAGCCGTGTAAGCGATTATTTATATCAGTGTGGGGATGGGGGTGTTTGATACGTGGGTGTATTATATTGTAAAAGGGAAAGGTTACACGTCCAACATGAAATGAGGAAATGGAGAATAGGAGTTAGGAAGGTACTATTAGCCATTGCAAAAGTGTTTAAATTGCCTTTTATTTGTCATAAGAGTTTACGGTACTACATATTTAATAGTCTAATACAGTTTATCCAAATAAGTTTTGGTTCTATCATAAATACAGACATAAATATAATAATAAATCGGCAAATAAATACAATAATACAAAAAGAGTTTGGTTTTATAAGTTGAAGTCAGTGCAACTAGTCTGTACAACGGCCCTAGGTGCTTTGACCATAGGGGGTTTGACCACAGGTGCTTTGACCATAGTGGGTTTGACCGCAACGTGGCCTTGACCACAACGGGGTTTTGGCCACAGAGGGGGGGGGAGGGGTATAATTTAAAGATTTTAAAGTAGAAATAATAAACTGCTATTTTAATTTTAATTTATGATACAATTAATACCCAATTTTTACATGTTTCCTGAAAGTCCATTAATAGAAATTAACATGTACTAAAATAGTCAAGAACGATATTTTAGTCTCCACATAAAGGCTGGTGCTAGACCTCATAGATTTATTTTAAATATAAACGGAACACAAATAATGCGACATATAACACGTTTAACAAATAAATAATGTAAATGTACTTGAAAATACAAAGCATATATAAAGGATAAAAATGATAAAAAACATTCCAACAGAATAGTCAAAGAAGTAATATTTGTATGGTTTACTAAATGACAGATGAATTAACATACTATTACATCCTGCCGCAATTTAAAATATAATTACACAACTTTTGAAATTAATCCTTACCAATTAAGGACAAAGCGCTTGTTATCAAACGCCAGCATTGGACAAAACACCTGTGATCAAAGACCCTATATGGACAAAACACCTGTGATCAAAGACCCTATATGGACAAAACACCTGTGATCAAAGACCCTATATGGACAAACCACCTGTGGTCAAAGACCCTATATGGACAAAACACCTGTGATCAAAGACCCTATATGGACAAAACACCTGTGATCAAAGACCCTATATGGACAAACCACCTGTGGTCAAAGACCCTATATGGACAAAACACCTGTGATCAAAGACCCTATATGGACAAAACACCTGTGATCAAAGACCCTATATGGACAAAACACCTGTGATCAAAGACCCTATGTGGACAAACCATCTGTGATCAAAGACCCTATATAGACAAAACACCTGTGATCAAAGACCCTATATGGACAAAACACCTGTGATCAAAGACCCTATATAGACAAAACACCTGTTATCAAAGACCCTATATGGACAAACCATCTGTGATCAAAGACCCTATATAGACAAAACACCTGTGACCAAAGACCCTATATAGACAAACCATCTGTGATCAAAGACCCTATATAGACAAAACACCTGTGATCAAAGACCCTATATAGACAAAACACCTGTGATCAAAGCCGCACACACCGCTTGTGATAAAACAACCGTTGACAAACCACCTGTGGTCAAAGGCCCTCTGCTGAGAAAACACCTGTGGCCAATCACCTTATGGTCAAACCCCTATGGTCAAAGCCCCTATGGTCAAAGCTTCTGTGGTCAAAGGTCCGCGCACCCTTTACTACAGGGTGTTTATTTCCTTCTCTTTGGCATAGACCATGGGTCGGCAACCTTTTGAAGCGGAAGAGCCAAAAGTTACAATTTTCAAAATTTCCCTGGTTTTAAAGAGCCACTAACATTTTCTTTATTTCAAATATTTTATTTTTTTATTAAGAGTATTAGTATTTGTTCAAGGAGCTGGAGAGCCGCATCTTGATATCAAAAGAGCCGCATGCGGCTCGCGAGCCGCAGGTTGCCGACCCCTGGCATAGACTAGAGTTGCCGTATATATATATATATATATATATATATATATATATATATATATATATATATATATATATATATATATATATATATATATATATATATATATATATATATATATTTGTATATACATGGATGTTATATCACGATATGTTAAGCTATATTTTGTAATTACATTTATACATTTATGCCATTCAAAGTTGAAAGTTAAGCCCTATACAAAACGAATGTGTCTTTTTAAAATACATTTTAATTAACTACTGCTTACAAACGTTTTTTTAAAGTGTGGTCTCCTTTCCAACAAAGCTTTAGAGAAAAATGGGGTGATACAAGCGAGTTACTTCTCGGAGGCGGTGACTAAACGAAATTACCTCCCATGTCAATTTTGTTTCTTGTTTTTATTTGCAGGGGAAATAATGTATTTATAATTTCTTTTTTAAATTCTAGATTGTAACTGATAACAGAAAAATCTCGAGTTCGGATTCCGTGTATGACTCGGTAGGACGGAACTGAGATTACTCAGCTCTGTCTGTTGGGTACCTGAATTATGCTAGACAACGTCAACGTAAAGACGGATCATCGCAGAGCTGGTTAAATTATTCCTTCAACAGCTGAGATCAAAGAGACAGATGAGCTCTACTACATTACCCACATAGACAGTCAGGTCCCATAGCTTGGTAGAAACACGCATATAAACTAATGAATATCAACGAAATAATTCGTCCACATAACTGCCTTCTTATTAAAAAACTGATAGCTTACTTACAAACCTTGTAAGCATTCAGTCTAAACAATATTTGTTCAGTTTAAAAAAAAAAAATGTCAAGATGCCTGTGCGTTCAATCTAAACCCACTTTGTTGATTTGAGATCGATAATATTTAAAACAATGTTTCATTTGTTTGAAAATTTTGATCTCTAGAAAAAGTGTTACTCCTCCTCATGTAAATATGAAGAAAAAACCAGTAAGGGAGAAAACTTATGGCAGTTGTTTACCATAACTACTAAATAAGTAATTAACTAAATACTCTATATAAATATCTTTCTTAAAAACAATATTTTAACGTGTAGAATGTATTTAGAGATTTATTATTAATCTTTAAACAGTTGCATAATCAATTTTTTTTAAATGTGGTTACATTATATTAAAAGAAACACTAGCTTTATTTTAAAAGTTACACTATAATTATAAAATTGCTACTAGCATAACCAGCATTTTATTAAAGGTAAAAATTATTTCTGGCTCCCTTTTAAAAGGGAAAATTCAAATATAAATTCCGTTTATTTGTAGTTTTTTTATGGTTCTTATATAACTAACCCAGGGGTCGGCAACCTTTTGAAGCGGAAGAGCAATAAAAATTACAATTTTCAAAATTTCCCTGGTTTTAAAGAGCCACTAACATTTTTTTATTTCAAATATTTTTTTTTTATTAAGATCATTAGTATTTGTGCAAGGAGCTGGAGAGCCGCATCTTGATATCAAAAGAACCGCATGCGGCTCGCGAGCCGCAGGTTGCCCACCCCTGAACTAACCTGACTCTACCTGCTCTAAGACCTCCATGTAGTTGCTATCTTAATCTCTAATTGTATTGTCACTATCACAGATGAACACATTTCTACATGCAACATGACCGTGTTTGCTTATATAACATAGGGAGCAAACTGTCCACCTTCCATTGAGCTGGGTGAGGAGGGTGTGTGTATCACCCTCTATGTCAACCATTGAGCTGGGTGAGGAGGGTGTGTGTATCACCCTCTATGTCAACCATTGAGCTGGGTGAGGAGGGTGTGTGTATCACCCTCTATGTCAACCATTGAGCTGGGTGAGGAGGGTGTGTGTATCACCCTCTATGTCAACCATTGAGCTGGGTGAGAAGGGTGTGTGTATCACCCTCTATGTCAACCATTGAGGAGGGTGTGTGTATCACCCTCTATGTCAACCATTGAGCTGGGTGAGGAGGGTGTGTGTATCACCCTCTATGTCAACCATTGAGCTGGGTGAGGAGGGTATGTGTATCACCCTCTATGTCAACCATTGAGCTGGGTGAGGAGGGTGTGTGTATCACCCTCTATGTCAACCATTGAGCTGGGTGAGGAGGGTGTGTGTATCACCCTCTATGTCAACCATTTAGCTGGTTGTTATCTATATATATAAAAAGCAATGTATGTGTGTCTGTCTGTGTGTCTGTCTGTCTGTGTGTCTTTTATGCATTACCACACCTCTTATCACATCGCCGTGAAACTTTGGGAAGTTGTTGAGAATATTCAAATTCGCAGGGGTGGCGCCCCGGCAGGGCACTATTTGTTTTTCTCTATATACGGTATATAAAAATAAAAGTCTATTTTGATTTCACACTGTTCATTCGATAGGCATGAAACTTTGGGGAGTTGATTAGATCACTCTAGGTAAGGGTTCTGTACAAAAATCATTTTTAATTTCGCAAGGGCGGCGCCACGGGAGGGTCCGATTTTTCTCTATTTACGGTATATAAAAATAATAAAAGTGAATTGCAGTTACACCGTTTATCCGATAGGCATGAAACTTTGGGGAGTTCATTATAAAACTCTAGGGAAGGGTTCTGTAAAAAATAATTTTTAATTTCGCAAGGGCGGCGCCACGGGAGGGTGAGATTTTTCTCTATATACGGTTTATAAAATAAGTCGATTTTGGTGTGACACCGTTATCCGATAGCCATGAGACTTTGGGGGAGTTCATCCGTGTACCATGAAACTTTGGGGAGATGATTAGATCACTCAATGGGAGCGATTTTTTTTCTCTATACATGGTATATAAAAAATAAAACTCGGATGCGGTTCATCCGAGTGCCATGAAACTTTAGGGAGTAGATGAGAATACTCCCGATAATATTTCTGCGAAAAAGAAAACTAAAGTTTCTTACGGGCGGTGCCATATAGGGTACAACTTTCGCCCACCCACCCCCCCCCCCCCCCCGAAGAGATGCCTGGAAGAAACTCTGGAAGAGACCCACACTTTTCCTTATAGTTATTTAAATATTAGTGTACCATTTATTTTCTACTTTTGCTAACACAGACAGTTAAAGTTTCCCTTCCGCGTGGCCTAGACAAAATGTATTACTTCCCCTTTGTATTTGGGAAAACTAGATAAGGGATACAACTTATAAAAATTGATCACTAAAAATAAATGAATAAATAATTAGTACAATTTCCCAAAGATATATATTAATTAAATAATTATTTATAAACACAATTATGGCAAACTTTCAATAATGTAAAGTTAAATATGTTTTTTTAATCATATTGAGTATTTTATAAAAAAATTAATAATAGAAAACTTTAGCTTTATTTTAAGACTAAATGTAATATAATGGTAATTCTTTGAATTAACCACTGCGTGTATTATACACTATAAAAAATTTTTGGCCCCTGAAAAAGGGACAAATTAAACTAATAAATTGGTATCGTTGGGTTTCTTGTGAGGCGACGTGTAATAATTTTATTTTTATGGAGCCACTTTATTGTCAAGTCTGTACGAAGTCAATTTATGTGGAAAAACATGAATGTCATTAGGCAAGAGCTGCCACCTATATTTTATGTTTTATTAGCATGATTGAAAATATTGTTTAAATGCACAAATGGTGTTTGCATGTATGGTATGGTAGGTAGTGCGGTTTTAGATAACAAAAAATTGGGTTCATAGAGTACACTTGTGTATGTTGGGTATCAATGTCGACTTCAGCATTTTTCTGTCATTATCTTAAAAAAATGATATTTACTCGTGTCTTTCGTCTTTGTAAATTTTACAATAGCCAATTGCGGTATTGAAAAAGACACTAAGTTTGACGATAGAATGTAAAGAATCAAAACGGCCCAGTTTTGCATTCTTGCCCCATATGTGTGTATATCTGTATGTATGTGTTTTTAAACATGATGACTTTTTTACTTAAGTGTACACATGGACATGTCTAGTTGATAACATTCTCATTAGAACGTTACACCAACAACAATGTGTGTGTATGTTTAAACATGATGACGTTTTAATTAAGAGGCCACCGTGACATGTCTAGTAGATCACATTCTCATTAGAACGAGACATCAAAAAAAAAGTAATTACAGCGAAACGAATTAAAAGCCGAAAATACAAAGCTTACAGATGCTAAAACAAAATATAAATTTTATTTTTGTATTTATTTGTTTTACATTGATAGCATTTAAGGTACTTTGGTATATACAACGAATATGTAGTTGGACAATCAGTAATGGAAGAAAATCACAATTTTGTGTTATCAAACTTACAGTTGTTTGATTGGACTGTAGGCGGGATGGGTGCGTCACCAGTAGCGTACGCAGGGGGGGAGCAGGGGGAGCGGCCGCTCCCCCTCTAGCCATTTTCAGCAAAGTGGCGCCTTTTTGGCGCTTTTTTGGCAACTTTTTAAACTCAAAGTTTTAAACAATGACATTTGTTAAAAAATATTTTGGTCGGCACATCTATGTAAATCACAAGATTTCTTTTCATGCAACATAATTGTACTAGTCTAGTAGTGTCTACGTTTACAACACGTATTAACAGCTGCATCAGTTTGCCATTCTAAAAATAACCATTAAGATGCATTGCAATGTTTAAAAAACCTCTACGAGTAGTACCACTTGGCAAGAGGGGTGTTAAGGTTAAGGCAACTGATTATAAATTTGCTTATGAGTAATTGAATTAGAAAATGGTATACATAAAACTTCACACATAAATACTTTATAAATACAGTTTGAATCGTGTGATTAATTTTAAAAAAATGCAATACAGAAACAAATACAACTGATGTGGCACCTCTATTTAAATTTTCTTATGAGCAAACTGCGTAGTGGTGGGGAAATTTTGACAAGGTCAACAACGTCATCATGATGAAGTAGTAGTATTCTTACAGTTTAGGCGATAGTGATTACGATTACAAATTATATGAAACAGTTACAACCCCCTCCCCCATGGACCCCTCTGTAAATAAAATATCGTCATAATACCACTGTTACTTATTTAATTCTATTTCTGTAATATATAGGCCCTATATTTATGTAATATATATTTGTGTAATATATATGTATGTTTAGAACAGTCATCTAAAAACTGACGCTATGTTCCCTCTGAGTTGGTTATCTCCCCCCACCCCCCCCCCCCCCCACACCTCACCACCACAATTGTGTAGAGCGACATTATTGTCACACCTAGGAATACACTGGGCTGGATAATTGACCTAACGTGACCGGACACTGGTGAATGAAGTTGAACCCACCCCCACCCCCCCCCCCCCCCCCTCCCCAACCCACCCCGAACTGATCTGTTAAGTACATGTAGAAAAACGCGTAATGATGTACCAAAGTATCATGCCGCCAGAAAATAAGCTTTTTAAACGTAAAACTCTGTGAATATTGTTTTTGCAATTACCAGTAAAAATGTGTGTGATCAATACAGTGATCTAAACCATACCTATCACTATGTTAAAAAATGATTTTAAAAGAACACAAAGAAGCAGTAGTTAAAATATATGATCCGAACTAAAAGACCGAAGTGTAGTTAAATGTAACTTATTATTCCGAATGTTTTTCCAACATGTCAATAACTAGCGTGGTTTTATACTAACTCTGATTTTAAAAACTTTCATTATGCTGTAATACTTTAGCATTTATGATGACGATATATTAAATTCTGATTATAGACAAAAACATTTTGTAAGCACGAATAGTGTTAAACAATTTCATTATATTCTAAAGTAATTATTTATTTGTTTTGACATTTTATATAATTAAATGTGTATATATATACATATTTATATCAAGAGAGTGATCACTTCCCCTATTTCATTTGTCTTAAATAATTTCCAAGGAATTATGTAAGAAAATTTGTTAAAAGAATTACAAAACAGATTGTGTTACATTCATTGTTGTTCGTTGTAGTGTGTGTATATTTTTTTTTTTTGTTTAGATTGATACCATTTTTGTTTTGTCGGCCTATATTGTGTGTTTTTTCTTATTTCTTCAGAGTGCTACTTTCAATTTATTTTACATCATAGCGAAGTAATGACATATATATATATATATATATATATATAAGTAATTATATATATATATATATATATATATATATATATATATATTTATATATATATATATATATATATATATATATATATATATATATATATATATATATATATATATATATAATACACGTATATAGAAAATAAATTCGGCGCCTTTTTTTGTTCTTTTCGCTCCCCCTACAACGAAAACCTGGATACGCCTCTGTGCGTCACATTCGTCAAATATAAGTGCCTCAACTCGCGACATTTCTTTTAGAACTGTTAACTTGCGAAGTGTAGCTTGCATGCTTTTCTTAACCTCCAACTCTTGCAACTTGCTCTTGAGTTTTGTGAATTTACAACCCCACAAATATTTGGTTTTCAAATCTAGCGATTGCATTTGAAGCGAAACAACATCAATTCCAAATGGTTCAAAGGTTATCTCATTTGTTTTTGTGTTGAGAGGATTTACTATGAACGCCAACTGTTTTCAAATGGTCAAATCCCTCAGCAAAAATAAAAATTCCTTCTTTTTGGTGCTATTAATGCTGAAGTGATTCATGTTAACAGTAGCTTTAGTTTCTTCACGAAATTATTTTTCAGATTTTTTTCCGTGCCTTCAACAAAAAACAAGTAATTTTTGTTTCGAAACAATCCAAGTTTTCCAGCAAATGATAGCCACTATGATGTTGAATGTTTTCAATTGTGGATGGACACATTTATAGGAAGTACATTGAAATAAGGAGTAGCTAAATGTTCTAAAAGAATAGCGTGTATTGTTTATATTTATTATTATATCGTTCGTTATTATATGGTTGCAGAATAATATTTTATATGAGTTTAGAAATTAAAATAATATTATCTATATATATAATTCTCTTCTGGGAGACGTTAGAAAACAAGCTGCAAGCGCGCCTTGCAGTCCCCTCTCTTTCTCTCTATCACTACCACCCCCACCCCACATGGTCAGGTGAGCGGTGGTTCATGCTAAATGTTGACAATCATAGAGCCGGGTTTAGTGACGGCTATTAAGGGCAGATAATTTAGTTTGAAACGATTGTAAACTTAGAGGATGTAACTAAGAGGAGGCTGCTTTCACGGGGGGGGGGGGGGTGTTATAGGGTAGGGGTTGGGGGAAAGGGGCGCGGTAGTGTTTTAAAGCAAATATTTTCAGTTGCAGCATTGGTACTGTCGAATTCACAAATTATGAATTACTGAAAAGTAGAAAATAAAACAACAATATAGCGGCGTATGATGCGCCGCGGGTCGGCTCGTTATTAATATTTGCGTATGTGAACTCGAAGCCGCATCTTGGCACCAAAAGAGCCGCATGTTGCCAACCCCTGACATACACTCATCAAGGTACTTTTGTCCCTTTCTAAGGGATCCAGAAATTTAAGAAATGGCGAACAAACAAGCCAAACAGACACTGGAATTGAGCAAATTTTAACACTTCTTAAATTACAATTCTTAAAACAAAGCTAATGTGTCTTAATTCCTAATTGAAAGTATGGTATAAGTTGAATTTTCTTTTTATCTATAACTAGTACACAATTATTTGCTTATTGAATAATTGCATGCATAATATTAGTAAATGAGTAATAGAAATGGTGTATTTTGTTAAGAGTTGTTCGATTTGTTTTTCTATTGAGTTATTATGTAAAGCTATTTCCCTTGCATTAAAAAATTGTATCCCTTCTGTGAAGATTACAGAATTAAATTAAAAAAAAAAGGTACTGTCGTTTAGTCATGCATCGTTTTTTCTTAAGTAAAGAACTTTTTTTTCAACAAAGTAAATGTTTATTCTTAGTGAAAACAGTATAAAATAAAAAGGTTGAAAAAATCGATATTACTGCATGATTTTGTGATTTATATAAAATTATGTAATTAAAATTGTGAAACATAATAACGTATTAAAATACTACTATTCAAATGATGTCTATACTGTGTTATAATTAGTATCCCCCTTTTTCAATATAAACGTTTTTTTTTTAAATTTATATTATTAAAAAAAAACAAAAAAAAGCACGCACAATTTACTTTTACCAAATTTTTCTTGCAATTATGAAACTTTTAAAATTCACAAACGAATATCTTATTGTCTTAAAGAGTGTGGGTTTCAAATTAAATTTGACCATACATGGTAGCGTTTTAATTTTTAGTTGCAAATTTTTTAGAACTTCAACTAAAATGGATATGTGTGTATATTAGTAAATTAGTAGGCCTACTTCCGGTAAACGGAACTTACTCAAAATTTGATAGGTCGAAGAGAATTAGATCTTTTACTTACATGTGAAATTTCATATATCTATCTGAAATAGTACTCAAGTTATAGGCTTTTGAAAAATTCAAAGTAGAAAAAGTACCACTTCGGGTTATCGGAAATCGCTCAAAAGTTGATACGGATCTACGATTTTGAAATTTCATCAACCTAGCTGTAACGGTACTCAAGTTATCGTGTTTACACACACACACACAGACACACAGACATACGGACAAGATTACAAAATTATGTTTTTCCGTATCAGTGAAATGTAAAACGTCGAGATTTGTAAAAATCTCGATTTTTTTTTTTGCACGATTACAAGACTTTCTCTATACTTCGTATATACGAGAAAGTAAAAAGGAAATTATTTAAAATTAATAATATAAATACAAAAAAAGTTCGGGGGCCAGAGTTTCTTCCAGGCATCCCCCTTGGTTGTGGAGGCACCCCCCCCCCGCCCCCCCCCCCCGAAGAACGCCACTTCCACCCCCACCTCCCAAAGGGAATTTAATTTAATACAAATGCCAAGTGCCCCCAAAAGTCTGAAAGAAAAAATGTCGGGGACCGACAACACACTCGAGGTCCAAGTTTGATCTCAAATTGTTCTTCACGTAGGCCTACTTCATTTTTGATAAAGTTTGTATGCTGTTCCAAAATTTGAAAGGTACTTTGATGCAAAAATTTTAATATTAGGAAAGTCTTCCTTGGGCAAATACTTATAAAACCCACCCGCCCTTATTTGAACTTGCCTCTAAGGAGGTCATTTGCTGGCCAACTGGCCACATTTACTTCAATGGTATTTGCACTCAATGCCACATTTTCAGTTAGTTTTGAATTTTTTCAGCCAACTCCAACAAAAAATTTTTCCGTGGACAAAAAGTTCTCCGAGGGCCGGATGAGAGGACCTCGCGGGCCGCATCCGGCCCGCGGGCTGTAGTTTGGAGACCCCTGCTGTAAAGGATACAGAACTATATTTTTAAAAAATGGTCGTTTAGTCATGCATCGTTTTCTCTTAATTAAAGAACTTTTTTTCAATAAAGTAAATGTTTATTCTGTGTGAAAACAGTATAAAAGAAAAAGGTTGAAAAAAATCGATATTACTGTAAAATATTGTGATTTATGTAAAATTATTTAAACTAAAATTGTGAAACATAAAAAATACACATCGTATTAAATTACTACTTTTCAAATGAGGTCAATACAGTGTTTGAATAGTATCCCCCCCCCCCTATTTTTGAAGATAAACGATTTAAAAAAAACCGCATAACCATATAAAGTTCACAAACAAATATCGTATTGTCTTAAAGATTGTGGGTTTCAAATTTAATTTGACCATACATGGTAGCGTTACACATTTGAAGTTGGGGGTGGGATTGATCGCACTAAAGCAAAAACAAAAAATACAAAAAGCATACACACATCCATTTTACTTGAAGTTCAAAATATATTCAACTAAAAGTAAAAACTTACGAAATGGGGTGTGTGTGTGGGGGTGGGGGGGGGGGGTGATGACTTGCTTTATTAACATGTGTAAACATTACTTGCAAGATAAATGTTCGTTGATGGAGAAACTAAACATGTGCTAGTTTAATAGTTTGTCTTTTTCCCCAAACAGAAACCAAAACCAAAATCACCACTTTAATTTTAAATTTAACCTTGTGTCCACTAGTTGTTTTATTTACTACTTTTTCAGTAATTCATAATTTGTGAATTCGACACTACCAATGCGACGACTGAAAATATTTTGCTTTAAAACACTATCAGTAGCTAGTGAAGGACGATTATCCCCAACCTCCCTTTCACTTGTAGTGAGAATTCAACCCACAATCCCTGATTTTTAAGACAGCGCTATAAGGTGTTAATTATTTGTATTAAAACTGCTAATCCGACGATTAACGCAGTAATCGATTGTAATTAATTGGCAGCCCAGGTTTGTGATGGTAGATTATGGAGGAGTACGTGAGATTAACGGATGAAGTTATAGAAATCACGACAGGGATAAAACGACACACATAGGTCCAAACCAATAAAGTACATATAAATATACACACACACACACATATATATATATATATATATATATATATATATGTGTGTGTGTGTGTGTGTATAAATCTTTGCCAGCCACCATATTTTATCAGATACTATAACTCTACAGCACGGGTGTGGGTCTACGACCTATTCCGGAAAGATACTTGCACGAATGCCGTTTGCATTAAGACATTAATAAAGATCAGGAGGTTCTGCTTTTCTACAGTACAGTACGCTGGCTGTCAAACGAAATGTTTTGAATCGTATTTTTTAATTGTTCTTGGAAGTGCAAAGGAAACTAGACATATACTTAAAACGACATAGAGTGGTTGGAGAGAGTATCATACCTAGCAGATATATTCGAAAATCAACATAAGCTTAACCTGTAGCTTCAGGTAAAATGAACGAATATTATATATCAACGAGCCGCACCGCGGCGTATCATACGCCGCTATTTAGTTGTTTTATTTTCTACTTTTCAGTAATTCATAATTTGTGAATTCGACAGTACCAATGCTGCCATTGAAAATATTTGCTTTAAAACACTAACACCCCCCCCCCCCCTCCCTTTCCCCCAACCCCTACCCTACCCCCCCCCCCCCCCCCCCCCGTGAAAGCAGCCTCCTCTTAGTAACCTCCTGTAAGTTTAAAATCGTTTCAAACTAAATTATCTGCCCCTGATAGCCATCACTAAACCCGTCTACGATTTGTAAACATTAACGTGACCACAGCTCACCAGACAATGTGGGGGTGGGGTGGGGGTGGTAGTGACAGTGACAGAGAAGAAGAGAGGGGATTGTAAGGCGCGTTTGCAGCTTGTTTTCTAACGGCTCCCAGAAGATAATTATATATATATATATATATATATATATATATATATATATATATATATATATATATATATATATATATATATATATATATATAAGAAGTTAGGGTGTGGCCAGTACGTTCTACTGACATGGACACGGTTTCGAACTCGAGACTTTCGGGTTTGCATCCAAGCGTTTTACCGCCTGGGCCACGTCTAGTTGTTATATTACAAACAAAAAAAATGTAGATTTAAAATCTTATTTTTGGTTAACTGTTTCTTTGAAAATATTTGTTATAGGACTAACATTTTTAATAACACTATTACAAATCCATCTTGTATTCACAAACGGTTTTGTAAATGTTTTATAATACATAAAACCTCGAAAATCATTATATACCAGATGTATGAGATGTTCAAACGGTTAACTAGAAGTTTTGTTCAGGTTTCTCTATTGTCAATTTTATTTTATTACTAGGCATACTGCCTAGCTTCGCTTAGGTTTTCAAAAGCATTTGTTGATAATTTGAATACTAACTATTTAGTGATGGATGAGGTATGGAGTGCTTAAATTTAAACAGTAATGCTAATTTTAGAGAAGATGTTGTTGATTGTTGCTTATCATTGGTTGTAAAAGAAATTATTTGAAAGTACGCAATTTATGACTAAAATGGAAATAGAACTACAGAGGTTCCATGAACAGTATATTCAATAATTTCTATTACAATGACTTTTAAAATTATTTTTTTAAATTAATTATGATATGTAGCTTAATTGGTAACTTAATTTAATACTACAGCAAATGCTTTACTTTGTCATTTTCTGTTTCTGTTTAAAATAGTATACAATTATTTGAAAAATAATTATTTAAATAGGTTACCTCCCTTGAAAATGGACCGAGTGACGTATGTCTTTGTTTTCTTTTTTTAAACAAACAGTTGCTATTCTTATATAAGAAAATACGATATATGAACATATTTAACGACTACAATGGCTTTTTTCCGACGGAAATAAAGTTTTTTGTTATCCTCCAGGGTCGGTTTACGACCTCAAATAATATTAAGGGGATCGTTCGTCAATTTATTTATATACATCTCATATAAGGATAATTTCACTCGCGGTCATCTTTTAGTCATGGTCGAGGGCTTTGAGTCTGACCAACAGTTTTTCCATAGGGCCTAGTCATCTATAGAAGTGTATGCAAAACATTAGCATGATGTACAGAGGTTAAGTAACCTAAAAATTGTGTTGAAAATTCCCTGTTTTCCCCATAAAATACAAAGATTATATAGGGAAATACAACTGGTCAGTTTTGACCGCTTTACGAAGTTTTCCCAGATATGCCGAGTTTTTTATGACACTCCTAGGTGTTCTTCTACCACCTCACAAAATATCAAGGGGGGTCGTCGGAGGAAATTTTTTTTCGTAATAGAGCTCATATAAAGAGAATTTCACTCGCGGTCACTTTTTAGCCCTCGTCGAGGGCTTTGAGTGTAACCGACAGTTTTCCCTAAAGGTCAAGCCATTGACCTAGGAGCATGCAAAAAATTAGCCAGATATACTGAGCTTAAGTACCCTAAAGTCTGCGTTGAAATGACCCTCTGTTTTTCCCATAAACTACAAAGATTATATAGGGAATTACAACTGGTCAGTTTTGACCGCTTTACGAAGTTTTCCCAGATATGCCGAGTTTTTTATGACACCCCTAGGTGTTCTTCTACCACCTCACAAAATATCAAGGGGGGTCGTCGGAGGAAATTTTTTTTTCGTAATAGAGCTCATATAAAGAGAATTTCACTCGCGGTCACTTTTTCGCCCTCGTCGAGGGCTTTGAGTGTAACCGACAGTTTTCCCTAAAGGTCAAGCCATTGACCTAGGAGCATGCAAAAAATTAGCCAGGTATACTGAGCTTAAGTACCCTAAAGTCTGCGTTGAAATGACCCTCTGTTTTTCCCATAAAATACAAAGATTATATAGGGAAATACAACTGGTCAGTTTTGACCGCTTTACGAAGTTTTCCCAGATATGCCGAGTTTTTTTTTGACACCCCAAGGTGTTCTCCTACCACCTCACAAAATTTCAAGGGGGGTCGTCGGAGGAATTTTTTTTTCGTAATAGAGCTCATATAAAGAGAATTTCACTCGCGGTCACTTTTTAGCCCTCGTCGAGGGCTTTGAGTGTAACCGACAGTTTTCCCAAAAGGTCAAGCCATTTACCTATAAGCATGCCAAAACTGAGCCAGATGTAAAGAGGGTAAGTGCCATAAAATCCGTTTTGAAATGACCCTCTGTTTTCCCCATAAAATACAAAGATTATATAGGGAAATACGACTGGTCAGTTTTGACCCATTTCCCGATTTTTCCCGGACATGGCGAGTTTTTTGTGACACCCCAAGGCGTTCTTCTACCACCTCACAAAATATCAAGGGGGGTCGTCGGAGGAATTTTTTTTTCGTAATAGAGCTCATATAAAGAGAATTTCACTCGCGGTCACTTTTTCGCCCTTGTCGAGGGCTTTGAGTGTAACCGACAGTTTTCCCTAAAGGTCAAGCCATTGACCTAGGAGCATGCAAAAAATTAGCCAGATATACTGAGCTTAAGTACCCTAAAGTCTGCGTTGAAATGACCCTCTGTTTTTCCCATAAAATACAAAGATTATATAGGGAAATACAACTGGTCAGTTTTGACCGCTTTACGAAGTTTTCCCAGATATGCCGAGTTTTTTATGACACCCCTAGGTGTTCTTCTACCACCTCACAAAATATCAAGGGGGGTCGTCGGAGGAATTTTTTTTTCGTAATAGAGCTCATATAAAGAGAATTTCACTCGCGGTCACTTTTTCGCCCTCGTCGAGGGCTTTGAGTGTAACCGACAGTTTTCCCTAAAGGTCAAGCCATTAACATAGGAGCATGCAAAAAATTAGCCAGATATACTGAGCTTAAGTACCCTAAAATCTGCGTTGAAATGACCCTCTGTTTTTCCCATAAAATACAAAGATTATATAGGGAAATACAACTGGTCAGTTTTGACCGCTTTACGAAGTTTTCCCAGATATGCCGAGTTTTTTATGACACCCCTAGGTGTTCTCCTACCACCTCACAAAATATCAAGGGGGGTCGTCGGAGGAAAATTTTTTTCGTAATAGAGCTCATATAAAGAGAATTTCACTCGCGGTCACTTTTTAGCCCTCGTCGAGGGCTTTGAGTGTAACCGACAGTTTTCCCTAAAGGTCAAGCCATTGACCTAGGAGCATGCAAAAAATTAGCCAGATATACTGAGCTTAAGTACCCTAAAGTCTGCGTTGAAATGACCCTCTGTTTTTCCCATAAAATACAAAGATTATATAGGGAAATACAACTGGTCAGTTTTGACCCCTTTACGAAGTTTTCCCAGATATGCCGAGTTTTTTGTGACACCCCAAGGTGTTCTCCTACCACCTCACAAAATTTCAAGGGGGGTCGTCGGAGGAATTTTTTTTTCGTAATATAGCCCATATAAGGCGCCGGTCAGTCGAGGTCAGTTTTGACCCCCTCTCCGTAGACTTTTTGCCGAACCGTCACCGGTTCTCGTGTTCTATCGCCATAAGGCACCTTCGTGCCAAATTTGACGCGCCTGCGGCGCCGGGAAGTGCCCTATCGGGCACCCGACCACTTTGCTTTATATATATAGACTAGGCATACTGCCTAGCTTCGCTTAGGTTTAAAAAAAGTTGAGAAATTGAATGATTAATTAATAGGTGATTGGCTGTTATGTTAAATGCTTAGGGCCTAAATTTTTACAGTGTGGTACTTTGTTTTGTACCCATAAATTGATGGAATATTCGCAAACTTATTACTTGCAAGGTTATTAGAACTGAAAGGGCTTTCATAAAAATTTTCAATCAAATATTATATTAAATTACTTTTGCAATTAATTTTACAATTTCAATACAATACAAAACTTTATTTATAACACAATATCCATTTAAAACAATGCGATACTTAATGATTTTTGTTTTTTCTTAAAAAGAGTATACAAAATATTAAAAAAATTGTTACATTAAAACGTTACCTCCCCTGCTCATAGACCAAATGACCAAATCTCGTATAATGAGAATTTCACTCGCAGTCATTTTTAGCCCTCTTCGAGGGCTTTGATGCTGACCAACAGTTTTTCCATACGGTCCATTCATCTATAGGGGTGTATGCAAAAAATTAGCCAGTTATACAAAGAGTAAGTACCCTAAAATTTGCGTAGAAATTACCCTGTTTTCCCCATAAAATACAAAGATTATATAGGGAAATACATCTGGTCAGTTTTGACCCCTTTACGAAGTTTTCCCAGAAATGGCGAGTTTTTTGTGACACCCCTAGGTGTTCTTCTACCACCTCACAAAATATCAAGGGGGGTCGTCGGAGGAAATTTTTTTTCGTAATAGAGCCCATATAAAGAGAATTTCAGTCGCGGTCAATTTTTAGCCCTCGTCGAGGGCTTTGAGTGTAACCGACAGTTTTCCCTAAAGGTCAAGCCATTTACCTAAGAGTATGCAAAAGATTAGCCAGATATACTGAGTTTAGGTACCCTAAAGTCTGCGTTGAAATGACCCTTTGTTTTTCCCATAAAATACAAAGATTATATAGGGAAATACAACTGGTCAGTTTTGACCCCTTTACGAAGTTTTCCCAGATATGCCGATTTTTTGTGACACCCCAAGGCGTTCTCCTACCACCTCACAAAATTTCAAGGGGGGTCGTCGGAGGAAATTTTTTTTCGTAATAGAGCTCATATAAAGAGAATTTCACTCGCGGTCACGTTTTAGCCCTCGTCGAGGGCTTTGAGTGATACCGACAGGTCTGCCCTACGGCTAAGCCATTTACCTACAAACATGCCAAAAATTAGCCAGATGTAAAGAGAGTAAGTGCCTTAAAATCCGTTTTGAAATAACCCTCTGTTTTTCCCATAAAATACAAAGATTATATAGGGAAATACAACTGGTCAGTTTTGACCGCTTTACAAAGTTTTCCCAGATATGCCGAGTTTTTTATGACACCCCTAGGTGTTCTTCTACCACCTCACAAAATATCAAGGGGGGTCGTCGGAGGAAATTTTTTTTCGTAATAGAGCTCATATAAAGAGAATTTCACTCGCGGTCACTTTTTAGCCCTCGTCGAGGGCTTTGAGTGTAACCGACAGTTTTCCCTAAAGGTCAAGCCATTGACCTAGGAGCATGCAAAAAATTAGCCAGATATACTGAGCTTAACTACCCTAAAGTCTGCGTTGAAATGACCCCCTATTTTTCCCATAAAATACAAAGATTATATAGGGAAATACAACTGGTCAGTTTTGACCGCTTTACGAAGTTTTCCCAGATATGCCGAGTTTTTTGTGACACCCCTAGGTGTTCTTCTACCACCTTACAAAATATCAAGGGGGGTCGTCGGAGGAAATTTTTTTTCGTAATAGAGCTCATATAAAGAGAATTTCACTCGCGGTCACTTTTTAGCCCTCGTCGAGGGCTTTGAGTGTAACCGACAGTTTTCCCTAAAGGTCAAGCCATTGACCTAGGAGCATGCAAAAAATTAGCCAGATATACTGAGCTTAAGTACCCTAAAGTCTGCGTTGAAATGACCCCCTATTTTTCCCATAAAATACAAAGATTATATAGGGAAATACAACTGGTCAGTTTTGACCGCTTTACGAAGTTTTCCCAGATATGCCGAGTTTTTTGTGACACCCCTAGGTGTTCTTCTACCACCTCACAAAATATCAAGGGGGGTCGTCGGAGGAAATTTTTTTTCGTAATAGAGCTCATATAAAGAGAATTTCACTCGCGGTCACGTTTTAGCCCTCGTCGAGGGCTTTGAGTGATACCGACAGGTCTGCCCTACGGCTAAGCCATTTACCTACAAACATGCCAAAAATTAGCCAGATGTAAAGAGAGTAAGTGCCTTAAAATCCGTTTTGAAATAACCCTCTGTTTTTCCCATAAAATACAAAGATTATATAGGGAAATACAACTGGTCAGTTTTGACCGCTTTACAAAGTTTTCCCAGATATGCCGAGTTTTTTATGACACCCCTAGGTGTTCTTCTACCACCTCACAAAATATCAAGGGGGGTCGTCGGAGGAAATTTTTTTTCGTAATAGAGCTCATACAAAGAGAATTTCACTCGCGGTCACTTTTTAGCCCTCGTCGAGGGCTTTGAGTGTAACCGACAGTTTTCCCTAAAGGTCAAGCCATTGACCTAGGAGCATGCAAAAAATTAGCCAGATATACTGAGCTTAACTACCCTAAAGTCTGCGTTGAAATGACCCCCTATTTTCCCCATAAAATACAAAGATTATATAGGGAAATACAACTGGTCAGTTTTGACCGCTTTACGAAGTTTTCCCAGATATGCCGAGTTTTTTGTGACACCCCTAGGTGTTCTTCTACCACCTTACAAAATATCAAGGGGGGTCGTCGGAGGAAATTTTTTTTCGTAATAGAGCTCATATAAAGAGAATTTCACTCGCGGTCACTTTTTAGCCCTCGTCGAGGGCTTTGAGTGTAACCGACAGTTCTCCCTAAAGGTCAAGCCATTGACCTAGGAGCATGCAAAAAATTAGCCAGATATACTGAGCTTAAGTACCCTAAAGTCTGCGTTGAAATGACCCCCTATTTTTCCCATAAAATACAAAGATTATATAGGGAAATACAACTGGTCAGTTTTGACCGCTTTACGAAGTTTTCCCAGATATGCCGAGTTTTTTGTGACACCCCTAGGTGTTCTTCTACCACCTCACAAAATATCAAGGGGGGTCGTCGGAGGAAATTTTTTTTCGTAATAGAGCTCATATAAAGAGAATTTCACTCGCGGTCACTTTTTAGCCCTCGTCGAGGGCTTTGAGTGTAACCGACAGTTTTCCTTAAAGGTCAAGCCATTGACCTAAAAGCATGCTAAAGATTAGCCAGATATACTGAGCTTAAGTACCCTAAAGTCTGAGTTGAAATGACCCTCTGTTTTTCCCATAAAATACAAAGATTATATAGGGAAATACAACTGGTCAATTTTAACCGCTTTACGAAGTTTTCCCAGATATGCCGAGTTTTTTGTGACACCCCTAGGTGTTCTTCTACCACCTCACAAAATATCAAGGGGGGTCGTCGGAGGAAATTTTTTTTCGTAATAGAGCTCATATAAAGAGAATTTCACTCGCGGTCACTTTTTAGCCCTCGTCGAGGGCTTTGAGTGTAACCGACAGTTTTCCCTAAAGGTCAAGCCATTGACCTAGGAGCATGCAAAAAATTAGCCAGATATACTGAGCTTAAGTACCCTAAAGTCTGCGTTGAAATGACCCCCTATTTTTCCCATAAAATACAAAGATTATATAGGGAAATACAACTGGTCAGTTTTGACCGCTTTACGAAGTTTTCCCAGATATGCCGAGTTTTTTGTGACACCCCTAGGTGTTCTTCTACCACCTTACAAAATATCAAGGGGGGTCGTCGGAGGAAATTTTTTTTCGTAATAGAGCTCATATAAAGAGAATTTCACTCGCGGTCACTTTTTAGCCCTCGTCGAGGGCTTTGAGTGTAACCGACAGTTTTCCCTAAAGGTCAAGCCATTGACCTAGGAGCATGCAAAAAATTAGCCAGATATACTGAGCTTAAGTACCCTAAAGTCTGCGTTGAAATGACCCCCTATTTTTCCCATAAAATACAAAGATTATATTGGGAAATACAACTGGTCAGTTTTGACCGCTTTACGAAGTTTTCCCAGATATGCCGAGTTTTTTGTGACACCCCTAGGTGTTCTTCTACCACCTCACAAAATATCAAGGGGGGTCGTCGGAGGAAATTTTTTTTCGTAATAGAGCTCATATAAAGAGAATTTCACTCGCGGTCGCTTTTTAGCCCTCTTCGAGGGCTTTGAGTGTAACCGACAGTTTTCCTTAAAGGTCAAGCCATTGACCTAAAAGCATGCAAAAGATTAGCCAGATATACTGAGCTTAAGTACCCTAAAGTCTGAGTTGAAATGACCCTCTGTTTTTCCCATAAAATACAAAGATTATATAGGGAAATACAACTGGTCAGTTTTGACCGCTTTACGAAGTTTTCCCAGATATGCCGAGTTTTTTGTGACACCCCTAGGTGTTCTTCTACAACCTCACAAAATATCAAGGGGGGTCGTCGGAGGAAATTTTTTTTCGTAATATAGCCCATATAAGGCGCCGGTCAGTCGAGGTCAGTTTTGACCCATTCTCCGTAGACTTTTCGGCCAACCGTCACCAGCCTTCGTGTTCTATTGCCCGAAGGCACCATTGTGCCAAATTTGACGCGCCTGCGGCGCCGGGAAGTGCCCTATCGGGCACTTGACCACTTTGCTTTATATATATAGACTAGGCATACTGCCTAGCTTCGCTTAGGTTTTTAAAAGGCATTTGAGAATTTGAATACTTAATTATTTAGCGATGGATTGGGTGTGGAGTGCTTTAATAAGTTTAATAAGTTTAATTTAAACAGTAATGCTAACTTTAGAAAAAATGTTTTTGTTAGTCATTTACATGCAGATTCGTAGAGAATTTTTGGAAAGTACGCAATGTATAACTAAAATGGAATTAGAACTACACAGGTTTCATGAACAGTATATTTCATAGTTTATATTACATTGCCTTTTGAAATTAATTAATTAATTTAATTAGCATACTTAACTAAATTAAGAACTTAATTTTGTACTAAAACAAATGCTATACTTCGTCATTTTCTGTTTCTGTTTAAAATAGTATACAATTATTTGAAAAATAATAATTTTAAAAACGTTACCTCCCTTGAAAACTGAACGTATGACGTATGTCATTGTTTACTTATATTGTTTGCTTATATAAGAAATTACGTTATATGAACTTATTTAACGACTATAATGGCTGTTTCCGACGGGAATAAAGTTTTTTTGTTACCCTCCATGGTCGGTCTACGACGTCACATAATATTAAGGGGATCGTTCGTCAATTTATTTATATATATATATAGATATATATCTCATATAAGGAGAATTTCACTCAAGATCATCTTTTAGCCCTCGTCGAGGGCTTTGAGTCTGACCAACAGTTTTTCCATACGGCCTAGTCATCTATAGTAGTGTATGCAAAAACTTAGCATGATGTACAGACATTAAGTAACCTAAAATTGTGTTAAAATTTCCCTGTTTTTCCCATAAAATACAAAGATTATATAGGGAAATACAACTGGTCAGTTTTGACCGCTTTACGAAGTTTTCCCAGAATTGCCGAGTTTTTTATGAAACTCCTAGGTGTTCATCTACCACCTCACAAAATATCAAGGGGGGTCGTCGGAGGAAATTTTTTTTCGTAATAGAGCTCATATAAAGAGAATTTCACTCGCGGTCACTTTTTAGCCCTCTTCGAGGGCTTTGAGTGTAACCGACAGTTTTCCCTAAAGGTCAAGCCATTGACCTAGGAGCATGCAAAAAATTAGCCAGATATACTGAGCTTAAGTACCCTAAAGTCTGCGTTGAAATGACCCTCTGTTTTTCCCATAAAATACAAAGATTATATAGGGAAATACAACTGGTCAGTTTTGACCCCTTTACGAAGTTTTCCCAGATATGCCGAGTTTTTTGTGACACCCTAAGGTGTTCTCCTACCACCTCACAAAATATCAAGGGGGGTCGTCGGAGGAAATTTTTTTTCGTAATAGAGCTCATATAAAGAGAATTTCACTCGCGGTCACTTTTTAGCCCTCGTCGAGGGCTTTGAGTGTAACCGACAGTTTTCCCTAAAGGTCAAGCCATTGACCTAGGAGCATGCAAAAAATTAGCCAGATATACTGAGCTTAAGTACCCTAAAGTCTGCGTTGAAATGACCCTCTGTTTTTCCAATAAAATACAAAGATTATATAGGGAAATACAACTGGTCAGTTTTGACCGCTTTACGAAGTTTTCCCAGATATGCCGAGTTTTTTGTGACACCCCAAGGCGTTCTCCTACCACCTCACAAAATTTCAAGGGGGGTCGTCGGAGGAAATTTTGTTTCGTAATAGAGCTCATATAAAGAGAATTTCACTCGCGGTCACTTTTTAGCCCTCGTCGAGGGCTTTGAGTGAAACCGACAGTTTTCCCTAAAGGTCAAGCCATTGACCTAAGAGTATGCAAAAATTTAGCCAGATATACTGAGTTTAAGTACCCTAAAGCCTGCGTTGAAATGACCCTCTGTTTTTCCAATAAAATACAAAGATTATATAGGGAAATACAACTGGTCAGTTTTGACCGCTTTACGAAGTTTTCCCAGATATGCCGAGTTTTTTGTGACACTCCTAGGTGTTCTTCTACCACCTCACAAAATATCAAGGGGGGTCGTCGGAGGAAATTTTTTTTCGTAATAGAGCTCATATAAAGAGAATTTCACTCGCGGTCACTTTTTAGCCCTCGTCGAGGGCTTTGAGTGTAACCGACAGTTTTCCCTAAAGGTCAAGCCATTGACCTAGGAGCATGCAAAAAATTAGCCAGATATACTGAGCTTAAGTACCCTAAAGTCTGCGTTGAAATGACCCTCTGTTTTTCCCATAAAATACAAAGATTATATAGGGAAATACAACTGGTCAGTTTTGACCGCTTTACGAAGTTTTCCCAGATATGCCGAGTTTTTTGTGACACTCCTAGGTGTTCTTCTACCACCTCACAAAATATCAAGGGGGGTCGTCGGAGGAAATTTTTTTTCGTAATAGAGCTCATATAAAGAGAATTTCACTCGCGGTCACTTTTTAGCCCTCGTCGAGGGCGTTGAGTGTAACCGACAGTTTTCCCTAAAGGTCAAGCCATTGACCTAGGAGCATGCAAAAAATTAGCCAGATATACTGAGCTTAAGTACCCTAAAGTCTGCGTTGAAATGACCCTCTGTTTTTCCCATAAAATACAAAGATTATATAGGGAAATACAACTGGTCAGTTTTGACCCCTTTACGAAGTTTTCCCAGATATGCCGAGTTTTTTGTGACACCCTAAGGCGTTCTCCTACCACCTCACAAAATATCAAGGGGGGTCGTCGGAGGAAATTTTTTTTCGTAATAGAGCTCATATAAAGAGAATTTCACTCGCGGTCACTTTTTAGCCCTCGTCGAGGGCTTTGAGTGTAACCGACAGTTTTCCCTAAAGGTCAAGCCATTGACCTAGGAGCATGCAAAAAATTAGCCAGATATACTGAGCTTAAGTACCCTAAAGTCTGCGTTGAAATGACCCTCTGTTTTTCCCATAAAATACAAAGATTATATAGGGAAATACAACTGGTCAGTTTTGACCGCTTTACGAAGTTTTCCCAGATATGCCGAGTTTTTTGTGACACTCCTAGGTGTTCTTCTACCACCTCACAAAATATCAAGGGGGGTCGTCGGAGGAAATTTTTTTTCGTAATAGAGCGCATATAAAGAGAATTTCACTCGCGGTCACTTTTTAGCCCTCGTCGAGGGCTTTGAGTGAGACCGACAGGTCTGCCCTACGGTCAAGCCATTTTCCTATAAACATGCCAAAAATTAGCCAGATGTAAACAGGGTAAGTGCCCTAAAATCCGTTTTGAAATGACCCTCTGTTTTTCCCATAAAATACAAAGATTATATAGGGAAATACGACTGGTCAGTTTTGACCCATTTCCCGATTTTTCCCGGACATGGCGAGTTTTTTGTGACACCCCAAGGTGTTCTCCTACCACCTCACAAAATTTCAAGGGGGGTCGTCGGAGGAAATTTTTTTTCGTAATAGAGCTCATATAAAGAGAATTTCACTCGCGGTCACTTTTTAGCCCTCGTCGAGTGCTTTGAGTCAAACCGACAGGTCCGCCCTACGGCCAAGCCATTTACCTATAAGCATGCCAAAACTTAGCCAGATGTAAATAGGGTAAGTGCCCTAAAATCCGTTTTGAAATGACCCTCTGTTTTCCCCATAAAATACAAAGATTATATAGGGAAATACGACTGGTCAGTTTTGACCCATTTCCCGATTTTTCCCGGACATGGCGAGTTTTTTGTGACACCCCAAGGTGTTCTCCTACCACCTCACAAAATTTTAAGGGGGGTCGTCGGAGGAAATTTTTTTTCGTAATATAGCCCATATAAGGCGCCGGTCAGTCGAGGTCAGTTTTGACCCCTTCTCCGTAGACTTTTCGGCCAACCGTCACCGGCCTTCGTGTTCTATTGCCCGAAGGCACCATCGTGCCAAATTTGACGCGCCTGCGGCGCCGGGAAGTGCCCTATTGGGCACTTGACCACTTTGCTTTATATATATAGACTAGGCATACTGCCTAGCTTCGCTTAGGTTTTTAAAAGGCATTTGAGAATTTGAATACTTAATTATTTAGCGATGGATTGGGTGTGGAGTGCTTTAATAAGTTGAATTTAAACAGTAATGCTAACTTTAGAAAAAACATGTTTTTGTTAGTCATTTACATGCAGATTCGTAGCGAATTTTTGGAAAGTACGCAAAGTATAACTAAAATGGAATTAGAACTACACAGGTTTCATGAACAGTATATCTCATAGTTTATATTACATTGCCTTTTGAAATTAATTAATTAATTTAATTAGCATACTTAACTAAATTAAGAACTTAATTTTGTACTAAAACAAATGCTATACTTCGTCATTTTCTGTTTCTGTTTAAAATAGTATACAATTATTTGAAAAATAATAATTTTAAAAACGTTACCTCCCTTGAAAACTGAACGTATGACGTATGTCATTGTTTACTTATATTGTATGCTTATATAAGAAATTACGTTATATGAACTTATTTAACGACTATAATGGCTGTTTCCGACGGGAATAAAGTTTTTTTGTTACCCTCCATGGTCGGTCTACGACGTCACATAATATTAAGGGGATCGTTCGTCAATTTATTTATATATATATATATATATATATCTCATATAAGGAGAATTTCACTCAAGATCATCTTTTAGCCCTCGTCGAGGGCTTTGAGTCTGACCAACAGTTTTTCCATACGGCCTAGTCATCTATAGTAGTGTATGCAAAAACTTAGCATGATGTACAGACATTAAGTAACCTAAAAATTGTGTTAAAATTTCCCTGTTTTTCCCATAAAATACAAAGATTATATAGGGAAATACAACTGGTCAGTTTTGACCGCTTTACGAAGTTTTCCCAGAATTGCCGAGTTTTTTATGAAACCCCTAGGTGTTCTTCTACCACCTCACAAAATATCAAGGGGGGTCGTCGGAGGAAATTTTTTTTCGTAATAGAGCTCATATAAAGAGAATTTCACTCGCGGTCACTTTTTAGCCCTCGTCGAGGGCTTTGAGTGTAACCGACAGTTTTCCCTAAAGGTCAAGCCATTGACCAAGGAGCATGCAAAAAATTAGCCAGATATACTGAGCTTAAGTACCCTAAAGTCTGCGTTGAAATGACCCTCTGTTTTTCCCATAAAATACAAAGATTATATAGGGAAATACAACTGGTCAGTTTTGACCGCTTTCCGAAGTTTTCCCAGATATGCCGAGTTTTTTGTGACACTCCTAGGTGTTCTTCTACCACCTCACAAAATATCAAGGGGGGTCGTCGGAGGAAAAAAATTTTCGTAATAGAGCTCATATAAAGAGAATTTCACTCGCGGTCACTTTTTAGCCCTCTTCGAGGGCTTTGAGTGTAACCGACAGTTTTCCCTAAAGGTCAAGCCATTGACCTAGGAGCATGCAAAAAATTAGCCAGATATACTGAGCTTAAGTACCCTAAAGTCTGCGTTGAAATGACCCTCTGTTTTTCCCATAAAATACAAAGATTATATAGGGAAATACAACTGGTCAGTTTTGATCGCTTTCCGAAGTTTTCCCAGATATGCCGAGTTTTTTGTGACACTCCTAGGTGTTCTTCTACCACCTCACAAAATATCAAGGGGGGTCGTTGGAGGAAAAAAATTTTCGTAATAGAGCTCATATAAAGAGAATTTCACTCGCGGTCACTTTTTAGCCCTCTTCGAGGGCTTTGAGTGTAACCGACAGTTTCCCCTAAAGGTCAAGCCATTGACCTAGGAGCATGCAAAAAATTAGCCAGATATACTGAGCTTAAGTACCCTAAAGTCTGCGTTGAAATGACCCTCTGTTTTTCCCATAAAATACAAAGATTATATAGGGAAATACAACTGGTCAGTTTTGACCCCTTTACGAAGTTTTCCCAGATATGCCGAGTTTTTTGTGACACCCTAAGGTGTTCTCCTACCACCTCACAAAATATCAAGGGGGGTCGTCGGAGGAAATTTTTTTTCGTAATAGAGCTCATATAAAGAGAATTTCACTCGCGGTCACTTTTTAGCCCTCGTCGAGGGCTTTGAGTGTAACCGACAGTTTTCCCTAAAGTTCAAGCCATTGACCTAGGAGCATGCAAAAAATTAGCCAGATATACTGAGCTTAAGTACCCTAAAGTCTGCGTTGAAATGACCCTCTGTTTTTCCAATAAAATACAAAGATTATATAGGGAAATACAACTGGTCAGTTTTGACCGCTTTACGAAGTTTTCCCAGATATGCCGAGTTTTTTGTGACACCCCAAGGCGTTCTCCTACCACCTCACAAAATTTCAAGGGGGGTCGTCGGAGGAAATTTTTTTTCGTAATAGAGCTCATATAAAGAGAATTTCACTCGCGGTCACTTTTTAGCCCTCGTCGAGGGCTTTGAGTGAAACCGACAGTTTTCCCTAAAGGTCAAGCCATTGACCTAAGAGTATGCAAAAATTTAGCCAGATATACTGAGTTTAAGTACCCTAAAGCCTGCGTTGAAATGGCCCTCTGTTTTTCCAATAAAATACAAAGATTATATAGGGAAATACAACTGGTCAGTTTTGACCGCTTTACGAAGTTTTCCCAGATATGCCGAGTTTTTTGTGACACTCCTAGGTGTTCTTCTACCACCTCACAAAATATCAAGGGGGGTCGTCGGAGGAAATTTTTTTTCGTAATAGAGCTCATATAAAGAGAATTTCACTCGCGGTCACTTTTTAGCCCTCGTCGAGGGCTTTGAGTGTAACCGACAGTTTTCCCTAAAGGTCAAGCCATTGACCTAGGAGCATGCAAAAAATTAGCCAGATATACTGAGCTTAAGTACCCTAAAGTCTGCGTTGAAATGACCCTCTGTTTTTCCCATAAAATACAAAGATTATATAGGGAAATACAACTGGTCAGTTTTGACCGCTTTACGAAGTTTTCCCAGATATGCCGAGTTTTTTGTGACACTCCTAGGTGTTCTTCTACCACCTCACAAAATATCAAGGGGGGTCGTCGGAGGAAATTTTTTTTCGTAATAGAGCTCATATAAAGAGAATTTCACTCGCGGTCACTTTTTAGCCCTCGTCGAGGGCTTTGAGTGTAACCGACAGTTTTCCCTAAAGGTCAAGCCATTGACCTAGGAGCATGCAAAAAATTAGCCAGATATACTGAGCTTAAGTACCCTAAAGTCTGCGTTGAAATGACCCTCTGTTTTTCCCATAAAATACAAAGATTATATAGGGAAATACAACTGGTCAGTTTTGACCCCTTTACGAAGTTTTCCCAGATATGCCGAGTTTTTTGTGACACCCTAAGGCGTTCTCCTACCACCTCACAAAATATCAAGGGGGGTCGTCGGAGGAAATTTTTTTTCGTAATAGAGCTCATATAAAGAGAATTTCACTCGCGGTCACTTTTTAGCCCTCGTCGAGGGCTTTGAGTGTAACCGACAGTTTTCCCTAAAGGTCAAGCCATTGACCTAGGAGCATGCAAAAAATTAGCCAGATATACTGAGCTTAAGTACCCTAAAGTCTGCGTTGAAATGACCCTCTGTTTTTCCCATAAAATACAAAGATTATATAGGGAAATACAACTGGTCAGTTTTGACCGCTTTACGAAGTTTTCCCAGATATGCCGAGTTTTTTGTGACACTCCTAGGTGTTCTTCTACCACCTCACAAAATATCAAGGGGGGTCGTCGGAGGAAATTTTTTTTCGTAATAGAGCGCATATAAAGAGAATTTCACTCGCGGTCACTTTTTAGCCCTCGTCGAGGGCTTTGAGTGAGACCGACAGGTCTGCCCTACGGTCAAGCCATTTTCCTATAAACATGCCAAAAATTAGCCAGATGTAAACAGGGTAAGTGCCCTAAAATCCGTTTTGAAATGACCCTCTGTTTTTCCCATAAAATACAAAGATTATATAGGGAAATACGACTGGTCAGTTTTGACCCATTTCCCGATTTTTCCCGGACATGGCGAGTTTTTTGTGACACCCCAAGGTGTTCTCCTACCACCTCACAAAATTTCAAGGGGGGTCGTCGGAGGAAATTTTTTTTCGTAATAGAGCTCATATAAAGAGAATTTCACTCGCGGTCACTTTTTAGCCCTCGTCGAGTGCTTTGAGTCAAACCGACAGGTCCGCCCTACGGCCAAGCCATTTACCTATAAGCATGCCAAAACTTAGCCAGATGTAAATAGGGTAAGTGCCCTAAAATCCGTTTTGAAATGACCCTCTGTTTTCCCCATAAAATACAAAGATTATATAGGGAAATACGACTGGTCAGTTTTGACCTATTTCCCGATTTTTCCCGGACATGGCGAGTTTTTTGTGACACCCCAAGGTGTTCTCCTACCACCTCACAAAATTTTAAGGGGGGTCGTCGGAGGAAATTTTTTTTCGTAATATAGCCCATATAAGGCGCCGGTCAGTCGAGGTCAGTTTTGACCCCTTCTCCGTAGACTTTTCGGCCAACCGTCACCGGCCTTCGTGTTCTATTGCCCGAAGGCACCATCGTGCCAAATTTGACGCGCCTGCGGCGCCGGGAAGTGCCCTATTGGGCACTTGACCACTTTGCTTTATATATATAGACTAGGCATACTGCCTAGCTTCGCTTAGGTTTTTAAAAGGCATTTGAGAATTTGAATACTTAATTATTTAGCGATGGATTGGGTGTGGAGTGCTTTAATAAGTTGAATTTAAACAGTAATGCTAACTTTAGAAAAAAACATGTTTTTGTTAGTCATTTACATGCAGATTCGTAGCGAATTTTTGGAAAGTACGCAAAGTATAACTAAAATGGAATTAGAACTACACAGGTTTCATGAACAGTATATCTCATAGTTTATATTACATTGCCTTTTGAAATTAATTAATTAATTTAATTAACATACTTAACTAAATTAAGAACTTAATTTTGTACTAAAACAAATGCTATACTTCGTCATTTTCTGTTTCTGTTTAAAATAGTATACAATTATTTGAAAAATAATAATTTTAAAAACGTTACCTCCCTTGAAAACTGAACGTATGACGTATGTCATTGTTTACTTATATTGTATGCTTATATAAGAAATTACGTTATATGAACTTATTTAACGACTATAATGGCTGTTTCCGACGGGAATAAAGTTTTTTTGTTACCCTCCATGGTCGGTCTACGACGTCACATAATATTAAGGGGATCGTTCGTCAATTTATTTATATATATATATATATATATATATCTCATATAAGGAGAATTTCACTCAAGATCATCTTTTAGCCCTCGTCGAGGGCTTTGAGTCTGACCAACAGTTTTTCCATACGGCCTAGTCATCTATAGTAGTGTATGCAAAAACTTAGCATGATGTACAGACATTAAGTAACCTAAAAATTGTGTTAAAATTTCCCTGTTTTTCCCATAAAATACAAAGATTATATAGGGAAATACAACTGGTCAGTTTTGACCGCTTTACGAAGTTTTCCCAGAATTGCCGAGTTTTTTATGAAACCCCTAGGTGTTCTTCTACCACCTCACAAAATATCAAGGGGGGTCGTCGGAGGAAATTTTTTTTCGTAATAGAGCTCATATAAAGAGAATTTCACTCGCGGTCACTTTTTAGCCCTCGTCGAGGGCTTTGAGTGTAACCGACAGTTTTCCCTAAAGGTCAAGCCATTGACCAAGGAGCATGCAAAAAATTAGCCAGATATACTGAGCTTAAGTACCCTAAAGTCTGCGTTGAAATGACCCTCTGTTTTTCCCATAAAATACAAAGATTATATAGGGAAATACAACTGGTCAGTTTTGACCGCTTTCCGAAGTTTTCCCAGATATGCCGAGTTTTTTGTGACACTCCTAGGTGTTCTTCTACCACCTCACAAAATATCAAGGGGGGTCGTCGGAGGAAAAAATTTTTCGTAATAGAGCTCATATAAAGAGAATTTCACTCGCGGTCACTTTTTAGCCCTCTTCGAGGGCTTTGAGTGTAACCGACAGTTTTCCCTAAAGGTCAAGCCATTGACCTAGGAGCATGCAAAAAATTAGCCAGATATACTGAGCTTAAGTACCCTAAAGTCTGCGTTGAAATGACCCTCTGTTTTTCCCATAAAATACAAAGATTATATAGGGAAATACAACTGGTCAGTTTTGACCGCTTTCCGAAGTTTTCCCAGATATGCCGAGTTTTTTGTGACACTCCTAGGTGTTCTTCTACCACCTCACAAAATATCAAGGGGGGTCGTTGGAGGAAAAAAATTTTCGTAATAGAGCTCATATAAAGAGAATTTCACTCGCGGTCACTTTTTAGCCCTCTTCGAGGGCTTTGAGTGTAACCGACAGTTTTCCCTAAAGGTCAAGCCATTGACCTAGGAGCATGCAAAAAATTAGCCAGATATACTGAGCTTAAGTACCCTAAAGTCTGCGTTGAAATGACCCTCTGTTTTTCCCATAAAATACAAAGATTATATAGGGAAATACAACTGGTCAGTTTTGACCGCTTTCCGAAGTTTTCCCAGATATGCCGAGTTTTTTGTGACACCCTAAGGCGTTCTCCTACCACCTCACAAAATATCAAGGGGGGTCGTCGGAGGAAATTTTTTTTCTTAATAAAGCTCATATAAAGAGAATTTCACTCGCGGTCACTTTTTAGCCCTCGTCGAGTGCTTTGAGTCAAACCGACAGGTCCGCCCTACGGCCAAGCCATTTACCTATAAGCATGCCAAAACTTAGCCAGATGTAAATAGGGTAAGTGCCCTAAAATCCGTTTTGAAATGACCCTCTGTTTTCCCCATAAAATACAAAGATTATATAGGGAAATACGACTGGTCAGTTTTGACCCATTTCCCGATTTTTCCCGGACATGGCGAGTTTTTTGTGACACCCCAAGGCGTTCTCCTACCACCTCACAAAATATCAAGGGGGGTCGTCGGAGGAAATTTTTTTTCGTAATAGAGCTCATATAAAGAGAATTTCACTCGCGGTCACTTTTTAGCCCTCGTCGAGGGCTTTGAGTAAGACCGACAGGTCAGCCCTACGGTCAAGCCATTTACCTATAAACATGTCAAAAATTAGCCAGATGTAAACAGGGTAAGTGCCCTAAAATCCGTTTTGAAATGACCCTCTGTTTTTCCCATAAAATACAAAGATTATATAGGGAAATACGACTGGTCAGTTTTGACCCATTTCCCGATTTTTCCCGGACATGGCGAGTTTTTTGTGACACCCCAAGGTGTTCTCCTACCACCTCACAAAATTTCAAGGGGGGTCGTCGGAGGAAATTTTTTTTCGTAATATAGCCCATATAAGGCGCCGGTCAGTCGAGGTCAGTTTTGACCCCTTCTCCGTAGACTTTTCGGCCAACCGTCACCGGCCTTCGTGTTCTATCGCCCGAATGCACCATCGTGCCAAATTTGACGCGCCTGCGGCGCCGGGAAGTGCCCTATCGGGCACTTGACCACTTTGCTTTATATATATAGATATACAAACATGTTATGATTTAAATTAGTAACTTTGTGTTGTTGTCAGGGTTGATGTCACAGTGTGCGGATATGACAATAAAGATCTTTCATTAACGTTTTTCTCATTGTAGCATTATGAAAAGTCATTATACGATGGTAATGCCTGTACCGGTACACAACGTTTGTAGTAGCTCCTTTTAAATACTTGCTCCATTTATTAGGGATCCGAAATGTCATTTTAAAACACATTTTAATTAACTACTGCTTAAAAACATTTTTTAAAAATTGTGTTCTCTTTTCTAACGAAGCTTTAGAGAAAATGGGGTGATACAATAGGGAGTTACTCGCCTATTGCCCAATGTTGTACTTCCTAATCTATACAGATGACTTGCCTATTGTCTAATGCTGTACTACTTAATCTATATAGATAACTTGCCTATTGCCTAATGTTGTACTACCTAATCTATACAGATGACTTTACTATTGCCTAATGTTGTACTACCTAAGCTATACATATAACTTGCCTATTGTCTAATGTTGTACTACCTAATCTATCCAGATGTTTTGCCTATTGCCTAATGTTGTACTACCTAATCTATACAGATGACTTTACTATTGCCTAATGTTGTACTACCTAAGCTATACATATAACTTGCCTATTGTCTAATGTTGTACTACCTAATCTATACAGATGACTTTACTATTGCCTAATGTTGTACTACCTAATCTATACAGATGACTATGTTTTAAACGTGGACCCATTTGATTACGTTACCTGCCCGTACATAATAAAATTTGAACAACGAGGTAATTTATTAGTTTTAATACCATTGTAATATAAAGATTGTTACTGACTGTAACGACGCCATTGCTGTCCATCAATTGTTACACATTCCTCAGCCTTTCTCACATCTTGTTCAGTGGTTCTAACTACGTTTTCATCTAGACCAGCAGTAGCATGTACCGTTTTAACTGATTAAATGCGCTCTATAAAACCCTCAACAAAAGGGGAAGCAATCCAACCTATGTATCATCATACAACTTTCTAACGCTAACACAGTGGACACAGACGACACTTGAACAAAAACATATTTGTGGAAATAATATTTTCTGTAGGCCAATCAGAACAAGCCTTCGCCGTTTTGAGGGTTAACGGGACAACTGGACGTAGGATTGGTGGTCTGTCGTCCACACTAAAATACATTAACTATAGTTTTATTTTCCCTTTTTTGAAGGAAGCCATAAATACTTTTCCACAGGAATCAATCAGTGTAAGGTTGAGCAAAGTGCAAATATTACTAGTATTTAAAAAACAAAAATAAATGATCTAGTGTTTGTAATTTATAATGTAACAATTATTTTATCAAATATGTAAAACATTAAGTAAGTAACTGATATTTCTTAAACATTTTAAAAGATATAAAGATTTTCTATACTAACTGTAAATATATATTGACTGTTATAGTTATGAGTTATGCATATATTTTTGATAAGCCATTTAAAAGTTGTCTCCCTTAAGAGATTTTTAAAATTAAAATATTAACATAGGGGAAGTAATGCATTTTGTCCAAGCCAAGTTAACTTGTACTTGCCGCTGCTTTTGAAAAAACAGAAAGAAAAGAAAGATGAATATTTTCTAAACAAATTAAACATTGTCTTAAATATTCATTATTTCAACTGAGCAAATGATGTTTAGACAGAATGCTTAGACGCTTTGTAAGTAAACAATCAGTTTTTCAAACCGATGGCAGTTAGGTGGACGAAATATTTGCGCGTAAGTATTAGCTCATATACATGTTTCTATCAAGTTTTGGGGGATTTTCGGTAACTGGAAGTGGTGTAAGTTACCGGTTAAACGTCAACTGATGTCACGTGATGGGGTCCACCTTGTGAGGCTAAAGATCTGTACTGTATCGTAATACAAAAACTCTAGACGATAGTCATAATATCTATAGAGTCGATGGGCCCGTTGTTTAAACCACTGTACATACGTCTGGCCTTTCGCTAAATAAGTTTTAAAAAACGGTAAACAATAACGGCCTCGTTTTAAACAGCTGCATTCATTGGATATTTATAAAATATCACAAGTTTGATGTACTTACAGGTCAAAAGACGTGCGGTTATCTAAAGTGTATGATACCTTTTAAACAGCTGCATTCATTGGATATTTATAAAATATCACAATTTTGATGTACTTACAGGTAAAAAGACGTGCGGTTATCTAAAGTGTATGATACCTTTTAAACAGCTGCATTCATTGGATATTTATAAAATATCACAATTTTGATGTACTTACAGGTAAAAAGACGTGCGGTTATCTAAAGTGTATGATACATTTTAAACTGCTTAAGGATCAGTAAAGAAGGTTTCAGTACTGTCGTGAAAGGGTATGGCTGAAGGGACAGAATAAGTTCAAGTCCGTGTTCTTTGAATTGACCCCTAGTCAACCGCCCTTCACTATGTAGTTTATCATATTGCAGGTTAACATGTGCATTCTGCCTGTGTCTTCGCGTGGTACTCGAGTACTTAGTTGATTTAAATATATTCCAGGTATAGAAGTAGCATAAGAACATCCCGCGATTGGAATACAGTATTATTTAATACGGTGTAGATACATATTTTATCAACCGCCGATGCCGGCTTCTACGAGTGAGAAAAACTAAGACAACTATAATTTCTTTATCAAGTTATACATTGTAACAATTATAAGATCGTTATAAACTGTCACAATTATAGCGTCGTTGAAAACTGTTAAATTATAACGTCGATATAAACTTCCATTCATGTATTTTAAAACGACACAGACGAATAACGTTAGGTTTGGGAGTGTGGGTGTACTGCCCGCTTAAGGCTATGGAGACGTATTTGGTTTTCTGTTCAGTTAGTCAACATTTATTCGACTTCAAATATATCGTCCCCTTTTTTACTTTCTCGTATATACGAAGTATAGAGAAAACTGTGACTATTTCAGTTCATAACTTTTGTACAACGTTATTTTGTGAACGTATTAAACCTTTTTTTTTTCTTTATTATTTTTTTTACATTTTTTTTTGAAAATGAACATATTTTTAAGAATTCCTGCAGTTAGTTTCTTTACTAACGTTAATGTATTTTCCTACATCCCGTTTACGTAATTAAAATAATTCACAAAATATTTCACGTTGAATTTTTAATCCTTAGATCGATCTCATACAATCACTCGTGTTTGTAACACACAGTAACAAGTAGTTATAATAATAATATAATAACATAATAAGCACTAATGACATCTAGCAGGAAACAGTGGCTACTATAGCAAACTAAACTCTACTAACCTGGTATTAGGAAGTTACTAGACTGAGACCACGTGACCACACCCCTATTATACCCGTACAATAAACAAGAACAAACAGGAGAGGTCAACGTGACAACAGATATCACATAACACGAGGGTTGGACATGAACAATACGGACAGGTAACATATAACACGAGGGTTGGACATTAACAATACGGACAGGTAACATATAACACGAGGGTTGAACATGAACAATACGGACAGGTAACACATAACACGAGGGTTGAACATGAACAATACGGACAGTAACAGCGTATAGTGAACATTTATCCATCAATACTATTCGCTACAATAATACATTAATCTACAAACTCAAGAAAACAGTGGCATCTAATCACTCCAGATTATCCTACAATACTCGCACTATATAATGTGGACTGACTGCTAGCATAAATATTGGAGCGCAGTGATTAGTTCATATTTAACGCTATTTATTTCAAATAAAATATCAAATGTATTTACCTAATCCTTATGAAATACCACAATATTGGAATATAATATTACTGGCTCTTTAAAAACTGTGAAATTTTGTAAATTGTAACATTTGTCTCTTCATCTCTAAAGCTAGCCGACCGCTGGGCTAAGATCAGTGAAGATTTGTCCCTTTTGTAAGGGATCCAGACATTTAAAATGAAACACATCAATCATAATATGATTGAGAATATTTTACCACAACTTAAATAATAGATTCTTAAATAAAGCTAATGTGTCTCTGTTCTTAGTGAAAATTTGGTACAAGTTAAATTTTATTTTTTATCTAAATTTAGTACAAAATTGTTTGCATACTGTACAATTGCATACATTTATATGTAAAACAATAAATAGATATGGTGTATTTTGTTATCAGAACTTCTTCCAGGCATCTCTTTTACCGCCCCCCCCCCCCGAACGAAATGAAATGTATATAATTTATATAGAAAATATATACTTTTAACAGTGTCCGCCCCCCCCCCCCCCCGAAGAAAGTCTACCGCCCCTCCCCCCCGAAAATTTCAAGTGCCCCCCCGGAGAAAAAAGTCTGGAAGAAACACTGTTTGTTATGAGGTGTTCGATTCGTTTTTATTTGAGCTATTTTGTTAAGTTATTTCCCTTGCATTGTAAAATTGTGTCCCTTCTTTAAGGGATATAGAATTAATCTTAAATAAAAGGATTTTAGTGTAGTAATGCATCGTTTTTTTTACTTAAAGATCTTTAAAAAAAAAAAAAAAGAAGTAAAACATTATTTTGAGTGAAAACGATATTTAAGATAAAGGTTGAAAAATCGATATTACTATAGGACATTGTGATTTATATATAACTAGTGTGCCCTTCCCGCGCGTTAATGCGATCTTAAAAGTTTAAACAAATTAAAGAAACACATTATGAAAGTAATGATGACATTACATTTACATTTTTTATTGAAACTTATCATTCCTTTAAAAAAGGAAGTAATATTACATTTAATTTGCATCTTCAAAAATATATAAACTAATTTTATACGGAAAAATATTATAACATTCGTTGTACATTTTTACTATAACATATTTATCATTGTAATATGGAAATATGATTAACATTCACTTTAAATATTAATTGATACGTGTATAGCATTTTAATATATTGTTACCATTTCTCAACTGTCATCTTCCCAATTGTTTTGCAAAACGTTCGGCGGATGCATCATATTGAAGTTGGACACTCATATTGGTTGTCTAGGTTAATTTCTTTACATGTCGCCATAGAACAGATGATTTGAGACATGCATAAAGCGCATCGGCCGGTGTTGAACATGGTATAACTGGCAGAGTTTGTCTAAAATAAAATGACAATAAAATGATAGATCCGCCAAAGAGCTGCCCAATATCCCTCAAATCTTGAACTGTGCCATCAATCGCTTCAAATGCTTTTTTTTTAACGCCTTAGTGCATTCTTCCCATATGGTCAGCTCACATGTTTGGAGAACTTTTCCCATTCCAGAATTTTAGGTGATATTGCATGTTGGCGTCTCGATGGAATGCAAATTCAACGGTAATTTTAGGGCTGAATGTGCTGTTCGACCACCATCTAAAAGTGTTGCTGCAATTCCAGATGATGCAATTGCCAAGGCAATTTTATTTTTTGATCGTATCGTTGCCAAAATTATTGAAATAAGAAAGCGCCTGAGGCGCCGGGAAGTGCCATATCGGGCACCCGACCACTTTGCTTTATATTTATATATTACATATACTTTTGTATGTATGTATATACGCATGTTTATATGTATTCTCATATATTTTTTTCTGGGTGTATTTAATTTTTTTTACCTCCCACCATACATGAATTAACACATACGTTATTACAATTCTCAACCAAACCATTTACCTCAGGCATATTTAGCAACATTGTGTTAATGTAACATCCCCCCCCCCACTCACCCGCTCCCCACCACTGAGGCGATTGCTTTAAACCAGGGGTCTCCAAAATTTTCAGCCCGAGGGCCGCATTGACTATCAAAGTTCAGTTCGGGGGCCAGTTTCTTCCAGGCATGTCTTTGATTTTTCTGGGCAAAGTTCCTCGGCTATCACCCACAAACGGTTTTTCCGTGGACAAAAAGTTCTCCGCGGGCCGGATGAGAGGACCTCGCGGGCCGCATCCGGCCCGCGGGCCGTAGTTTGGAGACCCCTGCTTTAAACTGCGCTAAGATAATACTAACGATTTTTATCTATAGTCGGTTATAAATATAGCTTGATGTAGCATATTTTCTCTACCATTAGCAGGTTTACGTCATAGTCAACCCCCCCCCCCCCCCCGCTCTACCCTTGACGGTATTTGTCAAATTTGCTCTTAACAGACTATTAACTCTAATTAATCACTTAATTAAATGGAATTATCATTTTTTCTGTATATATTTTGCTATTTTTTGCTTTGGTGTCACCTCGCCCCCTAAATGGTGTCACCCGGTGTGGTTCGCACCCCTGCCTCCCCCATCGCGATGCATATGATTGTAATTACAACAATTAGAGAGCTATTGTGATAGTCTTTTACTTAGCTAGTGAGATGGAGGGGGGGGGGGGGGCAAGTTGAAAGGGGGTGGGGGGGGGGGGGAAGAGGAAAAGGTAGTCCCTTTCCCAAAGCGAGATATTTTTTTTTTTTTTTTGGCCTCAGAAATGTAATTTACAGCGTCAGTTATGTGTTCGCTTTAGTATTACAGTTTTCATCATCGGCTTATAATGTAAGGACTAATACAGATTTACAATAGTAATATTTCTTTCTTACGTAATAAAAAATATTGATATAGAAAATATAAGTACCAGACATTTTTAACAAAACACTTGAAAATCCTAAATTTTACTTTAAATAGAAGGTGTACATGTTTATTATAAGAAGTTGATAACATACAACTAGCTATTCTTTAATTGAATTAAAAACATAATCGATAAATTATGGACATTATGTTAGATATATGTACACTACACAAACTGTTTAAAGCAATTAAAGCTCTATAAACTGTAGCGCTGTTATCGAATCTGCGGAAATAACAGATTTTAAACAAAATCTGAATATTTTCCCTTCTTTTTAAAAATTGTTACAGCGTTTTGTCCGTTTTGTCTTGCTCATTTAGCCTTTTATCCATTTGTCTCTACGCCTTTCTCGTTCATGAAATAAAGAACAAAAGTAAATGAGCTGTTCGGTAAAGATTCAAGAATAAAATCCTACATTCGTGTTGTAACTAGTAGGCTACTAGTAAAATTTAGTCTTATTTTTGCTTAAATCATCTGTTATTTAAGTCATAAATAATTAAACAAATCATAAACGAAGTTATTAAAACGTAACTATATTCAGAATTTATTTTAAGGATATTAAATAACTTTAAATAACTTGGTGAAAAAAGTATAATAAATAAAAAAGCAATCCAAAAGTAAACCAAACTAGTATTGAAAAAAAGTTCTATTCTAGTTACAAGTTTATTCAAACGATAAAATTGTTTAAATGAGATTAGCGGATGAATCGATAACAACCAGCTGTTTCTGTGTACTTAACACATAGCTCATACTACACGTATGGGGGGAGTGTTAAGGTTTTAGTTTTACTTCATCATTTAACATCTACATAAAACAAAATCTGAGTTTTAAAAAAAAGCAATATTGAGGATTATCCTTAAATTGTACTTTAAATATTCAACAACGAATTCGATTAAAGTTTTAAATTAAGGTTTTAAATTACAGTTTTTTTCGGAAAATTTAAACAAAATCAAATGATCAATTTTTGTATATTGTATTAGTGTGCAAACGAAATTCAAGAATACATATATCAAACTGAATATAGGCCTCCATAGCTCAGTGGCTAGAGCACTGGTCTTGTAAAGCAGGGGTCGTGAGTTCAATCCTCATCTGATATTTAAGTGTTGCTCATTAATCACATACTCTCGCTAAAGTACAATAAATTTAACTATACCTGGTAAATACCGCGTTTAATACAAATAAAAAAAAATGCTATGCGTTGGATGCATTATATTGTATATGTTTAATTAGGTTCTATTATATAGGCCTATTTTTATAATTTTTTTTTCATTAATGGCGAACTTTCGTTTTGTTACGCAATCGCCAGTTAATCAACGAAAGAACATACATAAAATATTGTACATTATTAAAACACAATAAAGGGCTCAATATCAAATGATCTATTACATTTTAATATTAGACTAATAGAAAAAAAATATTGATAAAAGTGGAGTGAATACAATTAATTAATTAATACGAAGTGACTACTCGGAAAAAGATTTTTCGGCAGAAGAAACGAAACACAATAGTTCTGCGCATGCGCAGTGGCCTTAATAGCTGCGCGAGGGTTCGGGTTAGGAATAGGGAAAGGGTAAGGGTTCTGCTGTTTGTTTGTAAACACACGCATGCGCAGTACCATCGAAAACATCGCCGTGAAAGAAGGCAGTGGTTTCTCTCCATTGCGCATGCATATCTTTTTTTCCGGCTAGAATCGGCGTTATATTATGCGCTTTACACAGCACTGATCCTGGCGACCCAACGGGATTATTTCATGGCGGCCCAATAGGATTTCCCCCGGTGTTCCAACGGCTCAGATAGTTCCGCCCCTGAATCTATTAAGAAATTTTACTACGTTTATAAAATACAGTGGTGTAGCGAGGTCGGGTGTCACCGGTGCGGCACTTGAAGGGTGTCACCCGGGGACAAACTTTCAATTTTCGATTTGCTACCCCCCTCAAAACTCTCAATTTGCTACCCCCCTCAAACATTCGATTTGCAGCCACCCCCCCTCAAACTTTCGATATGCACAGCCCCCCCCCCCCCCCCCCCCCCCTCTCAAACTTTCGATTTCACCTCTTAAATTTTAACACTCGAATTAATCACTTAATCAAGGGGAATTATCATTTTTCTCTATATATTTTGCTATTTTTTGCTTTGGTGTCACCCACTAAATGGTGTCACCCGGTGCGGTCCGCAACCCCCTTCGCTACGCCTCTGATTAAATGATTTGGAATAGTTTTTTTTTTTTTTACTTAACAAAAATAAATCTGGATACAAATATCATAGTTAATAAATAAATTAATGAATGACTTTCCCTGGCAGAAAGAAAAAAACAAATAATTGTGGAGCTATATAAATAAACCGGGAGTGATCTCCCCTAAACTTTCTCGAATATTCTTATATAAAATAACAGGGGATGGGAACTCGGGCTATAGACATGATTTTAAATCCATTTTAAATACTTAAAGTTTTAAAAATAGAATAAAATCTCGTAGACAAATTAATTGCACACCAAGTGAACGCGAAATAAAAAAGCGCATAATAGTGCGCAATATTATTAGTACTTTTAAAATTTACATTAGTTTTTTTGAGAAATCGGAAGTAGCGTAAATTACTACTTCCAGTCAACGGAAATTACTCAAAATTTCACAGAAGGTAGAGAATTAGATTTTTTACTTACATGTGAAATTTCATTTATCTATCTGAAATATTACTCAAGTTATAGGCTTTTGAAAAATTCAAAGTAGAAAAAGTACCACTTCCGGTTATCGGAAATCGCTCAAAAGTTGATACGTATCTACGATTTTGATTAAATATTTATATATGAAATTTCATCAACCTAGCAGTAACTACACACGGACAGACAGACACACAGACACACACACACACACAGACAGACATACGGACAAGATTGCAAAATTATGTTTTTCCGTATCAGTGAGGTGTAAAACGACGAGATTTGTAAAAATCTCGATTTTTTTTTTGCACGATTACAATACTTTCTCTATACTTCGTATATACGAGAAAGTAAAAATTGAATACATTGTTGTGCACACAAAATTTATATTGTGCCAACAGACTTATTCAGTTTCTGGCAGTGTTTCTTCCAGACTTTTTTCTCTGGGGGGGGTCGGGGGGGGGGGGGGCGGACACTGTTAAAAGTATATATTTTCTATAAACATTTCATTTCGTACGGCGGGGTGGGGTAATTGTAATATATTTGAAAGTTATGGTGAATGATTGTCCCTTTTGAATTTTTTTTTGCCTCAGACATGTAATGTACAGCGTCAGTTTGCCTTGCCATGTTCGCTTTAGTATTACAGTTTTCATAATCGTTTTGTGAGGATTGATACAGATTAACTATAGTAATGCTTCTTTCTTACATGTAGCCTACTTAAATTCATTTAAGATGGTTTGCTTATAAAAAGAACTCATACAAAACGTCTAATTACAATCTTATTTTTAAACCTGAAAATGCAAATGTGTAATTCAAAGGTGATTCAATGGATTTTTTTTTCATAGTCGTTTTGGGTTGAGGGGATTTGAGCTTTTAAGTAGAGCTGAAATAAATGTTTTAATTATTATAAGCAGCTGGTATGTTATGTCGAGTACAATGAGACACAACAGATCAAACATTCTTCCTTTTTAAACATCTGTATGTATATCTCAGGGGTCGGCAACCTTTTGAGACGAAAGAGCCAAAAGTTACAATTTACAAAATTTCCAAGTTTTTAAAGAGCCACTAACATTACTTTTCCAATATTCTGGTATTTGATTATAATTGAGTAAATAAATTTAATTGTTATTTGAAATAAATACCGTTAAATATGAACTAATATTGATTCATAGAAAAACATGTTTCGAAAAAAAAAAGTGTTTTAGTCAGCTCTGCTATGATTAAGTTAGTTATCAAATAATATAACTATAGGACAATCCCAATCCACTTAAGAAACCAATAACTTTGTTTTTTTCTTTCTTTACGGACACCACTGGCTCAGGAGGTGTCTCCCATAGCCAAGCAGCCCTCAACTCTGACTAACTGGCTTAGATATAGGTTTGATAACTGAATCGGTCGCTTCTGTCCTTCGGTTCTCACAGTGCTTATCCACCCTACTGGCTCCACCGTAAGATACTAATAACTAAAATACTTCGGTAGAGGGATGCATTATGAATAAAATAACATTCCCCATTTAACGAAATTCGAAAAAGTCGGCACTTCAGCACTGGCAAGAATGGAATAGTTGACACGGGGTTGGCTACAGCACGGCTGTGGGGTTGGGCCTGGTGCCAAAGCGGTTTTCAGCTGTCCACTTACTTTCTACCTCACCTATTCCTACTGTTCTCTGATGAGTTTTTTTTAATCCTATTTAAAGTTGTTTTTCTTTACAGTATACAATTTTTACGAGTTTTGAAAATGAAATAATACAATTATTAATCATTGTGCATGGAACTCGAGAGCCGCACCTTGACATCAATGGAGCCGCATGCGACTCGCGAGCCGCAGGTTGCCGACCCCTGGTATATCTGAATCTGTTACAGTCCTCCCTCACCTCTCTTTTTTTAAATTAAAATTTGTCCCGTTAAGGCGTTAAGGGATCCAAAATTTTAATATATAAATTTACGTCATATACACCTACCTCAATTAAGATGCTATTATAATATATATGACCAATTAAAAATAATATAAAAGTTTTTATTTTCAAAACTAAATTAAAATAAAATTAATAACTATATGAAAATAAATCAGATACCATAATATCGATTAAAACAAAATTGATATAAATAACGTGTTATGTGAAAAGAGCGACTAATGGTATATTTTTAATTTACTTATTTTTACAAGTTTATTTTGTAAAAGTAGCAAATTGTAAGCTGATAGTCTCCCCTATAATAACAAACAAAATATTAAAGGGAGGTAAAATATTGATTACTTTATCACGGCGTCCGCATTGTACCAATGTGTTTACATGTGTAACCGAGGGTGTGTTGCTGTAATTCAGGGGTCTCCAAACTTTTCAGCCCGAGGGCCGCATTGACTATTAAAGTTCAGTTCGGGGGCCAGTTTCTTCCTGGCATGTCTTTGATTTTTCTGGGTAAAGTTCCTCAGCTATCACCAACAAGCGTTTTTTCCGTGGACAAAAATATCTCCGCGGGCCGGATGAGAGGACCTCGCGGGCCGCATCCGGCCCGCGGGCCGTAGTTTGGAGACCCCTGCTGTAATTGATTTATGATTCGTGGTTGTTTGTGTGTGTTTCTCGTTTCCATCTTGCCGACGGGGTTTATTTTCCTCTTTGTAAAAAGGATTTCAGTAATGCATAATTAATAATTTGTCAGTTGAATACAATTTGTTGAAATATGTTTGGTTGATATTATAAGTACAATGTTAGTAACCATCAGACCAGAAATCTAGTTAAAGTAGGTTGGAGCATTTTAAAATAGAAATAATAAACTGCTAGTTTAATTTTAATTTATGATACAATTAATACCCAATTTTTACATGTTTCCTGAAAGTTCATTAATAGAAATTAACATGTACTAAAATAGTCAAGAACAATATTTTAGTCTCCACATAAAGGCTGGTGCTAGACCTCATAGATTTATTTTAAATATAAACGGAACACAAATAATGCGACATATAACAAGTTTAACAAATAAATAATGTAGATGTACTTGAAAGTACAAAGCATATATAAAGGATAAAAATGATAAAAAAACATTCCAACAGAATAGTCAAAGAAGTAATATTTGTATGGTTTACTAAATGACAGATGAATTAACATACTATTACATCCTGCCGCAATTTAAAATATAATTACACAACTTTTGAAATTAATCCTTACCATTTAAGGACAAAGCGCTTGTTATCAAACGCCAGCATTGGACAAACCACCTGTGACCAAAGACCCTATATGGACAAAACACCTGTGATCAAAGACCCTATATGGACAAAACACCTGTGATCAAAGACCCTATATAGACAAAACACCTGTGATCAAAGACCCTATATGGACAAAACACCTGTGATCAAAGCCGCACACACCGCTTATGATAAAACAACCGTTGACAAACCACCTGTGATCAAACATGTTTTTTTTTTAAATTAGTAATTTTGTGTTGTTGTCAGGGTTGATGTCACAGTGTGCGTATATGACAATAAGGATCTTTCATTAACGTTTTTCTACTTATAGCATTATGAACAGTCATTATACGATGATAATTTTGTAGTAGCTCCATTTAAATACTTTATCCATTTATTAGTGATCCGAAATGTATTTTTTTAAATGATTGTGACCTAAATTTTATAGTATGCCATTCAAATTTGAAGGTTAAGCCCTAATACAAAACGGATGTGTCATTTTAAAATACATTTTAATTAACTACTGCTTACAAACATTTTTTTAAGTGTGGTCTCCTTTCCAACAAAGCTTTAGAGAAAAATGGGGTGATACAAACGAGTTACTTCTCGGAGGCGGTGACAAAACGAAATTACCTCCCATGTCAATTTTGTTTCTTGTTTTCATTTGCAGGGGAAATAATGTATTTATAATTTCTTTTCTAAATTCTAGATTGTAACTGATAAGAGAAAAAATCTCGAGTTCGGATTCCGTGTATGACTCGGTAGGTCGGAGTCTACTCAGCTCTGTCTGTTGGGTACCTGAATTATGCTAGACAACGTCAACGTAAAGACGGATCATCACAGAGCTGGTTAAATTATCCCTTCAACAGCTGAGATCAAAGAGACAGATGAGCTCTACTACATTACCCATATAGACAGTCAGGTCCCATAACTTGGTTGAAACACGTATATAAGCTAATAAATATCAACAAAAATAATTCGTCCACCTAACTGCCAACTTATTGAAAAACTGATTGTTTACTTACAAAACTTCTAAGCATTCAGACTAAACAATATTTGTTCAGTTAAAATTTTTTTTTTTTTAAATTTCAAGACGCCTATGCATTCAATCTAAACAAACTTTGTTGATTTGAGATCGATAATATTTAAAACAATGTTTCATTTGTTTGAAAATTTTGATCTCTAGAAAAAGTGTTACTCCGCCTCATGTAAATATGAAGAAAAACCAGTAAGGGAGAAAACTTATGGTAGTTGTTTACCATAACTACTAAATAAGTAATTAATTAAATACTCTATACACATATATTTCTTTAAAAAATAATATTTTGACGTTTAAAATGTTGTTATTGATTTATGTTTAATCTTTAAGCTTTTGCATACATATTAAAAAATAAAGGTTACATTATATTGTAAGAAGCACTAGCTTTATTTCAAAAGTTACACTATAACTATAAAATTGCTCGTTGCTTAACCATTCTTAAACTTCTATGCAGGATTATTTCTGGCTCCCTTTTGGAAGGGATAATTAAAAATATAAATTCCGTTTAATTACATTTTTTTTGGATGGTTCTTATGTAATTAACCTGACTGTACCTGCTCTAAGACCTTCACGTAGTTGCTATCTTAATCTCTAATTGTATTGTCACTATCACAGATGAACACATTTCAACAGGCAACATGACCGTGTTTGCTTATATAACATAGGGAGCAAACTGTCCACCTTTCATTGAGCTGGGCGAAGAGGGTGTGTGTATCACCCTCTATGTCAACCATTGAGCTGGGTGAGGAGGGTGTGTGTATCACCCTCTATGTCAACCATTGAGCTGGGTGAGGAGATAGAATAAATAATAATAATAATAATAATAATAATAATAATAATAATAATAATAATAAATAGAATAATAATAATAACACAACTAGAAAAACACACAGACAAAAAAGTTAATTAAAAAAACGTTTTAATAACAAGCCTTTGTGTATTAATGCACTAAAAAGTAGAAAATAAATTATACAATACTATTTAAATAAATGTAAAGAAAAGCATGGGTTTCCCCCCTAAATATTAGACACTACTATTTAAACTACTATAAAGAAATATACTATACTTATATTATACTATTGCCTAATGTTGTACTACCTTATCTATACAGATGACTATGTTTTAAACGTGGAACCATTTGATTACGTTACCTGCCCGAAAATAATACAATTTGAACAATGAGGTAATTTATTAGGTTTAATACCAGTGCAATATAAAGATTGTTACTGGTTGAAACGACGCCATTGCTGTCCACTAATTGTTACACATTCCTCATCCTTTCTCACATCTTGTTCAGTGGTTCTAACTAGGTTTTCATCTAGACCAGCAGTAGCATGTACCGTTTTAACTGAATAAATGCGCTCCATAAAACCCTCAACAAGAGGGGAAACAATCCAACCTATGTATCATCATACAACTTTCTAACGCTAACACAGTGGACACAGAAGACACTTGAACAAAAACATATTCGTAGAAATAATATTTTCCGTAGACCAACCAGAACAAGCCTTCGCCGTTTTGAGGGTTAACACATAGGACAACTGGACACAGGATTGTTGGTCTGTCGTCCACACTAAAATACATTAACTATAGGTTAATTTCCCTTTTTCAAGGGAGCCAGAAATATAATTTTGTGTACAGTAGACGGAATGTACAATTGAGCGAAGTGCAAAATTATCATTAGTAATTTAAAAAACATTAATCTAGTGTTTGTAATTTATAATGTAACAATTATTTCTATTACATATGTAAAACGTTAAGAAAGTAATAAAAGTTTCATTAAAAATGTAAAATATGTAATGATTTTCTACACTTATTGTAAATGTTTATTGATTGCTATATTAATTAGATATGCATATATTTCTTACAAGCCATTGCTTTAAGTTGTCCCCCTTGTTCGTTTTTTAAAATAAAAATATTTAACTGAGGGGAAGTAATGCATTTTTTCCAAGCCAAGTTAACTTGTGCTTGCCGCTTCTTTAAAAAAAAAAGAAGAAAAAAAGAAAGATAAACACTTTCTAAATAGATTAAACATTGTCTTAAATAATCATTATTTCAACTGAGCAAATGATGTTTCGACAGAATGCTTAGTTGCTTTGTAAGTAAGCAATCAGTTTTTCAAAACGATGGCAGTTAGGTGGACGAAATATTTGCGTGTAAGTATTAGCTCATATACATGTTTCTATCAAGTTTTGGGAGATTTTCGGTAACTGGAAGTGGTGTAAGTTACCGGTTAAACGTCCACTGATGTCATGTGATGGGGTCCACCTTGTGAGGCTAAAGATCTGCACTGTATCGTAATACAAAAACTCTAGACGATAGTCATAATATCTATAGAGTCGATGGGCCCGTTGTTTAAACCACTGTACATACGTCTGGCCTTTCGCTCAATATGTTTTTAAAAAACGGTAAACAATAACGGCCTCGTTTTAAACAGCTGCATTCATTGGATATTTATAAAATATCACAATTTTGATGTACTTACAGGTAAACAGATGTGCGGTATCTAAAGTGTATGATACCATTTAAAGTGCTTAAGGGTTAATATTTCAGTAAAGATGGTTTCAGTACTGTCGTGAAAGGGTATGGCTGAAGGGACAGAATGAGTTCAAGTCCGTGTTCTTTAAATTGACCCCTAGTCAACCGTCCTTCACTATGTAGTTTATCATATTGCAGGTTAACATGTGCATTCTGCCCGTGTCTTCGCGTGGTACTCGAGTACTTAGTTGATTTAAATATATTCCAGGTATAGAAGTAGCATAAGAACATCCCGCGATTAGAATACAGTATTATTTAATACGGTGTAGATACATATTTTATCTACAGTCGATGCCGGCTTCTATGAGTGAGAAAAACTAAGACAATTATAATTTCTTTATCAAGTTATTCATTGTAACAATTATAAAGTCGTTATAAACTGTTACAATTATAGCGTCCTTGTAAACGGTCAAAATTATAACGTCGTTATAAACTGTTAAATTATAACGTCGTTATAAACTTCCGTTTATATGTTTTAAAACGACACAGACGAATAACATTTGGGAGTGTGGGTGTACTGCCCGCTTAAGGCTAAAGATACGTATTTGGTTTTCTGTTCAGTTAGTCGAAATTTATTCGACTTCAAATATATCGTCCCCTTTTTTTTAACTATACGAGTCTCAGTGTACCCCACTGACAGTGGTGTGTGTAGGATTTTTTTTTAATAAGAGTTAACCGGGTATCTCTAAATATTCTGTGGTCGAGAAACACATAAACTCTACTTCATCTTCACGATGTAGGCCTACTTTCTTGTCTAAAAGGAGAACGTAATTACGAGTATGTTTTCTTTTTCTTTGTATTATTGGTGGTGACCTAAGAGTAGTGGATTGCCTCCTCTGGTATTAAAATAAATACATTCTTACATCGCAGAGGAAATTACTTTCTTAAAACTGCTATTTAAACTTCTGAAAAATAATGTATTTGTAGATAACTTAAAAGATATGTTAGTTTTATTCAAAAATAAAAATACATTTGTTTTTTAAATTTAATAAGAAGAATGACACATATTTTTTAAATGTATAGAAATAATTTTAAACATGGTTTTATACATATTTTTTTAAATGTATAGAGATAATTTTAAACATGGTTTTATACTGAATATAGACAAATGAGTTTTATTGTTTTTATAAATTGTTTTATTTAAGAGTCTGTTACATCCGTGTCATATCAGAGAAAGTTTAGAGCGTGTAATTTTGGCTCCCATTCTAATGGGACAACTACTCAAATTAAATTGTAAATTCAGGAAGACACGGCCATGTACGGTAGATCTGTTCAATGTTATTCAAGATTTCGACTTTAAGTTCTAACCTAAATTGTTGTTGAATATGATTAGAAAACAGTCTATACATATATACTTGAACTTTCCGCTAAAAAATGATATTAGAATAGAACTTGTTTATCTACATTAATATATTAGATTATTTAAACTAAGCTGTGACTGTTACAGTTCATAATGTGTGTAGTGTGTTTCTCATTTATAATTATCCGGGATAATCATTTTTTTTTTATTTTTGAACGTATCAAACCTTTTTTTTCATTTTTTTCAATATTAATTCGCTTAAACTTTATAAAATTGTGTATACAAAAGAAGTAAAGCATTATGTTAGTCAAAAACACATTAGATATAATACTCTATCGGGCAGCAGTAGTAAATTTATTTTAAAAGTCATTTCGCTAGTTTTTACAGCACATATCGTACTTGAAAACAAGTCGTTTATTAACGTAGTAATTCTTCTGCGGAAACACGACAGTAGCGTATTGTCGTTTAAATGAAGCTTTAGGTGTACACGTATACAATCATGGTTTCTAGAGACACAAGCCATCGGTACCCGTTACACGTCACTGATAGGCCTATATGTTTTTTAGGTTATACTTCCTTGAGAAAAAATATTTTGGTTCTCAAACTTTATTGAGTGGCGAATCTCTTTTATAAAACATAAGTGAAACGCGAACCCATAGAATTAACTAGTCGAAACTAGTGAGGAAATTAATGAGCACTAATATACGATTTTCTAGTAGACTTTCAATATTATTTATTCTTGCTAACTGTTTTTTTTTTTGCGATGGGTGGAATTGAATACTATTCACTAGCCTCAACATTCGCGGTTGAATTTTTATTAACGCCAACCTCATGTCATTCTCACCATTTATTTATTTCTTTGTTTTGTTTTTAATTGGAGAAGACACAAAAAGATCTAAAACTCAAAAGGCAATCGATTTTACTTTTGGGTATGAACGGTAAGCAGTTTTTCATTTAACACGATACTTGACGAGTAATCGTTCCGCAAATTTAAGAATTCATTCTGTAATTCATCGGGAACGCTGGCCACATTAAGGGAAGCAGAGAAAGGGTAACATGTCAATGCAGATTCTTCTTCTTTCAGCTCAGGGAAAATAACGCGGCATTCTATTTTCAAGGGATTCAAGATGCCCAGAATCATCTCTCAAATTTTATTTATCTCACAATCAGATTCATCTACCACACTTCAGAGTTTCTCATACATGGCAATATATCCAACCTTCACCAATGTTGCAGCTTTGATAAAGATGCCAAGCGATTATCATAAAAAGAGATAACATTCGTTCACTTTCCCTGAAGCTTCAGGTCAAGCTTATGTTGATGTTCGTATATATCTTCTTGGTATGCTACTCGCTCCAACCACTCTTTGTCGTTAAAGTATATCAAAAGGTGTTGTTTCCCTTGCACTTCCAATAACAAATTGATTTCATCTTTTAATTCAAAAACGAGATTCACATTTCCTATTGACAGCCATCGTTCTGTAATGTAGAACCTCGTGATCTTTATTCATGTCTTCGCACAGTTCTTGACACTCAGTCTAAACATCATTTGCTCAGTTGAAATAATGAATATTTAAGACAATGTTTAATCTGTTTAGAAACAATTCATCTTTCTTTTCTTTCTTTATTTTTTTTTAAAGCAGCGGCAAGTGCAAGTAAACTTGACTTGGACAAAATGCATTACTTCCCATATGTTAAATATTTTAATTTTAAAAATCTTACAAGGGAGACTATTTAAAGCAATGTCTTGACAGAAATATATGCATATCTAATTAATATATCAGTCAATATCAATTTACATTTAGTGTAGAAAATTATTAAACTTTTAATTTTATTATGAAATTTCTAATACATTCTTTTTAAATTTTACATATGTAAAAAAATAATTGTGACATTATAAATTGCATACACTAGATACTTTAAAAACAAAAATACTAATAATTAATTTTGCACTAAGTTATTCGTTATTTATTTTTTGTTAACATAAAACTATTTTTGGCTCCCTTGTATAAAGGGGAAATATCATGTTATTTATGATTATTATTCAATAACCAAAATAAAACTGATTTTTACAATACACACTAATGCAGTAAAAAAAAAAGGTATAAAGGGGAAATAAAACTATAGTATATATATATATATATATATAAATATATATATATATATATATATATATATATATATATATATATATATATATATATATATATATATATATATATATATATATATATATATATATATATATATTGGGGAGCCTAAAATTTGCGGGGTGGCCCTTTTTTTCTAGTTCCGCCACTGGTTGCAGTACGGATTTAACTAATGTGTTAAGGGCCAATATGTTACCATTATTTTACTGAAGCTAATTGGTCGATGTCGTTCTGTCAGGTAGCTCTATCAAGTCAGACATGTGGAATAATTCTGTGAACGAATGAGTCCTGGGTTATTTAGTTAGCGCCTTACCTGGAGTACATATGCTGGTGTCGTCTTGTCAGGTGTCTATATATATATATATATATATATATATATATATATATATATATATATATATATATATATATATATATATATATATATATATCGTTTCCCCCCTATAGTAATTTCTTTAATTTCATCCGTTAATCTCACGTACTCCTTTACAATCTACCATTAGAAAGCTGGGCTGTCAATTAATTACAATCAATTGCTGCGTTAATCCTTGGATATGGAGTTTAAATTTTAAAAAAGCAATACCTTAAAATCAGGGATCGTGGGTTGAATTCTTCCTCCAAGGGAAAGGGAAGGGGAGGGGAATAATGGTCCTTCACGAGCTACTTCTAGTGTTTAAAACAGGGGTCTCCAAACTTTTCAGCCCGAGGGCCGCATTAACTACGAAATTTCAGTTCGGGGGCCAGTTTCTTCCAGGCATGTCTTTGATTTTTCTGGGCAAAGTTCCACAGCCATCATCAACAAACGATTTTTCCTGGGACAAAAAGATCTCCGCGGGCCGGATGAGAGGACTTCGCGGGCCGCATCCGGCCCGCGGGCCGTAGTTTTGAGACCCCTGGTTAAAAGGAAAATATTTTCAGTCGCAGCGTTGGTAGTGGTGTATTCTAAAATTATGAATTACTGAAGTGTAGAAAATAAAACAACTAAATAGCGGCGTATACTAGCAACTATATACAAGCCTTATTTGGCGTAAATGAAAACGAGAAATGCACATTTTTTGTAAAACGTTTGAATTCAGAACCCAATATGTTTAAAAACATAAGGCTTCGGCATGATTCGTTATTTTTTTTATGTTTAAAAAATTTAATTTACATAATTGTATATAAATCACAATATCGTGCAGTAATATAGATTGTTTCAACCTTTTTCTTTTATACTGTTTTCACTAAGAATAAACATTTACTTTGTTGAAAAAAAGGCTCCTTTATGTAAGAAAAAATGATGCACAACTACACGTAAATCCCTTTGTTTAATATTTATTCTGTATCCCTTACAGAAGGGACACCATTTTTAAATACAAGGGAAATAACTTAACAAAATAGCTTAAACAAATACGAATCGAACAACTCATAACAAAATGCACCATGTCTAATAATGTTTTACTTATAAGTAAAAATTATATATTTTCCATATAAATTATATAAATTTCATTTCGAAGAGATGTCTGGAAGAAACTCTGGATACAGTGTGTGGACTAGTGACATTGGAGGTTTATTGATTTTCATGTTATTTTTGGAACTGATTATTCATCAAGAAATAAAGTGTTGTAATCTCGAACCTGCAGTCAGAGTGTGATTCTTTACACAAATCGGATATGTCAATGCCGAATAAGGTGTCCACAGCCTAGCGACAGAAGTCCTAAGTCGTGGACAAATACCTACACGACAGGTGGTAAGACAACTCTGTCGTATCTAGGTGCTGCGAGAAGGGGTACAACGCAACCTATCAAGGTATGTCACACGTCTGTCACATTTGGCGTGGTCGGCAGGATGGAAACGAGAAACACACACAAACAACCAAGAATCATAAATCAATCACAACAACACACCCTCGGTTACACATGTAAACACATTGGCATAAGGCAGGCGCTGTGATACAATCTATATATAAATAATTCTCTTCTTGGAGACGATAGAAAACACCTAGCTGTAAGCGCGCTCCCTACCACCCCACCCCTAACTGTGGTTCACGCTAAATGTTTACAATCGAAGAGATGGGTTTAGTGACGGCTATTAGGGGCAGATAATGTAGTTAGAAACTATTTTAAACTTAGGGGAGGTAACTAAGTGGAGTTTGCTTTCGGGGGTCGGGGGGTGGGGGGGTGGGGTAGGGGTTGGGGGAAAAGATGGGGGTATCGTCCTTAACGACCATCTGATAGTGTTTTAAAGCAAATTATTTCAGTGGCAGCGTTGGTACTGTCGAATTCACAAATTATGAATTACTGAAAAGTAGAAAAATAAAACAACTAAATAGCGGCGTATGATACGCCGCGGGTCGGCTCGTATTCAATATTTTACATCCCTTTAATATTTTGTTTGTTATTACAGGGGAGACTATCAGCTTACAATTTGCTATTTTTACAAAATAAACTTGTAAAAAAAAGTAAATTACAAAGTATACCAATTGTCGCTCTCTTCACACAAAACATTATTTGTATCAATTTTGATTTAATCGATATTATGTGTAATTTATTTCTTTTCACATAGTTATTAATTTCATCTTAATTTAGTTCCAATAATAAAAACTTTTATATTATATTTTTATTGGTTATATATATCACAATTGCATCTTGTTTGTGGTATGAATTTTAAATTATTTATCAAAATTTTGGATCCCTTGACGGGGCAAATTTTAATTTAAAAAAAGAAAGGTGTGGGAGGACTGCAACAGATACAGATATACAAACAGATGTTTAAAAAGGAAGAATGTCTGATCTGTTGTGTCTCATTGTACTCGACATAACATACCAGCTGCTCATAATAATTAAAACATTTATTTCAGCTCTACTTAAAAGCTCAAACCCCCTCAACCCAAAACGACTATGAAAAAAAAATTCATTGAATCACCTTTTAATTACACATTTGCATTTTCAGGTTTAAAAATAAGATTGTAATTAGACTTTTTGTATTAGATCTATATATAAGTAAACCATCTTAAATGAATTTAAGTAGGCTACGTGTAATAAAGAAATATTACTATTGTAAATCTGTATCAGTCCTCACAAACCGATGATGAAATCTGTAATACTAAAGCGAACATGGCAAGGCAAACTGACGCTGTACATTACATGTCTGAGGCCAAAAAAAAAAATTTCAAAAGGGACAATCGTGCACTATAACTTTCAAATATATTACAATTAATTAAAAGGATAGGGTTACATTAATTAACTTATGTTGAACTTTGTAGCAATTACCAATGGCTAAAAGTTTTCGAGTGACGCCACAACCGCTAGTCTGGTGCTGCTTACGAAAATAAACCATTACGTCATAATCCTAAAATTAGCAAAATATATAGAGAAAAATGATAATTCCACTTAATTAAATGATTAATTCCAGTATTAAATTGTGTTTTAAGAGGTGCAAATCGAAAGTTTGAGAGGGGGGTGCAAAATTAGAGTTTGATGGGGGGGGGGGGTGCAAATCGAAAATTTAAAGTTTGTACCCGGGAAGGGTCGCATCGCCTCTGGGGGGGGGGGGGGTTACACCTTTAAGTGCCGCACCGGTGACGCCCGACCTCGCTACGCCACTGCATTTTATAAACGTAGTAAATTTTCTTAATATATTCAGGGGCGGAACTATCTGAGCCGTTGGAACACCGGGGAAAATCCTATTGGGCCGCCATGAAATAATCCGGTTGGTTCGCCAGGATCAGTGCTGTGTAAAGCGCATAATATAACGCCGATTCTAGCCGGAAAAAGATAAGCATGCGCAATGGAGAGAAACCATCGCATTCTTTCACAGCGATGTTTTCGATGGTACTGAGCATGCGTGTGTTTACAAACAAACCGCAGAACCCTAACTCTGTCTCTAACCCTAACCCGAACCCTCGCGCAGCTATTAAGGCCACTGCGCATGCGCAGACCTATTGTGTTTCGAATCTTCTGCCGAAAAATCGTTTTCCGAGTAGTCACTTCGTATTAATTGATTAATTGTATTCACTCCACTTTTATCAATATGTATCCTTTTTTTCTATCAACCTACCATTAAAATGTAATACATCATTTGATATTGAGCCCTTTATGGTGTTTTAATAATGTACAACATGTTATGTATGTTCTTTCGTTGATTAACTGGCGATTGCGAAAGAAAAGAAAGTTCGCCATTAATGAAAAAATTATAACAATAAGCCTATATAATAAGCCACATTTATTACCTATACGATAATGCATGCAACGTATAGCATTTTTTTTAGACGCGCTATTTACAAGGTATTGTTAAATTTATTGTACTTTAGCGACTATTAGCGAGAGTATGTGATTAATAAGCAACACATAAATATCAGATACGTAGGAGAAAAAAAAACGAATCAAAATACAGCCCCCAGTGAGGATTGAACTCACGACCCCTGGTTTACAAGACCAGTGCTCTAGCTACTGAGCTATGGAGGCCTATATTCAGTCTGTTATCTGTATTCTTAAATTTCGTTTGTACACTAACACCATATACAAAAATTGTTCATTTGATTTAGTTGAAAATTTGCCAAAATAAAATGTAGATTTAAAACCTGAACTTTAATCGAATTCGCTGTTGAATATTTAAAGGAAAATTTAAGGATAATCCTCAATATTGCTTTTTTTTAAAACTCGGATTTTGTTTTATGTAAATGTTAAATGATGAAGTAAAACTAAAACCTTAACACTCCCCACATACGTGTAGTATGAGCTATGTGTTACGTACACAGAAACAGCTGGTTGTCATTGATTCATCCGCTAATCTCATTCAAACAATTTTATCGTTTGAATAAACTTGTAACTAGAATAGTAATTTTTTTTTTTTTAATACTAGTTTGGTTTACTTTTGAATTGCTTTTTTATTCATTATACTTTTTTTCACCAAGTTATTTAAAGTTATTTAATATCCTTAAAATAAATTCTGAATATAGTTACGTTTTAATAATTTCCTTTATGATTTGTTTAATTATTTATATTTAGTGAGTTAAATAACAAATGATTTAAGGAAAAATAAGACTAAATTTTACTAGTAGCCTACTAGTTACAACACGAATGTAGGATTTTATTCTTGAATCTTTAACGAACAACTCATTTACTTTTGTTCTTTATTTCATCAACAAGAAAGGCGTAGAGACAAATGGATAAAAGGCTAAACGAGCAAGACAAAACGCTGTAACAATTTTTAAAAAGACGGGAAATAACCAAAGAAAATATTCAGATTTTGTTTAAAATCTGTTATTTCCGCAGATTCGATAACAGCGCTACAGTTTATAGAGCTTTAATTGCTTTAAACAGTTTGTGTAGTTTACATATATCTAACATAATGTCCATAATTTATCGATTATGTTTTTAGTTCAATTAAAGAATAGCTAGTAGTATGTTATCAACTTCTTATAATAAACATGTACACCTTTAATTTAAAGTAAAATTTAGGATTTATAAGTTCTCTGTTAAAAATGTCTAGTACTTATATTTTCTATATCATTTTTTTTTTATTTCGTAAGAAAGAAATATTACTATTGTAAATCTGTATCAGTCCTTACAAGCCGATGATGAAAACTGTAATACTAAAGCGAACACACAACTGACGCTGTAAATTACATGTCTGAGGCCAAAAAAAAAAAAATATCTTGCTTTGGGAAAGGGACTACCATTTCCTCTTCCCTCCCACCCCCTTTCAACTTCGCCCCCCCCCAACTCACTAGCTAAGTAAAAGACTATCACAATAGCTCTCTAATTGTTGTAATTACAATCATAGGCATCGCGATGGGGGAGGCAGGGGTGCGAACCACACCGGGTGACACCATTTAGGGGGCGAGGTGACACCAAAGCAAAAAATAGCAAAATATATACAGAAAAATGATAATTCCATTTAATTAAGTGATTAATTAGAGTTAAATAGTCTTTTAAGAGCAAATTTGACAAATACCGACAAGGGTAGAGCGGGGGGGGGGGGGGGGTGACTATGACGTAAACCTGTTAATGTTAGAGAAAACATGCTACATCAAGCTATATTTATAACCGACTATAGTTGAAAATCGTTAGTATTATCCTAGCACAGTTTAAAGCAATCGCCTCAGTGGTAGGGAGCGGGTGAGTGGGGGGGGGGTGTTACATTAACTCAATGTTGCTAAATATGCCTGAGATAAATGGTTTGGTTGAGAATTGTAATAACGTATGTGTTAATCCATGAATGGTGGGAGGTAAAAAAAATTAAATACACCCAGAAAAAAATATATATGAATACATATACCCATTCGTATATACATACATACAAAAGTATATGTAATATATAAATATAAAGCAACGTGGTCGGGTGCCCGATATGGCACTTCCCGGCGCCTCAGGCGCTTTCTTTTTTCAATCATTTTGGCAACGATACGATCGAAACATAAAATTGCCATGGCAATTGCATCATCTGCAATTGCAGCAACACTTTTAGATGGTGGTCGAACAGCACATTCAGCCCTAAAATTACCGTTGAATTTGCATTCCATCGAGACGCCAACATGCAATATCACCAAAAATTCTGGAATGGGAAAAGTTCACCAAACATGTGAGCTGACCATATGGGAAGAATGCACGAAGGCGCTCAAAAAAAAAAGCATTGGAAGCGTTTGATGGCACAGTTCAAGATTTGAGGGATATTGGGCAGCTCTTTGGCGGATCTATCATTTTATTGTCATTTTATTTTAGACAAAGTCTGTCAGTTATACCACGTTCAACACCGGCCGATGCGCTTTATGCATGTCTCAAATCATCTGTTCTATGGCAACATGTAAAGAAATTAACATTGACAACCAATATGCGTGCTCAACTTCGATATGATGCATCCGCCTAACGTTTTGCAAAACAATTGGGAAGATGACAGTTGAGAAATGGTAACAATATATTAAAATGCTATAAACGTATCAATTAATATATAAAGTAAATGTTTATCATATGTCCATATTACAATGATAAATATGTTATAGTAAAAATGTACAATGAATGTTATAATAGTTTTCCGTATAAAATTAGTTTATACATTTTTGAAGATGCAAATTAAATGTAATAATACTTCCTTTTTTAAAGGAATGATAAGTTTCAATAAAAAATGTAAATGTAATGTCATCATTACTTTCATAATGTGTTTCTTTAATTTGTTTAAACTTTGAAGATCGCATTAACGCGCGGGAAGGGCACACTAGTTATATATAAATCACAATGTCCTATAGTAATATCGATTTTTCAACCTTTATCTTAAATATCGTTTTCACTCAGAATAATTTTTTACTTCCTTTTTTTATAGATCTTTAAGTAAAAAAAAAAAAACGATGCATTACTACACTAAAATCCTTTTATTTAAGATTAATTCTATATCCCTTAAAGAAGGGACACAATTTTACAATGCAAGGAAAATAACTTAACAAAATAGCTCAAATAAAAGCGAATCGAACACCTCATAACAAAATACACCATTTCTATTTTATTGTTTTATATATACAATGTTTGCAATTGTACAGTATGCAAACAATTTTGTACTAATTTTAGATAAAAAATAAAACTTGTACCAAATGTTCACTTAGAACAGAGACACATTAGCTTTATTTTAAGAATCATTATTTAAGTTGTGTTAACATAATCTCAATCACATTTGCATTTATGTGTTTAGTTTTAGATTTCTGGATCCCTTACAAAAGGGACAAATCTGCACTGATCTTAGCCCAGCGGTCGGCTACCTTTAGAGATGAAGAGCCAAATGTTACAATTTACAAAATTTCACAGTTTTTAAAGAGCCAGTAATATTATATTCCAATATTGTGGTATTTCATAAGGATTAGGTAAATACACTTGATATTTTATTTGAGATAAATAGCGTTAAATGTGAACTAATCACTGCGCTCCAATATTTATGCTCGCAGTCAGTCCACATTATATAGTGCGAGTATAGTAGGATAATCTGGAGGGATTAGATGCCACTGTTTTCTTGAGATTGTAGATTAATGTATTATTGTAGCGAATAGTATTGATGGATAAATGTTCACTATACGCTGTTACTGTCCGTATTGTTCATGTTCAACCCTCGTGTTATGTGTTACCTGTCCGTATTGTTCATGTTCAACCCTCGTTTTATATGTTACCTGTCCGTATTGTTTCTTTTTCAACCCTCGTGTTATGTGATGTCTGTTGTCACGTTATCCTCTCCTGTTTGTTCTTGTTTATTGTACGGGTATAATAGTGGTGTGGTCACGTGGTCTCAGTCTAGTAACTTCCTAATACCAGGTTAGTAGAGTTTAGTTTGCTATAGTAGCCATTGTTTTCTGCTCGATGTCATTAGTGGTTATTATGTGGAAAGGGGGGGGGGGGGTGGGAGGAGGTAATGAAGAAAATCAGAATAACTAAACTATAACAAAATAACTACTTGTTACTCTGTGTTGCAAACACGACTGATTGTATGAGACCGAACTCGGGAAAATATTCGACGTAAAATATTTTGTGAATTATTTTAATCACGTAAAGAATGTAAGGAGAAGGGTCCGTAATTTTGTAACGGTGTGTGATTAAGGGGGGGGGGGGGGGGTTGTGGTGTTCAGATGGTGTGATGTCATGCTTTTGCATTATTAAAAAAACGAATTTTAGAAAACTGTATTTAAAAATTGTAATGGAAATTGATTAAACACTCTATGTTGCCTGAAATCCGACAAGATTTTGAGAAAATATAGCTGTTTTAAGAAAAATTCAACTGCAATTTTGAGGGGGTTGTAGGCTGAGGTATGACTTCATTTTAAGGGGTGTCTGGCTTTTTGTGACGATGTGTGACGGAGGGGAAGGGGGAGGTATAAATCGTCCAAAAAAAAAAGCGTTACGCAGTCCCAGAAGAATTACTGCCCCTAGCTGTCGAGCTTTATTTGCCCTAGGGTTCAAACTTGATCCCGTTTTGATCATGTTGAAATCAATAATAGAAAAGACCATGTCTAATTTGTTTAATCAACAATAATCTTCCATCTCTCTCGTTTTTTTAAATGCAGCGGCCAGTACAATTTTGCTTGGCCAGTTCAAAACGTATTACTTCCCCTATGTGAATATTTTTTTTTAAAATACATTTTTTAAAAAATAGGGGAAACAACTCTTTGCATTAATTTATTAAAAATACATGCACAATTAATTAATATAATACTCAATATACCTTAAAAATGTGTATCAAATTTTTTTACTTAACAACACTTTGTATTACATTTTTGTTTAATAACTTAATTTTTTACACAGATGTTAAAAATAATTGCTATAGCCTGAAATACAAAACACAAGCTCTAATAAAAAATATATACTATATACATATTTCATGTTGCCTACACATTTAACATTGTCTTTATTACTCTGTAAAATTTATGGCTCCCTTTCAAATAGGGAAAATAAAAAAAGTCTTGTTGTATCAAGAGCTATGTGGATTGTTCTTATGTATCGCAATGCATAATCTACCTCCTGATGTAATACCTCCATGTAGTTTCTATCTTAATCTCTAATTATATTGTCACTATCACAGATGAACACATTTCTACAGGCAACATGACCGTGTTTGCTTATGTAAAAACAAACTGTCCACCTTCCATTGAGCTGGGTGAGGAGGGTGTGTCTATCACCCTTTATGTCAACCATTGAGGAGGGTGTGTGTATCACCCTCTATGTCAACCATTGAGGAGGGTGTGTGTATCACCCTCTATGTCAACCATTGAGCTGGGTGAGGAGGGTGTGTCTATCACCCTTTATGTCAACCATTGAGGAGGGTGTGTGTATCACCCTCTACGTCAACCATTGAGCTGGGTGAGGAGGGTGTGTGTATCACCCTCTATGCCAACCATTGAGCTGGGTGAGGAGGGTGTGTGTATCACCCTTTATGTCAACCATTGAGCTGGGTGAGGAGGGTGTGTGTATCACCCTCTATGTCAACCATTGAGCTGGGTGAGGAGGGTGTGTGTATCACCCTCTATGTCAACCATTGAGCTGGGTGAGGAGGGTGTGTGTATCACCCTCTATGTCAACCATTGAGCTGGGTGAGGAGGGTGTGTGTATCACCCTCTATGTCAACCATTGAGCTGGGTGAGGAGGGTGTGTGTATCACCCTCTATGTCAACCATTGAGCTGGGTGAGGAGGGTGTGTGTATCACTCTCTATGTCAACCATTGAGTTAAGTGAGGAGGGTGTGTGTATCACCCTCTATGTCAACCATTGAGCTGGGTGAGGAGGGTGTGTGTATCGCCATCTACGTCAACCATTGAGGAGGGTGTGTGTATCACCCTCTATGTCAACCATTGAGCTGGGTGAGGAGGGTGTGTGTATCACCCTCTATGTCAACCATTGAGTTGAGTGAGGAGGGTGTGTGTATCACCCTCTATGTCAACCATTGAGGAGGGTGAGGAGGGTGTGTGTATCGCCCTCTATGTCAACCATTGAGGAGGGTGTGTGTATCACCCTCTATGTCAACCATTGAGCTGGGTGAGGAGGGTGTGTGTATCACCCTCTATGTCAACCATTGAGCTGGGTGAGGAGGGTGTGTGTATCACCCTCTATGTCAACCATTGAGTTGAGTGAGGAGGGTGTGTGTATCACCCTCTATGTCAACCATTGAGCTGGGTGAGGAGGGTGTGTGTATCGCCCTCTATGTCAACCATTGAGGAGGGTGTGTGTATCACCATCTATGTCAACCATTGAGTTGAGTGAGGAGGGTGTGTGTATCACCCTCTATGTCAACCACCAAGTTGTGTGGACGACAGGGCAACAATCCAATGACCAGTTGTCGCCTTTTAACTTTTAAAACGGCGAAGGCTTGTTCTGGTTGGCCTACAGAAAATATTATTTCTACTAATATGTTTTTGTTCAAGTGTCGTCTGTGTCCACTGTGTTAGCGTTAGAAAGTTGTATGATGGTACATAGGTTGGATTGTTTCCCCTCTTGTTGATGGTTTTTATAGAGCGCATTTATTCAGTTAAAACGGTACATGCTACTGCTGGTCTAGATGAAAACGTAGTTAGAACCACTGAACAAGATGTGAGAAAGGATGAGGAATGTGTAAAAATTAGTGGACAGCAATGGCGTCGTTACAGCCAGTAACAATCTTTATATTAAACTGGTATTAAACCTAATAAATTACCTGGTGTTTTTTTTTAATTTTATTATGTACGGGCAGGTAACGTAATCAAATGGTTCCACGTTTAAACGATAGTCATCCTAATAGATTAGGTAGTACACCATTAGGCAATAGGAATAGGCAAGTCATATGTATAGATTAGGTAGGACAACATTAGGCAATGTCAAGTAATTTGTATATATTAGGTAGTACAACATTAGGCAAGAGGTAAGCCACCTGTATTGATTAGGTTGTACAACATTAGGCAATAGGCAACCCATCTGTTTGCAACACACCAGTAACAAGTAATTCGTTTTATTCTACAATAATAGTTTCACTGTTATGTCTCTCTGTCTTACTGGCACTCTGTCTATCTGTTATTCAGGGACAATATAGAGAAACACGAGCACATTTAAAAACTTTCAGCGTCAAACGGAAAAAAAAAATGTGACGTGAAAGGAACATACAGGAAATATTCTAAGGACGGAAAAGTACACACGATACTAATAACGTCATCGATACATGATAATAAAGACACTTGCATTACTACCTAATTAATTTCTCCAATCTTAAATAAGTCTCTGCCTGCAGAGTTTCTTTCATGCATCTTTTCTTTTTCAATGTAGTTGGCATACGAAGTGATAATTTTGTCAGCACTATGCCCAGCCACCGTATTAGTTGTTAGGGTAGCTCAGAGTTCGGCAACCTTTTGAGACAAAATTTACCAGTTTTTAAAGAGCCACTAACATTTTTTTCCAATATTTAGGATTAGGTTTTTATAAATTTAAATAGCTTTAAATATGGAATAATTATATTTATTCATATATTATTTTTAAATACACACGTTTCGCACAAAACATATCATTGTATTTTAGCTAGCTCTAATAGAATAATAAAATAAGTAATCATATAATATAACTATAATCATTGACTATTTCTATTAGTTTCATCAATGGAAGCATTGACCTTGCATGCCGTTTGAAAGTTTGTTTAAATCTTGTTCATAACTTCTTGTTTTAAGTTTCAAGCACGCCTCGAGATTTATATTTGTTAGTTAGCTTCTTACTTAACTTTTTTTTAATTATATTCATGTAAGAGAACTCTTGCTTGCACGAATATGTTGACCTAAAGATCGTCAGCACTCCAGATGTCAACTTCCCCACGTTACTGTACCATCCTGCAAATCTATTCCATGCGTCATGTATGAGTGACTCAACTCGCGGCATTTCTTTTAGAGCTGTCCAGTTGTGCAACGTAACGTGCATGTTTTACTGAACCTCGAACTATTTTTATTTGTTCTTGAGTTCTGTGAATTTTCCGCTCCACAAATGAGTCGTTTTCAAATCCAGCAATTGCATTTGAAACGAACCAGCATCAATTCCAAAAAGTTCAAAGTTAGTATCATTTGTTTTTGTGTGGAGAGAGTCTACTATGAACGTCAGAGTACTTGCATTTGTTTTGAATTGCTCAAATCTCTCAGTGAATCCATCCTTCGTTTTATTTGTTGTAATGCTGAAGCAATTGATGCTAATAGTTGCATTGGTTTCTAGATATTTTTTTTCATATTTTTCGAAATCAAGTGATTTACCGCTCTTCGTATCTTCAGCAAAAATATGAAAAAAAATGTGAGCCAATACGTAAATTGGATCGCCTTCCTTTGAAGAAGGCCACTTTGGTTTCCTCACACAACCCCTTGTGATTTTAACTAACAAACTTTTCTTCCATCCTCAAATTAACTTCTTCAGTCTTGTGGTCAAAGGGAAACAAATGTGGATATACCACGAAAGTCAAAAAAATATTGTTTCTCTCCCTTTACTGATGTAAACAATTCATCTCCCAATGCAATATTGAATGTACATTGTATAAGATATTTCCATCTAATCACATATTTATTGTATTAATTGCTTTAATTATTCACCCATTAGACACTTTTAATATTATTTTTTTACGCTTCAACAAATAAAAAAAAAAACCGGGAGTGATATCCCCTAAACTTTCTCGAATATTCTTATATGAAACAACAGGGGATGGCAACTCAGGATATAGACATGATTTTTAATCCCTTTTAAATACTTAAACGTTTTAAAATAGAATAGAATCTCGTAGAAAAAAGAATTGCACACCAAGTGAACGCCAAATAAAATGTGGATAATAGTGCGGAATATTATTAGTCCTTTATAAATTTACATTTGTTTTTTGAGAAATCGGAAATAGCAAAAATTACTACTTCCGTTCAACAGAAATTACTCAACATTTAACAGAAGGCAGAGAATTAGATCTTTTACTTACATGTGAAATTTCATTTATCTATCTGAAATAGTACTCAAGTTATATGCTTTTGAAAAATTCAAAGTAGAAAAAGTTCCACTCGGAAATCGCTCAAAAGTTGATAAGGATCTACGATTTTGATATAATACTTATATATGAAATTTCATCAACCTAGCTGTAACGGTACTCAAGTTATCCTGTTTACACACACACATACATACATACACACATACACACACAGACAAACGGACAAGATTGCAAAACTAAAATATCGTTGAGGACTTTTTTTAGTACTATTAATGGACTCTCAGGAAACATGTATGAAATCGTATTGATTATATCATAAATTGAAATCAAATAACAATCAATCATTTTTATTTTAAAATCTATATATTATGGTTAGCCCCCCCCCCCCACCCTCCGCCCCCTCTGAGATCAAAGCTCCGCTGTGGTCAAAGACCCGCTGTAGTCAAAACCCATATGGTCAAAGCCCATCTGTGGTCAAAGCCCCGCTTTGGACAAAGCCCCGCTTTGGACAAAGCCCGTATAGTCAAACCCCATATGGCCAAAGCTCCGCTGTGGTCAAACCCCCTGTGGTCAAACCCCCTATGGTCAAAGCACCTGTGGTCAAAGTTGTTCTCAGTCATAAGTCTATGAAACCTTCAAAACTAAAACATCATTTGAGTTTGTTTTCGTAGTTGCTTGTCTTTGTGAAATATATTCATTCAGATGATAGCAAAGAAGAGTTGGTATTTTAGGAAGATATCGTTTTTTTTTTTAACTGGATGAGTAAAATGCGAAAACGGCTGTGCGGTTTGTACAGATGGTGCGCCATCTATGTTTAGGTCAAAATTGGGCTTCTAGAAAACAGAAAAAGATTTAGCTCCCTAACCGAGAGGAATCCACTGCATGATCCACCGGCATTCTCTCGCCAGCAAGACTCTTCCGACATCATTGCTAATAAAAGTCGTAAATATTAAATCTGGAGCCCTTAAAGAGCAGCGCAAAGACATGAATAACGATCACGAGGTTCTGCTTTTCTACACTACAGTTGGCTGGCTGTCTAACGAAATATTGCGAATAGTGTTTTTGAATTGAACAATGAAATCAAGTTGTTCTTAGAAGTCAAAGGAAACAACACCATTTGATATACTTTAACAACAAAGAGTATATGGAGAGAGTATCATACATAGCAGATATATTTGAACATCAACATAAGCCTAACCTGAAGCTTCTGGGAACCTAAACGAATAATCTCTTTTATGATAATTTCGGGGCATTTTTATCAAAGCTGCAAAACTGGCGAAAAAAATTAAATCTTAAAAATATTGTTGTGTTTCAGAAAATCTGCAGCGTGGTAGATGGATATGATTGTGAGATAAATAACAATTTGAAAGAAGCGATTTTTGGGCATCTTGAATCTCTTGAAACGAACTGCGGCGTTATTTTACCTGAGCTGAAAGAAGAAGAATCTGTTCTGCCCAGGATACCCATACTCAAGAGCGTAGCGAGGGGGGGGGGAGACATATGTCCCCGGGCGCCGACCTTAAGGGGCGCCAAAATGGGTTGGAAAAATAAATTGAAAGGTTGAGGTGGGTGCAAATCTACTCATACTCTGCTCCCATTGATGTTGCCAGCATTCCCGATAAATTACAAACATGAATTCTTGAATTTGCGTAATGATTCCGCATTAGTTGAAACACTGCTCACACAATGTTGTTGTAGTGTGCACGATTCATACCCAAAGGTGAAATTGATTGCTTTTCGAGTTTTAGTTCAATGTTGTGTTTACATATTTCTGCCATAGTGGATTTTAAACACTTCTCCAATTAAAAACAAAACAAAGAAATAAATTAAATAATGATACTGACACGAGGTTGGCGTTAACAAAAACTAAACCTCGGATGTTTAGTAAATTGCACGCATTTTTACTCTTCGTATTCAAACAGTGATAAAGAATAATCCATATTGAAATTCTACTATGTTTACTCATGTTATTGGAGCTAGAAGTTGACAAAGCCAACAGTAAAATATTGCAAGTCTATAAATGGGACAATGATTTGATAAAGAAATAAATTTAGGAACCTCCTGGTAAAGTTCAACCCAAACTACAAAAACCCATAGGTTGAGATCGATACTGCCTTTGGCCACCCGTGTTGTGGCCCAATGTGTTTGGGCCATCATGTCGAGTTAGACATGTCAAGTGGCCAGTGAACACAACTAAAATATTTAAATTGTTGAAAGTCAATAATAGCGATGTGCTAATCTTTAGTCAGTGATTAACACAGAAGGTTCTAGCATTGTTTTCTCTAATATCAGCACAATCCTTCTAGAAGTCATCCTCCCCAACATTTCGTGAGTCTTCAATTTTAGTTGAATGCATTTTTGAACTTCAATTAAAATGTACGTGTGTATATGTTTTTTTTTTTGCTTTGATGCGATCCACCAACCCCCTCCTCCAAGGGTGTAACACTAAATGTCTGGTTATATTTAATTTGACAATAAGATATTTGTGAATTTTATTTAATTAAAAAATTGCAAGAAAATTTGAGAAAAGTAAATTAATCGTTTGAAAAAAAATGATATATTCAAAAAAGTTCAAAGCTAATTAGAACGCAGTACACATTTCATTGGGAAAGTAGTAATATAATACGATGTTTTTTTATGTTTCAAAATGTTATTTACATAATTTTATATAAATCACTATTTCGTGCAGTAATATCGATTGTTTCAACATTTATCTTATATATCGTTTTCACTCAAAAAAACATTTACTATATTAAAAAATAATTACACGAAAATCCCTTATTTAATATTAATTATGTACCCCTTACTGAAGGGACACAATTTTTAAATACAAGGGAAATAACTTAACAAAATAGCTCAAACAAAAACGAATCAAACAACTCATAACAAAATGCACCGTGTTTATTACTGTTTTACTAATATGATGAATTCAATTATTCTGTAGGCAAAAAGTTGTGTACTAGTTATGGATAAAATAAAATACAACGTGTACCATATTTTCATTTATAATTGAAAAACATTAATAAACATTAGCTTTATTTTAAGAATTATTATTTAACTAGTGTTAAAAAATATTTAATCACTTTTCAGTTTGTACTTTTTTGTATATTTCTGGATCCCTTACGTAAGGGACAAATTAAAATATAATAAAAGGCATCGTTAGGTTTGGTGTGGAAAGCATACCACTAAACTTTATATTTGTTTTATTAAGCATGATCAAAAACATTAAAATAAAGAGTACACTTGTATATTTTGTGTATTTACGTCGACTTCAGCATTTTTTCTGACATTATCTTTTAGAAACGGTATTTGCTCTTGTCTTTCTTCTTTATGCATTTTACAACAATATTTTTTTGCGGTAATGAACACGAAACTAATTTTGACAATAGACTTTAATGAGTCAAAACAAAATCTTCTATTTTAAGTAAAATATGGCATTTTACAATAATTGCTCTTTTCAAAATGTCTGGTACGTATAATTTCTACATCATTTTTTTTTTAAATTTCGCTTTGGGAAGGAAAATACCTTTTCCTCTCCCCCCCACCCCGCTACAACTTCGCCCCCCCCCCCCCCCTAACTCAACATGTTTATTATAAGAAGGTGATAACATACTACTAGCTGTTCTTTAATTGAATTAAAAACAAAATCAATAAATTATGGACATTATGTTAGATATATGTACACTACACAAACTGTTTTAAGCAATTAAAGCTCTATAAACTGTAGCGCTGTTATCGAATCTGCGGAAATAACAGATTTTAAACAAAATCTGAATATTTTCTTTGGTCATTTCCCTTCTTTTTAAAAATTGTTACAGCGTTTTGTCTTGCTCGTTTAGCCTTTTATCCATTTGTCTCTACGCCTTTCTCGTTCATGAAATAAAGAACAAAAGTAAATGAGCTGTTCGGTAAAGATTCAAGAATAAAATCCTACATTCGTGTTGTAACGTGTAGGCTACTAGTAAAATTTAGTCTTATTTTTGCTTAAATCATTTGTTATTTAACTCACTAAATATAAGTAATTAAACAAATTATAAACGAAATTATTAAAACGTAACTATATTCAGAATTTATTTTAAGGATATTAAATAACTTTAAATAACTTGGTGAAAAAAAATATTAAAAAAAAAATAAAGCAATCTAAAAGTAAACCAAACTAGTACTAAAAAAAAAAAAATTACTATTCTAGTTACAAGTTTAAAAACGATAAAATTGTTTGAATGAGATTAGCGGATGAATCAATAACAACCAGCTGTTTCTGTTTACTTAACACATAGCTCATACTACACGTATGTGGGGAGTGTTAAGGTTTTAGTTTTACTTTATCATACGACATCTACATAAAACAAAATCTGAGTTTTTAAAATAAGCAGTATAGAGGATTATCCTTAAATTTTACTTTAAATATTCAACAAAAATTCGATTAAAGTTCAGGTTTTAAATCTACATTTTATTTTGCGAATTTTCAGCTAAATCAAATGAACAATTTTTATATATGGTATTAGTGTACAAACGAAATTTAAGAATACAGATAACAGACTAAATATAAGCCTCCATATCTCAGTGGCTAGAGCACTGGTCTTGTAAACCAGGGGTCGTGAGTTCAATCCTCACTGGGGGCTGTATTTTGTTTCCTTTATTTTCTCCTACGAATCTGATATTTAAGTGTTGCTCATTAATCACATACTCTCGCTAAAGTACAATAAATGTAACAATACCTTGTAAATAGCGCGTTTAATACAAATTTAAAAAAAAATGCTATGCGTTGCATGCATTATATCGTATAGGTAATAAATTAGGTTCTATTATATAGACCTATTTTTATAATTTTTAGCGCAATTTCCATACTAGGGGATTGCGACTCGTCATTTCTGGATGGATGGATGGATGGATGTGTGTCCGCAGCGTGTCCGCAGCTTTAAGTCGTATCTCCTCCTCAACGAAGCAATATCGAGGACTAGTTCCTAAAGCAAATATATTAAGCAAGTTCCGAGGATGATTGTGGGCCAAAAAAAATTCCCGGAATTCCTTCCTGGATTTCCCGCAAAAGCCAAAAAACCTCGAAAAAAATGCAGTTTTTGGCCCATATCTCGGCAACCAGACCACTTAGCGACTTGAAACATTTACCAATCGATTCCTGCCATAATTTAGAACAATATTGCCGAAGAAAGTTTTCAAAAATATCCTTTCGTTCGATCACAAAAAATTAATTAAGAATTTTTAAACTGAGCATCGTGTAGGCCTAGGATGATATTTTTAATTTAAACTGAGCATCCTGTAGGCCTACTCGTTAAAATAAAACTTTTGTCTCTTGGCATAAAGAGCTAGCCCAGGGGTCGGCAACCTTTTGGGGCTGAAGAGCCAAAAGTTACAATTTACCACATTTCACAGTTTTAGATATATATATATATATATATATATATATATATATATATATATATATATATATATATATATAGTATAATATATATATATATATATATATATATATATATATATATATATATATATATATATATATATATATATATATATATATATATATATATATATATATATATATATATATATATATATATATATATTATATTATATATATTATATAATATGTGTGTGTGTGTGTGTGTATCCCCGGCAGGGAGCGATTCGTTTTATGACAATTAAAGTTGATTGCGGATTGACACTTTTTATCCGATCGTCATGAAACTTTGTGGAGTTGATGAGAACACTCCAGGAGAGGTTTCTGCAAAAAAACAAATTCTTATGGGCAGTGCCTGGGAGGGTGCGATTTCCGTCAATACACTTTTTGGCACCCATAGTTCCAGAGCGGATATGTTAGCTCTTGGCATCCTTTAATTGGGCCTCCTACTTAGTGGGTAAAGGTTTTTACTATATTCAGCGGCAAAACTGCAACAGGCGCAGCCGCCGGTACCTCGTCGATAGCGCGACCAGAAGAGACCCAGGCTCACCTGCACGATGAGCAACAATTATCGAATCAAGCGCCCTAGGCTTACCGCGAACACCATGTCGCCTAGGTTTATATTCGATGCGCGTCCTCCGGCGTCTCTGCAGGGTGCATTTTGGAGTCCAGTGCTATCCCGCGAGCACTACACGACTACGTTAGTTTTAAGGAGCACCCTACAATATTGATAATGCGGCACACGACATTCGATGATTAAACCGATCTAGGAGCTGAACATAACGCCCTTGCGATTGTGTAATCGGGTTCACAAGAGCGCCACTCTCTGTCCCCGACACTTAGGCGGTGAGTGATTAACGGTGATATTACGGCGAGTGATTATTGGTGACATTACGGTGAGTGATTAACTTACATCATGGCTTTCATACAACACGCCCTATGGCGCGCTAGGCCGTAGTGAAGGTAAACCCTTGCCCCAATAAATATGATCCAAGTACAGGCTATGTTTAAATTGTAATAACTCAGTTTTAGAAAATAATGAAGTACATTGAAAAATGGAGAAACTAAATATTCTAATAGAATAGCGAGTGTTTATTGTTTAAATTTATTATTATCTGGTTCATTACCGAGTGTTGCAGACCAATAATTTTATGAGTTTTAAAATAAAATAAAATAATTATTAATATTTGTGCATGGAGCTGAAGAGCCGCATCTTGACATCAAGAGAACCTATGCGGCTCGCGAGCCGCAGGTTGCCGACCCCTGATGTAGACTAATTTTGTTTTCGAAGAATAATTACTTTGGCGTTAATGACATATAAACTATAACATACAGGATCATCACTTATGCTAGAATGCTATAGAAGCAATGTATTTTAATAAATTCCCAGTGTTTAACGACAGAAATACTTACACCAATTTCAAATACTTAAATACGCCTTTCTTAACTGACAAACCGTCTTAGCCTTCAGACTAATTATACTTTGTTTAGATGAATCAGACAATCATTAAGACAATACAATATTTGTGAATGATATTTTCATGATTTCTTTTCTATAAAAGCTGCTTGAACAAAGGGAACAAAAACACACACACCTTGTTTTATTTAGTAAAGGGGTAGGGTAAGGCAGGGGGTGGGGTATTCGGCATAATAAATCACTTCCCCTATGTAAAACCACTAAAAATATAAAAAGCGAGATACATTCTAAATTTATGAGTGTGTGTATAAAACAATTTTTTATTTCAACTAATAGAATTTACGTGAATTTATTTGTGTAAATGTCCAATAAAAGTGTTAAGTAAATTAAAATATATGAGCCGACCCGCGGCATATCATACGCCGCTATTTAGTTTTTTTTTCTACTTTTCAGTAATTGATAATTTGTGAATTCGACACTACCAACGCTGCAACTAAAAATATTTCTTTAAAACACTATAAGTAGATCGTTAAGGACGATACCCCCCCCCCTCTCCGTTAAAGTAAACTCCACTGAGTTACCCCCCCCCCCCCTCCCCCCTACGTTTAAAATCGTTTCAAACTAAATTATCTGCCCCTAATAGTCGTCACTTAACCCGGCTATGCTTGTAAACAGCGTGAACCACAGCTCACCAGACCTTGTGGGGGTGGGGGTGGTAGGGAGCGCGCTTACAGCTTGTTTTCTAGCGTCTCCCAGAAGAGAATTATATATATAGATGTTTTTATCTGCGTGTTTTTCTATTTCTGTTCTTATTTTTATTCTATTTTTTTTATTTTAAAATTTTCTGTCTCTGGAAAAATCCATTTTTTTAAATTTCTAACAATGGCGGAACTACTACTAAATGTCTTTCTGCATTATATTAACAAAATTTGCCTTTTTTTTAAACCTTGCTCATTAAGTCATTATTTGTGGGTGTGCTTCCTAAGGATGGGGCCTGAAGCGGGTCGTCCCATCCACCCACTCGTAACAACCCTACGCCAGACCAAGCTGTTTATATCATTCTATGAATAGGGGTGAGTAATATGTCTGAACATATACCTTTAGACTAAATACATATTTCACCACATAGTCAAGTTGTTGTCACGTCAAGTTGGTTTGCCTATTGTCTGAATAAATTCGATCTATAAAACCCTCAACAAGAGGGGAAACAATCCAATCCTATGTATCATCATACAAGTGTCTAACGCTAACACAGTGGACACAGACTACTCTGGAACAAAACATATTAGTGGAAATAATTTTATTGTAGGACAACCAGAGCAGGTCTTCGCCGTTTTGAAGGTTAACAAATGTGACAACTGGATATATGATAGTTCAGGGGTCGGCAACCTTTTGGGAAGGAAGAGCCAAAAGTTACAATTTACCACATTTCACAGTTTTTAAAGAGCCACACATATTTTCATTTCAATATTACGATATTATGATATTATATATATATATATATATATATATATATATATATATATATATATATATATATATATATATATATATATATATATATATATACAGAGTGTATTTACTTGTGCTATCTTTGACCGGCACACAACATTAATCACAATACAGATACTCTGAAGTGCAGGTTTACATTTATCTCTTTATTAATTGAATCAATAGAAATGTTCCACATAGCAATGCATCAATGTTCCACAAGAATACAATGAACCAACTGACCCCCAATGTCCTCACTAGTTCTCACACATCAGAATACACGTGTCCATGGTTCAGGCTTCCGATCTTATTCTCACAAATTAAAACACGTATCTACAGTTCAGGCTTCAACTTCTGTTCTCTCCACTTCTGTCGTGCAGTCCTATTATATCGCCTCCCAACCACGCAGTCGCCTTGTATTCGTAATCGGTTCTATCCGTTGCATCATAACTATGAACTCCGCACTTCTGTCGTACAGTCCGATTATATCGCCTCCCAACTACGCAGTCGTCTTGTACTAGTTATTATTAGACTTTTGTTTCTATTTCTGTCACATCACCTGCATCCGTTGCATCAGTTCAGTTTGGCCTTGGTCATGTCTTAGTTGACAGACTGTATTGCGTTCTTATCAATCGTCTTTAGTAACTACACTAGTTACATATATATATATATATATATATATATATATATATATATATATATATATATATATATATATATATATATATAAATAGCTTAAAATATGAAATAATATTTATTTATATAAAAATATACACATCTTTCGCACAAAACATATTAAAGTAGTTTGGCAAGCTCTGCTCGAAATTAAAAACTTTACATTGTTATTAGATCTAAATCTTTAATTACCGAGTATTACAGACTAATATTTTTTATGAGTTTTAGAAATAAATTAAAATAATTTTTAATATTTGTGCATGGAGCTGAAGAGCCGCACCTTGGCATCAAAGGAGCCGCATGCGGCTCGCGAGCCGCAGGTTGCCGACCCCTGTGATAGTTGATCTGTCTTCCACACTAAGATACTTTTTTTGTGAGGGTTAGTAATAAGAAATAATAAGGATGCTGAAATAATTTGCCTCGGTAATCACTAAGATACTTTAACTTTAGTTTAATTACCCTTTTTCAAGAGAGCCAGAAATACTTGTATTATATGAATTACTTAACGCAACGTTCAGCTAAGTGCAAACATTATCATTAGTAATAAAAAAAAATAATCTAGTGTTTGTGATTTATAATGTGATAATTATTTATATTATATATGTATTTTACACTCAACTTGCAATTTCCAACACACGATTAGGACATATACCAACAAGCAACGATTCAACTCTCGAACACTCAAAACAATATACTTTCAACTTACGATAATCTCGAAGATCTATACTCAACGATCAACTCGACTACTCAAATTTTCATACCGCACGAGTATGCATCTCTCGATTTATCAGAAATAAACTATTCTGCCAACGCTTCTACTTGACATTTTCAACTTGCGACTTCCATCCAACGATTGCGCAATCTCCATCTACCAACCAGCAACAAAATTAAATCTTGATCACCCTAAAACGATCCAACTTCAAATCGGCATCCATAACTCAAGTAACACCACTTTAAGACTTGAGAACGTCTCAATTACAACTACCAACCAACGAAGATCACTATCCATTGAAGATTGCTTAATCGCAAGAATCGGCCCAAGAATTTTATAGGAAATGTAAGAAAAACTACAAGAGAAAAGTCATGAAAATATTGTTTTTCTTTTAATGTAAATTGTATGCAATACTATGTATTTCATGCATTTTAATGTATTAACATGCAACCTATCCTTACTGCTAGCTCCTGGATCGAATGGATTAAACTTTGTGGAAGGAAATTTATTAAACTTTTAAAATAGGGACAAAAGCAAATTTAATTTAGGTTAGTGTATGTTATGTACATTATGTATTTAGTTGGGATGCAAAGAGTCGAGCGTCCTGCAGTTACCATTTAGCACAATGAATGTGTGCATATAACTATTTTTTAAATTATTTTTCTCAAACAAGTATAACACAAAAATATATAAGCCTATACTTGACGTGTAACGGGTACCGATGGCTTGTGTCTCTAGAAACCATGATTGTATACGTGTACACCTAAAGCTTTCCCTAAACGACAATACACTACTGTCGTGTTTTCGCAGAAGAATTGCTACGATAATAAACGACTTGTTTTAAAGTACGACATGTGCGGTAAAAACTAGCGAAATGACTTTTAAAATAAATTTACTACTGCTGCCCGATAAATTGTATTATATCTAGCGTGTTAGCACTTTTTTTTCTAACATAATGCTTTACATCTTTTGTATACACAATTTTATAAAATTCAAGCGAATCAATTCAGAAAACTTTCAAAATAAAACAAAAATGAAAAAAAGTAAAAACAAAAAAAAATTGTATAAATCACAATGTCCTAAAGTAATATCAAGTTTTTCAACCTTTGTCTTATGTATCGTTTTCACTCAGAATAACCATTTAATTATTTTTTCTTTAAATGTTAAATGCTCTTTAAGTAAGAAAAAACGATGCATAACTTCACGAAAATTTCTTTATATAAAATTAATTCTATATCCCTTACAGAAGGGACACAACTTTGCAATGCAAGGGAAATAACTTTAAACAATAGCTCAAACAAATAGGAATCGAATAACTCATACAAAATACGTCAATTTTATGACTGTGTTACTTAGAAAATGGCTGCAAGTATAAATTAAGGCAAACAATTGTGTACTATTAGTATATTAAAATAAAATACAAATTGGAACAAATTTTTACTTAGAATTGAGACACATTAGCTTTATTTTAAGAATCTTAATTTAAGTAGTTTTAAAATATGCTTATTCCCATGTCTTAATTAAATTACTATGATTATTTATTTCTGGATCCCTAATAAAAGGGACAAATCTGCACTGATCTTATCATAGCGGTCGGCTAATTTTTATACAAAGAGACAAAAGTTACAAATTCCAAAATTTCCCAGTTTTTAAAGAGCTACTTATATTATGTACCAATATTTTGGTATTTCATAAGCATTAGGTAAATATATTTCTTTTTTAATTTGAAATAAATAACGTTAAATATGAACTTATCACTGCATTCCAATACTTAAGCTAGCAGTCAGTCTATATTACATGGTGGGAGTATTATAGTATAATCTGGAGTAATTAGATGCCACTGTTTTTTGAGTTAATTGATCAATGCGTAGCGACGGGGGGGGGGGGGGAGGGGCCAAAAATTTGAGGGTGCAAATCGAAAGTTCGAGGGTGGGGGAGGGTGCAAATCGAAAATTGAAAGTTTGTCCCCGGGAAGAGTCGCTACGCCTCTGGGGTGACACCATTAAGTGCCGCACCCGACCTCGCTACGCCAGTGGATCAATGTATACTTGTAGTGAATAGTATGGGTGGATAAATGTTCATTATACGATGTTACATGTCCGTATTGTTCATGTTCCACCCTCTATCTAAATGTTACCTGTCCGTATTGTTCATGTTCAACCCTCGTGTTATGTGTTACCTGTTTGTATTGTTCATGTTCAACCCTCGTGCTATATGTTACCCGTCTGTATTGTTCATGTTCAACCCTCGGGCTATGTGTTACATGTCCGTATTGTTCATGTTCAACCCTCGTGCTATATGTTACCTGTCTGTATTGTTCATGTCCAACCCTTGTGCTATGTGTTAACTGTATGTATTGTTCATGTTCAACCCTCGTGTTATATGTTACCTGTGCGTGTTGTTCATGTTCAACCCTCGTGTTTTGTGATGTCTGTTGTCACGTTGACCTCTCCTATTTGTTCTTGTTTATTGTACGGGTATAACAGGGGTGTGGTCACGTGGTCTCAGTCTAGTAACTTCCAGGTTAGTAGAGTTTAGTTCGCTATAGTAGCCACTGTTTTCTGCTCGATGTTATTAGTGGTTATAATGTGGAAAGGGGGGGGGGGGGTGGGAAGAGGGGGTTAATGAAGAAAATCAGAATAACTAAAATATAACAATATAACTACTTGTTAATTTGTGTTACAAACACAACTGATTGTAAGAGACCGAACTCGAGAAAAAAAATTAAATGTAAACTATTTTGTGATTTATTTAGTCACGTAAACATGATGTAGGAAAATATAAATATTAATATTATTATATAAAATACCTGTAAAATTTAAAAACAAAATAATATTTTTCTTGTCTAAAAAAATGTTTCATACGTTCACAAAATAATAAAAGTCTGGGTATCCCTGGATAGTTTAATGAGAAACGTTGTACACAAGTTATGAACTGTAATAGTCACAGCTTCGTTTAAATAATCTAATATATAAAATGTAGATAAACTATTTTTATTCTATTATCATTTTTTAGCGGAAAGTACAAGTAATACAATAAATTATAGAATGTTTTTTAATCATATTCAACAACATTATAGGTTAGAACTAAAAGTTGAAATCTTGAATAACATTGAACATTCTATCTCCGTTATTAAACTTCGTCACAGATCTACCGTACATGGCCGTGTCTTCCTGAATTTACAATTTAATTTGAGTAGTTGTCCCATTAGCATGGGAGCCAAAATTACCCGCTCTAAACTTTCTATGATATGACACGGATGTAACAGACTCTTAAATAAAACAATTTATAAAAAATAAATAAAACTCATGTGTCTATATTCAGTATAAAACCATGTTTTAAATTATTTCTATATATTTAAAACAATGCAGTATTTTTCCTTATTAAATTTAAAAAACAAATTTATTTTTATTTTTGAATAAAACTAACATATCGTTTAAGTTATCTACATTATTTTTCAGAAGTTTAAATTGCAGTTTTAAGTAAGTAATTTCCTCTGCGATGTAAGAATATATATATATATATATATATATATATATATATATATACGAAAAAGTTACCTCATTGTCAAGGCTAATACCAGAGGAGACAATCCACTACTCTTAGGTCACCACCAATAATATAAAGAAAAAAGAACATTCTCGTAATTACGTTCTCCTTTTAGACAAGAAAGTACATCGTGAAGATAAAGTAGAGTTTATGTGTTTCTCGACCACAATATATTTAGATATACCCGGTTAACTCTTATTAAAAAAAAATCCTACACACATCACTGTCAGTGGGGTACACTAAGACTCGTATAGTTAAAAAAAGGGGACGATATATTTGAAGTCGAATAAATTTCGACTAACTGAACAGAAAACCAAATACATTTCCATAGCCTTAAGCGGGCAATACACCCACACTCCCAAACCTAACGTTATTCGTAGGTGTCGTTTTAAAACACATGAATGGAAGTTTATAACGACGTTATAATTTTGACCGTTTACAACGACGCTATAATTGTGACAGTTTATAACTATCTTATAATTATTTCAATGAATAACTTGATAAAAAATTATAGTTGTCTTAGTTTTTCTAACTCATAGAAGCCGGCATCGACGGTAGATAAAATATGTATCTGCACCGTATTAAATAATACTGTATTCCAATCGCGGGATGTTCTTATGCTACTTCTATACCTGGAATATATTTAAATCAACTAAGTACTCGAGTACCACGCGAAGACACTGGCAGAATGCACATGTTAACCTGCAGTATGATAAACTACATAGTGAAGGGCGGTTGACTAGGGGTCAATTCAAAGAACACGGACTTGAACTCATTCTGTCCCTTCAGTCATACCCTTTCACGACAGAACTGAAACCTTCTTTACTGTAATATTGACCCTTAAGCAGTTTAAAAGGTATCATACACTTTAGATAACCGCACGTCTTTTTACCTGTAAGTACATCAAAATTGTGATATTTTATAAATATCCAATGAATGCAGCTGTTTAAAACGAGGCCGTTATTGTTTACCGTTTTTTAAAACTTATTGAGCGAAAGGCCAGACGTATGTACAGTGGTTTAAACAACGGGCCCATCGACTCTATAGATATTGTGACTATCGTCTAGAGTTTTTGTATTACGATACAGTACAGATCTTTAGCCTCACAAGGTGGACCCCATCACATGACATCAGTGGACGTTTAACCGGTAACTTACACCACTTCCAGTTACCGAAAATCTCCCAAAACTTGATAGAAACATGTATATATGAGCTAATACTTACACACACATATTTCGTCCACCTAACTGATATAGGTTTGAAAAACTGATTGTTTACTTACAAAGTGTCTAAGCATTCTGTCAAAACATCATTTGCTCAGTTGAAATAATGATTATTTAAGACAATGTTTAATCCATTTATAAAATGTTTATCTTTCTTTTTTTCCCCTTTTTTTTTTAAAAAGCAGCGGCAAGCACAAGTTAACTTGGCTTGGACAAAATGCATTACTTCCCCTATGTTAAATATTTTAATTTAAAAAACCTAACGAGGGAGACAACTTTTAGCAATGGCTTGTAAAAAATATATGCATATCTAATTAATACAACGGTCAATAAACATTTACGACTAGTGTAGAAAATCATTACATCTTTTAAATTTAAATGAAACTTTTATTAGTTTCTAAACGTTTTAAATATGTAATATAACTTAATGTTACATTATAAATTACAAACACTAGATCATTTTTTTTCTAAATACTTATGATAATTTGTGCACTTCACTAAACAAGTGGTTCCAATTAATTGTATTAAACAGCTATTTCTGGCTCCCTTGAAAAAGGGAAATTAAACTATAGTTAATGTATTTTGGTGTGGACGACAGACCACAAATCCTACGTCCAGTTGTCCCCTTTGGTAACCCTCAAAACGGCGAAGGCCTGTTCTGGTTGGCCTACAGAAAATATTATTTCCACTAATATGTTTTTGTTCAAGTGTCGTCTATGTCCACTGTGTTAGCGTTAGAAAGTTGTATGATGATACATAGGTTGGATTGTCTCCCCTCTTGTTGAGGGTTTTATTGAGCGCATTTATTCAGTTAAAACGGTACATGCTACTGCTGGTCTAGATGAAAACGTAGTTAGAACCACTGAACAAGATGTGAGAAAGGATGAGGAATGTGTAACAATTAGTGGACAGCAATGGCGTCCTTACAGCCGGTAACAATCTTTACATTACACTGGTATTAAAACTAATAAATAACCCCGTTGTTCAAATTTTATTATGTACGGGCAGGTAACGTAATCAAATGGTTCCACGTTTAAAACATAGCCATCTGTATAGATTAGGTAGTACAACTTTAGGCGATAGGCAAGTCATCTGTATAGATTAGGTAGTACAACATTAGGCAATAGGCACGTCATTTGTATAGATTAGGTTGTACGTTTGGCAATAGGCAAGTCATCTGTATAGATTAGGTAGTACAACATTAGGCAATAGGCAAGTAATCTATATTGATAAGTTGGTACAACATTAGGTAATAGACAAGTCATATGTATAGATTAGGTAGTACAACATTAGGCATTAATCAAGTCATCTGTATAGATTAGGTACAACTTTAGACAATAGACAAATCATCTGTATAGATTAGGTAGTACAACATTAGGCAATAATCAAGTCATCTGTATAGATTAGGTACAACAAAATTAGGCAATAATCAAGTCATCTGTATAGATTAGGTAGTAAAACATTAGGCAATAGGCAATTCATATGTATAGATTAGGTAATACAACATTAGACAATAGGCAAGTCATATGTATAGATTAGGTTGTACAACATTAGGCAATAGGCAAGTCATATGTATAGATTAGGTTGTACAACATTAGGCAATAGGCAACCAATCTGTATAGAGAAACACGAGCACATTTAAAAACTTTCAGCGTCAAACGGAAAACAAAATGTGACATGAAATGGAACATATAGGAAATATTCTAAGGACGGAAAAGTACACACAATACTAATAACATCATCGATACTTGATAATAAAGACACAAGCATTACCACCTAATTAATTTCTCTAATCTTAAATAAGTCTCTGCCTGCAGAGTTTCTTTCATGCATCTTATGTTTTTCAATGTAGTTGGCATACATAGTTTTGTCAGCACTATGCCCAGCCACCGTATTAGTCGTTAGGGTAGCTCAGAGTTCGGCAACCTTTTGAGACAAAATTTACCAGTTTTTAAAGAGCCACTAACATTTTTTTTCCAATATTTAGGATTAGGATTTTATAAATTTAAATAGCTTTAAATATGGAATAATTATATTTATTCATATAATATTTTTAAATACACATGTTTCGCACAAAACATATTATTGTATTTTAGCTAGCTCTAATAGAATAATAACATTAGTAATCGTAAAATATAACTATAATCATTGAATATTTCTATTACTTACATCAATGAAAGCATTGACCTTGCATGCCGTTTGAAAGTTTGTTTAAATCTGGTTCATAACTTCTTGTTTTAAGTTTCAAGCACACCTCTAGATGTGTATTTGTTAGTTAGCTTTTTTATTATATTCATGTAAGAGAACTCTTGCTTGCACGAATATGTTGACCTAAAGATCGTCAGCACTCCAGATGTTTTTCTCTATATACGGTATATAAAAATAAATAGTCGATTTTGGTTTGACATCGTTCATCTGATAGCCAAGAGACTTTGGGGAGTTCATAATAACACTCTAAGGAAGGGTTTTGTAAAAAAAATATTTTTAATTTCGCAAGGGCGGCGCCACGGGAGGGTGCGATTTCCTCTATATATAAAAATAATAAAAGTGAATTGCAGTGACACCGTTTATCCTATAGGCATGCAACAACCCGCTACAAACCCGTTTTCGGGGGTCACATCATCGTGGCCCATAGGTTGAGATCTATACTGCCTTGGGCCACTCATGATGTGGCCCGATGTGTTTGGGTCATCATGTCGAGTCAGACATGTCAAGTGGCCAGTAAACAAAACTATTATCTTTAAAATGGTGAACGTCAATAATAGCGATGTGCTAATCTTTAGTCAGTGATTAACACAGAAGGTTGTAGCATTGTTTTCTCTAATATCAGCTCAATCCTTCTAGAAGTCATCCTCCCCAACAATTTGTGAGTTTTCAATTTTAGTTGAATGCATTTTGGAACTTCAATTAAAATTTACGTGTGTATGTTTTTTTTTTTTTTTTTTTTTGCTTTCTGCGACCCACCCACCCCCTCCTCCAAGCGTGTAACGCTACAATGTCTGGTTATATTTAATTTGAAAATAAAATATTTGTTTGTGAACTTTATTTAATTAAAAAATTGCAAGAAAATTTGGGAAAAGTAAATTAATCGTTTAAAAATAATTGATATATTCAAAAAAGTTCAAAGCTAATTAAAACGCAGTACACATTTCATTGGGAAAGTAGTAATATAATACGATGTTCTTTTTTTATGTTTCAAAATTTTAATTTACATTGTTTAATATAAATCACAAGTTCGTGCAGTAATATCGATTGTTTCAACCTTTATCTTATATATCGTTTTCACTCAAAATAAACATTTACTGTAATAAAAAAATAACTACACGAAAATCCCTTATTTAATATTAATTCTGTACCCCTTACTAAAGGGACACCATTTTTAAATACAAGGGGAATAGCTTAACAAAATAGCTCAAACAAAATTAATACAAATCAAACAACTCATAACAAAATGCACCATGTTTATTACTGTTTTACTTATAAGATGTATGCAATTATTCTGTAGGCAAAAAATTGTGCATAGTTATTGTTAGAAGAAAATGCAAAGTGTACCTTATTTTCACTTATAATTAATAAACATTAGCTTTATTTTAAGAATAATTATTTAAGTAGTGTTAAAATTTGTTAAGCACATATAATATTTGTTATTACATGTTTATTTCTGGATCCCTTACGTAAGGGACAAATTAAAATAAAATAAAATAAACAGCATCGTTAGGTTTGGTGTGGAAAACATACCACTAAACATTATATTTGTTTTATTAAGTTTGATCAAAAATCTATCTTCTATCTATCTTCTATATATATAATTCTCTTCTTCGAGCCGTTAGAAAACAAGCTGCAAACGCTCTCCCTACCTCCCCACTCCTACATGGTTTTAGTGAGCTGTGTTCACTCTAAATGTTTACAAGCAGAGCCAACGATTTTAAACGTAGGGGGGGGGGGGGGGGAGGAGGAGGGGGGAGGGAAGGAAGGGGGGGGGGTTATGGTCCTTAACGAGCTACTTATAGTGTTTTAAAGAAATATTTTCAGTGTCAGCGTTGGTACTGTCGAATTCACAAATTATGAATTATTGAAAATTAGAAACAACTAAATAGCGGCGTATGTTATGCCGCGGGCCGGCTCGTATATATATAATTCTCTTCTGGGAGACGCTAGAAAACAAGCTGTACACGCGCTCCTTACCATCCCCACCCCTACATGGTCTTAGTGAGCTGTGGTTCACGCTATGTTTACCTTCGTGGAGTCGGATTTAGTGACGGCTATTAGGGGCAGATAATTTGGTTTGAAACGATTTTAAACGTGGGGGGGGGGGGGGAGGAAGGGGGGGGGGGGGTATGGTCCTTAACGAGCTACTTATAGTGTTTTAAAGAAATATTTTCAGTGTCAGCGTTGGTACTGTCGAATTCACAAATTATGAATTACTGAAAAGTAGAAAAAACAACAACTAAATAGAGGCGTATGTTATGCCGTGGGCCGGCTCGTATATATAATTCTCTTCTGGGAGCGTTTAGAAAACAAGCTGCAAGCGCCTCCTTGCAGTCCCCTTTCTTTCTCTCTATCACTATCACTACCACCCCCACCCCACCCCCACATTGTCTGGTCAGCTGTTGTCATATTTACAAAGCTAAATGTTTACACATCGTAGAGCCGTAGAGCCGGGTTTCTATTAGGGGCAGATAATTTAGTTCGATTTTAAACTTACTTACTTAGAGGAGGCTGCTTTCACGGGGGGGGGGGGGGGGGGATGTAGGGTCGGGGTTAGGGTAAAGGGGGGGGTAGTGTTTTAAAGCAAATATTTTCAGTGGCAGCATTGGTACTGTCGAATTCACAAATTATGAATTACTGAAAAGTAGAAAATAAAACAACTAAATAGCGGCGTATGATACGCTGCGGGTCGGCTCATATTTAAATAATAGAGTACACTTGTGTTTTGGGTATTATATCGACTTCAGCATATTTCTGACATTCTCTTTTAGAAACGGTATTTGCTCTTGTCTTTCTTCTTTATGAATTTTACAACAACATTTTTTTGCGGTAATGAACACGAAACTAATTTTAACAATAGACTTTAATGAGTAAAAAAAAATCTTCTATTTTAAGTAAAATTTGGCATTTTACAATAATTGCTCTTTTCAAAATGTCTGGTATGTATATTTTCTATATCATTTTTTTTTAAATTTCGCTTTGGAAAGGGAAATACCTTTTCCTCTCCCCCCACCCCCACCTCACCCCCACCTCCTTACAACTTCGCCCCTCCCCCCCCCCCCCCCCCCCCTCTAACTCAACATGTTTATTATAAGAAGGGATAACATACTACTAGCTATTCTTTAATTAAATTAAAAACAAAATCAATAAATTATGGACATTATGTTAGATATATGTACTCCACACAAACTGTTTAAAGTATTTGAAGCTCTATAAACTGTAGCTCTATAAACTGCGGAAATAACATATTTTAAACAAAATCTGAATATTTTCTTTGGTGAATTCCCTTTTATCTGAAAATTGTTACAGCATGCACTTTTAACCTTTTATCCATTAGTCTCTACGACTTTCTTGTTGATGAAATAAAGAACAAAAGTAAATGTGCTTTTCGTTACAGATTCAAGAATAATATAATACATTTGTGTTGTAACTTGTAGGCTACTATTAAAATTTAGTCTTATTTTTGCTTAAATAGTTTTTTATTTAACTCACTAAATATAAATAACTAACCTAATCATAAACGAAGTTATTAAAACGTAACTATATTCAGATTTTTTAAGGATATTAAATAACTATAAATAACTTGGTGAAAAAAACTATTTTAAAAAATAAAGCAATCCAAAACTAAACAAAGTAGTACTGAAAAAAATAATAATATTCTAGTTACAAGTATAAAATCGATAAAATTGTTTGAATGAGATTAGCGGATAATCAATGACAATAGGCTGTTTCTGTGTACTTAACACATAGCTCATACTACACGTATGTGGGGAGTGTTAAGGTTTTAGTTTTACTTTATCATATAACATTTACATAAAACAAAATCTGAGTTCAAAATAAAGCATTATAGAGAATTATCCTTAAATTTTTCCTTTATTATTCAACAACGAATGCAGTTAAAATTCAGGTTTTAAATCTACATTTTATTTCGGCACATTTTCAACAAAATCAAATGAACAATATTTGTATATGGTATTAGTGTACAAACGGAATTTAATAATTGAACTAAGCCTCCATAGCTCAGTGGCTAGAGCACTGGTCTTGGTAACCAGGGGTCGTGAGTTCAATCCTTACTGCGGGCTGTTTCCTTTTTTTTTCTCATACGAATCTGATATTTGGGTGTTGCTCATTAATGTCATATTTTCGGAAAAGTACAATTTAACACTACCTAGTAGATTGCGCGTTAAATTAAAAAAAAGCATGCGTTTCATGCATCATATCGTATGGGTAGTCAATTGGGTTCTATTAAATCGGCATATAATTATATGTTTTTTTTCATTAACTATCTTTTCTTTTTCAATCGCCAGTTACTCAACAAAAGAACATACATAAAATACTGTACATTATAAAAACACAGTATAAGGCTCAATATCAAATGATGTATTACATGATTTGAATGGTGAAGTGTGTACAATTAATAAATACGAAGTGACTACTCGGAATTTTTTTTTTTCGGCTGAAGACAAGAAACAAAATAGTTCTGCGCATGCGCAATGGCCTTAATAGCTGCGCGAGGGTTAGGGTTAGGGCTAGGGTTAGGGAGAGGGTTATGGTTCTGCGGTTTGTTTGAAAACACACGCATGCGCAGTTCCATCGAAAACATTGCCATTGCGCTTTTTCCGGCTAGAATCGGTGCTATATTATGCCCTTTACACAGCACTGATCCTGGCGACCCAACGGGAAGTCACGGGACGCTGTTAAAAGTATAAAAGTATACATTTTCTATGTAAATTTTATTTCGTTTGGGGGAGGGGGGGGGGTAGACTTGTTTTCGCGAAGAGATGCCTGTAAGAAACTGGATAATTTTCTATTTTTAGACAAGGCTTTGTTTGTGTTGTGTCTCTTTTTTCTAAGAATAGCCTGAATGCTCGTACAAGGGTAACTTTTCTTATTGTTTATTTCCAGTCTTATAACACGAGGAGTGGTACACTATAAAAACTTTTTTGTAGAAGTAGATAAACAAAGGGATTATGACGTAATGGTTTATTTTCGTTAGCAGCACCAGACCAGAGTCGTAGCGAGGGGGGGGGGGGGGTGGGGGCGGGGTTTGCATATGTCCCCGGGCGCCGACCTTAAGGGGCGCCAAAATAAGTTTGAAAAAAACAAATTAAAATCTTATTTTAGCAGCAGTTTTGCATTACAAATATAAAAAAAATATATGGGGAGGGGGGTGCAAATTGAAAGTTTGAGGGGGGTGCAAATTGAAAGTTTGAGCGGGGGGGGGGGGGGGCTGCAAATTGAAAATTAAAAGGTTGTTCCCGGGCGCCGAAAAGGGTGCAACGCACCAGACTAGCGGTTGTGGCGTCACTCGACAATTTTTAGCGATTAGTTATTGCTACACTGTTCAACATTAATTTAAGTTAATTAAGGTAACCTTTACCTTTTAATTAATTGTAATATATTTGAAAGTTATAGTGAATGATTGTCCCTTTTGAAATTTTTTTTTGCCTCAGACTTGTATTTTACAGCGTCAGTTTGCCTTGCCATGTTCGCTTTAGTATTAGAGTTTTCATCATCGTTTTGTGAGGACTGATACGTATTTACAATAGTAATATTTCTTTATTACACGTAGCCTACTTAAATTATTTAAGATGGTTTGCTCATAAATAGATCTAATACAAAACGTCTAATTACAATCTTATTTTTAAACCTGAAATTGCAAATGTGTAATTAAAAGGTGATTCAATGGATTTTTTTTTCATAGTCGTGGTGGGTTGAGGGGTTAGGGCTTTTAAGTAGAGCTGAAATAAATGTTTTAATTATTATAAGCAGCTGGTTTGTTATGTGGAGTACAATGAGACACAACAGATCAAACATTCTTCCTTTTTAAACATCCGTATCTGTAGCAGTCCTCCCACAGCTTCCTTTTTATAAAGTATGATTTGTTCCTTTAATTTTTTTTTTTTTTTTTTTGTGTGAATTTTTTTTTTTTTTATTATTAAAACTTGTAATTCCAAAAAAAGTGTCGTGATGATATTGTTGAATGAAAAATGCGTGGAAACCTAACTATTTTAATAAAGTTAAAAAAAAATTACCGATTAAAGCCATTGATTCAGATGCTATTGAAACATATATAACCAATTAAAAATAATAGTAGTAACGTTTTTATTATCGAAACTAAATTAAGATAAAATTAATAACTATTTCAAAATAAATCATTTACCATAATATTGATTAAAACAAAATTGATATAAATATTTTTTTGTGTAAAAAGAGTGACTTTATAATTTACTATTTTTTTACAGGTTTTTTTTTTAAATGTAGCAATTTATTAGCCGATAGTCTCCCCTGTAATAAGAAACAAATTTTTAAAGGGAGGTAAAATATTGTATCACGGCGCCTGCCTTATACCAATGTGTTTACATGTGTAACCGAGGGTGATGATTTGTGATTCTTGGTTGTTTGTGTGTGTTTCTCGTTTCCATCCTGCCGACGACGCCAAATGTGACAGACGTGTGACGTACCTTGATAGGTTGCGTTGTACCCCTTCTCGCAGCACCTAGATGCGACAGAGGCGTCTAACCCAGGGGTCGGCAACCTGCAGCTCGCGAGCCGCATGCAGCTCTTTTGACGTCCAGATGCGGCTCTCCAGCTCCTTGCACAAATATTAATAGTTATATAATTTCATATATTTCATAGATTTAAATAAGGCGGACAAGCTGAAAGCTAAATCTACCTCCATATGTTTTTCATGATGTAACATGATATGCAACTCTCTATACTTGGCAGATACACGCGCTTAACGTGTTCTTATTTTCAAAGTTTTGAAAGGTTTCGGCGAACAGAATAGAGGAAGTTTTTTTTTTTTTTTTTTTCTCTTTTTTATTAGAGAGCAAGACATAATTACAATGTTTAATTTGACATTCGATTAAACGTGTGAATTTATTTTTAGTATAATACATTTTGAAATGAGACTAGCGTTATTTATTATTTAGTGTAATCTTTATACAATTTATGTAAAAGTTGAATAGTCGAGTTGATCTTTCAGTGTAGTTCGTCGAGTTTATCGTAGTTCGATAGTGTCGTGACGGAACATCCTACCTAAGATTACTCCTAGGTAGGCGTCGTCTAGCTGAAAAATCAAAATAGATGATTAGCCACTCGTACATTGAAACCACCAAAGTACTAGTACTTGGTGGCTCTTCTCGAGAGTTTAGAGCGTTAGAGGGATGTGTGGACGCAACACCACAGCGGTCTTGGTTTACAACGCACGACTTTTCATCTCCCAACTAACTAAAAGCATTACCCAAATAAACAATCCTACCATCGCTACTATTTTACACTCAACTTGCGATTTCCAACACACGATTACGCCATATACCAACAAGCAACGAATCAACTCTCGAACACTCCAAACAATATACCTTCAACTTACGATAATCTCGAAGACCTAGACTCAACGATCAAATCGACATTTCAAACTCGTGACATCACTCTATGACTTCAGAACGACTCAATTACAACTACCACCAATAATCAACCACCATCCACAGAAGATTGCTTAAACGCAAGAATCGGCCCAAGAACTTTATAGGAATTGTTAAAAAAAACTACACGAGAAAAGTCAAGAAATGAAAATTATGTTCCTTTTGAATGTAAACTGTATGCAATACTAAGTATTTCATGTTTTTTTTATGTATTAACATGCAACTTATCCACACAGCAAGCTCCTGGCTTGAATGGAGTGAACTGTGTGGAAGGAAATCTATTAAACTTTAATTTAAAAAGGGACAAAAGCAACTTTAATTTTGGTTAGTGTATGTTATGTACATTATGTATGTAGTTGGGATCCAACGTGTCGAGCGTCCTTCAGTTAGCATTTAGCACAATGGATGTGTACATATAACTATTTTAAAAAGAAAATATTTTTCTCAAACAAGTATAACATAAAAAAAAAATATATAAGCGTATAATTGACGTGTAACGGGTACCGATGGCTTGTCTCTAGAAACCATGATTGTATTCGTGTACACCTAAAGCATTCCCTAAACGACAATACTCTACTGTCGTGTTTTCGCAGAAAAATTACTACGATAATAAACGACTTGTTTGTAAGTACGATATGTGCTGTAAAAACTAGCGCAATAAATTTTAAAATAAATTTACTACTGATGCCAAACAAAAAGTATTACATGTAGTGTGTTAGAACTTTTTTTTTTACTAACATAATGCTTTACTTCTTTTGTATACACAGTGTTGTAAACATGCAAGGGAATTAACTCAATAAATTTGAAAAATAAAACAAACATTGAAAAAAAGTATAAACCACATTTTGCAGGCATACTCTTTTCTCATATATCACATAACAATAAAACCGTTTGCCGCAATATACGGTGGAATATTTTATTCAAATAGCCTATTCACTTTAATCTTATTTTCACTTTTATTAAATTACCTTTATTTGTCAAAATGAAATGTATATGTATGTTTATCAATCATATACATTATTTCTATTAAGTATTGTTCTATATTTCTGGATCCCTCGCGAAGTGACACAATAGAATATATTTTATTGTTTGGTATTTATTGTCGTGTGTAGGTTTATCAAAAAGTTGCTTAATGTAACTTTTACTTGCGAGCTACTGTGTCGTGAGTCCTCTTTTTAGCCTTAATTTTTTCCAAAGCCATAATGTTGGGGTCGTCCTCTCATAGCCTCTATCTAGTCAGACTTGTGGAGCCCTTATCAGATGGCTGGTGTAGAGTTATGGTATATGATACTATATGGTGGTTGTTGTTATCTGATAGGTGATTTGTTTGAAATAATAATTACTGCAGCGAAAACTATTTTTGCTATGTGAATGCTATTTAGCTACAAAAACAAATTTTGGGTGTACTTAACTGATCCATAATCAGCTTCATAAGAGGCATATTTTTTTAAAAATATATATATACAACAGTGGCACAGCTAACAATTATATATATTTTTAAATGGTAGCGCTTGTTTTTTGTAACTTTTACGTTTTTCTATTGTTTTGTTATTGTAACATTTTTTGCAGTTTTGTATTTGTAGTGTTTTGTATTTGTAGCGTTTCTTTTCGTAGCGTTTTGCATTTGTAGGTTTTCGTGATTTGTACACACTATCCCCAGTAAAAAGTAATTAGTTTGGTAGTTATTATAATAACATCGCTTTTTGTTTTCTTGTAATCTTGTCGTCTGTTAAACTAACTCTTTAACTTGTCAGATAGAATCCACGGTCAGGGGGGAATAACAGTGATGACTACAGTCACTTCCCCTGACTTTATGTTGCTATGGCTTAAAATGGGACGTACTGTTCTATATAGCTACACAAGTGTTTTGATTTAGAAAAAAAAATATTATTACAATTAGCCTTTGGCTAAGGAAAGTTATTTTTTTCAAGACGCAACCACTTCGTGGTGTTAGCTGAAATAACATTTTCTTTGCTCATTAAAAAAAAACCTACTTCAGACTTACAGTTAAAGGGAAACAACACATAACTCGAGAAATTAGTGTTTGCCTCCCCTACTCTTGCAAGCCAGAATAATTCATCTCTTAACTCAACTAATAGCTATAATAGTTTCGCCAACAGTAAAATGTTGCATCGTATCTATACATGGGACAATGAACTGATGAAGAAATACATGAATGAGCCGCCGTGTAAAGTTCAATCAAAACTACAACAACCTCCACAAACCTTTGTCAGGAGCCACCTCATCGTGGCTCATATGTTGAGAGCTGCGGTGCTGTAGGCTACCCATGCAGTGGCCCAATGTGTTTTGGCCATCTTGTCGAGTCAGGCATGTCAAGTGGCCATGGACGCTGGCATACGGCTTGGCAGGTAGGATGATTCAACTATATCATGCGAATGGCTGAAATTATTTTCTCCCACACAGTATTTTGAGCAGGGTGTCAATTAACGTTATATTTGTAAGTTGTATAATATTAAATTGGGGTATGATGAGGGTATAAATTGTTGCAATATACTGTGTGTATGTTTCTATTAAATGTTAATGTTGTTTTTTTATCAATTAGGCTGTTATGGTTATAGAATGCTGCTGTATAATAAATATATAAACCGCAATTTGACTCATACAAATGTAAAGTAAACTAGATTATCAATTAGCCTACTTAGTTAAGTAAACATAATATAAGAAAACGCTTACATGCTGATATATAAGTTGGAAATATAATTTATAAAAAATAAATACATAATTATCTTTACACCTAACTATACTGCACAGATGAAGTAGAGTTCATATTATGTTTCTTGCTCTTTATTTCCATAACATGTTTTAGGTACACATCATGGTTCTACTGACTTGGACCCGGATTAGATCTCGATAATTTCAGGTTAGCAGTCTTGCTCTCTATCGCTAGGCCACCCCTGCCCCTTATACATATGCCAAAGCATATAATTTTGTTTTGAAAAAAATAAATTAAAAATAAATAAAAATAAGGATGTAAAGGTATTGACAGACTTATATGTTTTGCACACCAACACTTACATATAACAGTCTCATATGTTGGGTCCACCAACACTTACATATAACAGTCTCATATGTTGGGTAAACCAACACTCACATATAACATTCTCATATGTTCAACACTTGCGACTTCCTTACCAACGCTTTTAAGCGATAATTATGTCGCCAACAGAGGGAGAAAAAACAATGGCGTTAGGCTGATAAAGTTTATTATTTACTCATTCACCCTGGAGTGATCGATCACGTTTTACATCTGTTCAATGTTTTTTTTCAAGGTTTAATTTTATTCATATTGTATGTTTGTATTGTAAGTGTTCTTCCGTTTTAGAATCTTAAGAGATATTTAATTCATTTTAATATACTTTTATTGTTACACTTAGCTACAAGCACTGTTTGGCAGAATTGATAGTGGGGCGTCTGTCAAGTATTTTTGTTAAAATCTAGAATCTTTCAGAAAATTACTTATCAGTTTAAAAGATATTCATGTTTTTTTCTTCCAAAGACACGAGTAAAGGAAAACTGCAATAGCCAACACAAAAGTTAAATTTTGCCTTAGGCTTGATCTAGACAAAATGTATTACTTCCCCTATGTATTTTGGAAATTCAAAACAAGGGAAACAACTTATCACATTTGATAATTAAAAATACATAAATAAATAATTAGTATAATTTGCCAAACAAAAATATCAATTGAATAAAGTTTTAAATAAATGCGAACTAAATCATGTATATTTAAGTATTATTTTGTTTTAAAAACATATTTGATAGTTTAAATAAAACATCTAAAAAAACACTTAAGTTTTATTTTAAGATAAATGTTTTTAATAGTAATTTATAAATATAAAATATGTTTGTCAATTTGCGTCTATTAGTAATATTTTGACTCCCTCTATCAAGGGAAAATAACAGTAATTACCTAATTAAAGTAATTTCCTCGGAATTAGAGATGCACAATGCACAAGAGCATTCAAACGTGATTGCCTTCAAATGTGTTTTCTGCGTTTCAAAACACCCCCAAGAAAAAGAAACCAAGCTGCACCTAAAGCACTACCATCCCCAGAACCATAAAAGCTACAATGAAATATAATACAGAATCGTTGCAGGACCCTACAAAGACCGCATAACTTATACCTTCGCAGACACTCTAAAACACGGGTTCTTGAGGGTTTCCATTGCAGTAAAAATGCAACAAATATCTCTGTTTAATAATACTATTCAGCGGCTCATAGCAGACATGTCGTCTGTAAATGTCAAAGGATACATTTTGAATGAAATCAAGCTTTCACCATTGTTTGCTTTTCAAGTTGATGAATCAACAGACATGAGTACGTGTTCGCAGTTGCTTGTCTTTGTGAAATAAATTCATTCAGATGAGAGCAACGAAGAGTTGATATTATGTGAAGATAGCATGAAGAAAATAAACACGTTTTTTGAAACCAGATGATTAAAAAGGATTTAAACGGCTCTGGGCCTTGTACTGATGGCGCGCCATCTATGTTTCGGTCAAAATCGGGCTTTCATAAAAACGTGAAATATTTAGCTCCCCAACCAAGGGGGAATCCATTGCATGACTCACCGGTATGCCCTCGCCATCAAGACTCCATTGCTAGTAATAGTTGCAAATTATATTAAATCTGGAGCCCTTAAAGAACTGCGCAAAGACATTAATAAAAATGACGAGGTTCTGCTTTTCTACACTACAGTATGCTGACTTTCAAATGAAATGTTGTGAATCGTGTGTCAGAATTGAAAACTGAAATCAAGTTGTTCTTGTAAGTGCAAAGGAAATAAGTCCTTTTGATATACTTTAACGACAAAGAGTGGTTGGAGAGAGCATCCTACCTAGCAGATAAATTCGAACATCAACATAAGCTTAACCCGAAGCTTCAGGGAAAATGAACGAATATTATCTCTTTTTAAAGAAAAATAAATCTTGGAAATATTGAAATTTTAGATGAATCTGAGTGTGAAATAATTTAAAAATTGAAAGAAGATTTCTGGGCATCTTGCATCTCTTGAAAACGAACTGCAGCGATTTTTTTCCCTGAGCTGAACGAAGAGGAATCTGCATTGAAAAGTAACCCAGTCTCTGCTTCCCTCGATGTTACCCACATTCCCGATGAATTACAACATGAGTTATTTAATTTGCGGAATGATTCCGCGTCAGATGAATAACTACGCACACAATTTTGGTGTACTATGCACCATTCACGCCTAAAAGTGACATTAATTGTCTTTCGAGTTTTAGTTCCTTGTGTGGCTGTCTTTGTGAGAATAGATTTTCAACACTACTCCAATTAAAAAAATAATTAAAAAAATAATTAAATGTTTAGTTAATAGCATGCGCTTTTACTCATCGTTTTTAAACAGTTATAAAGAATAATTGATATTGAAAGTCTACTAGAAAGTTTTATTTTAGTGCTTATTAATGTTCTTGCTAATTAATGTTTTTTTATTGTATGGGGGGTCGCGGGTCACTTAACTTTTTTTTAAAAAGAAGGTCGCCACTCAAAAAAGTTTGGGAACCACTGCTCTAAAAGTTGACAGCTAACGCTTCACCAAGACAACTCTATTTCTTTTTAGACGTTTTGTATTAGCCTTCAGCCAGAAATTTTTGTAAACAAAGGTAAAAAAAAATAAATAAATCGGTATCGCTAAGTTTGTTGTGAGGCGATCTGTAGTCATTTTATTGTAGGGAGCCACTTTATCACCATTTTATGTGGAAAACACATGAATGCCATTAGTTAAGAGCTACCAGCTATATAATAGTTATTTTATTAAGCATGATCAAATATTTTTAAAATCTACAAATGTTGTTTACATGTATAGTATGGCAGGTAGTGTTGTTTAAGATAACAACAATTGGGTTCATAGGGTACACTTGTGTATAATGGGTATTAATGTCGACTTCAGCTTTTTTCTGTCATTATCTTATAGAAACGGTATTTGTTCGTGTCTTTCTTCTTTATGAATTTTACAACAACCTTTTTGCGGTAATAAAAAAGAAACTAAGTTTGACGATAGACTTTAATGAGTCAAAAGGGCCCAGTTGTGCATTCTTGCCCCATGTGTGTGTGTGTCTGTAGGCCTATGTATGTGCGTGTGTCTGTAGGTATGTGTGTTTAAACATGATAACTGACGTACGTTTCAATTAAGTGGACACAGTGATATGTCTGGATCACATTCTCATTAGAACAATACATCAAAAATATTTGGTTTTCAAATCCAGCGATTGCATTTGAAGCGAACAAACATCAATTCCAAATGGTTCAATGCTTATCTCTTTTTGTGTTGAGAGGATTTGCTATGAACGCCATCTGTTTTCAAATGGTCAAATCTCTCAGTGAAAAAGTCCTTCTTTTTTTGTGATATTAATGCTGAAGTGATTCATTATAACAGTAGCTTTGTTTCAGTGTTTCTTACAGACTGTTTTCTTCGGGGGGGGGGGGGCACTGTTAAAAGTATATATTTTCTATATTAATTATATAAATTTCATTTCGTTCGAGATGCCTGGAAAAAACTCTGCTTTGGTTTCTTCACGATAATAGTTTTCAAATTTTGTCCGTGTGTTCAACAAAAAACAAGTATTTTTTTTTTTGAAACAATCTACGTTTTCCAGCAAATGATAGCCACCATGATGTTGATTTTTTTCAATTTTGGATGGGCACTTTAATAGTAAGTACATTGAAATAAGGAGTAACTAAATGTTCTAAAAGAATAGCGTGTATTTATTGTTTATATTTATTATTATATCGTTCGTTATTATATGGTTTCAGAATAATATTTTATATGAGTTTAGTAAATAAAATAATATTTTCTATAAATATAATTCTCTTCTGTGTTATGGTCCTTAACGAGCTACTTATAGTGTTTTAAAGAAATATGTTCAGTGTCAGCGTTGGTACTGTCGAATTCACAAATTATGAATTACTGAAAAGTAGAAAAAAACAGCAACTAAATAGCGGCGTATGTTATGCCGCGGGCCGGCTCGTTATTAATATTTGCGTATATGAACTCGAGAGCCAAATCTTGGCATCAAAACAGGTACTTTTGTCCCTTTTTAAGGGATCCAGAAATAGATAACTGTACTGTTAAGGTTACAGCGGTTAATCAAATTTTAATACTTCTTAAATTACAATTCTTAAAATAAAGCTAATGTGTCTTAATTTCTAAGTGAAAGTATGGTATAAGTTGTATTTTCTTTTTATCTACAACTAGCACACAATTATTATCTTGATGAATAATTAAATACATGGTATTATTAAATGAGTAATAGAAATGATGTATTTGGTAAGAGTTGTTAGATTTATTTTTATTTTTAGTTATTATGTAAAGTTATTTCCCTTGCATTTAAAAATTGTGCCCCTTCTGTAAAGGATACAGAATTAAATTAAAAAAAAATATATTGTCGTTTTGTCATGTATCTTTTTTTTTCTTAATTAAAGAAATTTTTTTTTTTTAAATAAAGTAAATGTTTATAAAAAAGTCAAATACATCCAGTCTTTTTATAGTAAAAAAAAAATCCAAGCAATCAATATTTTATAGCCATATTAATATTAATTACACCGCGCATGATTTTATAATTATTTAACGGGCCTTTCGAATACCTATGAAACTATTCTCGCTTGGGTCCATTGTTGTCACAAGCACAGGTCACATTTAAGAGGGCATCAGAGAGGCGGATCTAGCGAGGTGTTGTGAAAAATGCAAAAATGGTTCAATTTACATGTTAAAATGTTCGTGTGTGTTTTATTTATTTTAATATCTGGACTGATGCAAAAGTTATAATATTATATTTCTTTTTACGTGACTTATTAGTTTAAATATACATAGAGTAATCTTTATAGCAATCAAACAATATGTAGCTTTACCGAGCTAACCCGCGACGTAGCATACGCCGCTATCTAGTTGTTTTATACTTATCAACAATTCATTATTTGTGAATGCTACACTACCCCACCCCCTTGCCTCCCCACCCCCACCCAATACCGACCCACCCCGCCCAGTGAAAGCAGCCGTTTATAGACGAATGAAAATATCAAGCAGAACGTATTATCTCCCCTTAGTTTCAAATCGTTTAAAAACTAAATTATCTGCCCCAATAGCCGTCACGTAGTTGAACCGAAATATCTATCATGGTGTCTCCACTTCTCCCCCCTTCTTGCTATAAATATCTATCATGGTGTCTCCACTTCTCCCCCCTTCTTGCTATAAATATCTATCATGGTGTCTCCACTTCTTGCTATAAATATCTATCATGGTGTCTCCACTTTTCCCCCCTTCTTGCTATAAATATCTATCATGGTGTCTCCACTTCTCCCCCCTTCTTGCTATATATATCTATCATGGTGTCTCCACTTCTCCCTCCTTCTTGCTATACATATCTATCATGGTGTCTCCACTTCTCCCCCCTTCTTGCTATAAATATCTATCATGGTGTCTCCACTTCTCCCCCCTTCTTGCTATACATATCTATCATGGTGTCTCCACTTCTTGCTATAAATATCTATCATGGTGTCTCCACTTTTCCCCCCTTCTTGCTATAAATATCTATCATGGTGTCTCCACTTCTCCCCCCTTCTTGCTATATATATCTATCATGGTGTCTCCACTTCTCCCCCCTTCTTGCTATAAATATCTATCATGGTGTCTCCACTTCTCCCCCCTTCTTGCTATAAATATCTATCATGGTGTCTCCACTTCTTGCTATACATATCTATCATGGTGTCTCCACTTCTCCCCCCTTCTTGCTATACATATCTATCATGGTGTCTCCACTTCTCCCCCCTTCTTGCTATAAATATCTATCATGGTGTCTCCACTTCTTGCTATACATATCTATCATGGTGTCTCCACTTTTCCCCCCTTCTTGCTATAAATATCTATCATGGTGTCTCCACTTCTCCCCCCTTCTTGCTATATATATCTATCATGGTGTCTCCACTTCTCCCCCCTTCTTGCTATACATATCTATCATGGTGTCTCCACTTCTCCCCCCTTCTTGCTATAAATATCTATCATGGTGTCTCAACTTCTCCCCCCTTCTTGCTACCCCACAGGTAATGGTACACACCAGGACCTGAGTCCAGCGGTATTGTAAGGCTGACAGGGCTTCGACCTCAGACTGCGGTCACGTGGTCGGAGCCTGAGTCATGTGACCTGTAGGGTAGGGACGCCACAGTCCGGTCACTCTACCTTCTCCCCTCTACGGAGGTAGCCTGCACGTTTTTTGGTGCTAAGGCACTTGTCATCATAAAATTATACTCATTTGAAAAAAAAAAACTTTTTAAATGTATACATTTAATAAGTTAAACAGTAAAATATATGGTGAATTTTGTTCTGAGTTTTTTCGATTCTTTTTTTTATTTTTTAAGTTATTTTGTTAAATTATTTCCCTTTAATTAAGAATTGTGTACCTTCATTAATGAATCCAGGAATCGCCATGTAGTTATGTATCGTTGTTACTTTCTTGAATAACTATAATTTAAATAAAGTAAATGATTCTTGTTTCTTTATTCTGTGTAATAAAATATATAATTATATATATCTATATATATATATCTATCTATATATATATCTATATCTATATATATATATTTATATATATATATATATATATATATATATATATATATATATATATATATATATATATATATATATATCTTTATATATATATATATATATATATATATATATATATATATATGTAAATATATAAATGTATATATATATATATAAATATATATATGTATATATATAAATATAAATATAAATATAAATATATATATATATATATATATATATATATATATATATATATATATATATATATATATATATATATATATATATATATATATATATATATATATATATATATTAGATGTGTCATTTTAAAATACATTTTAATTAACTGCTGCTTACAAACATTTTTTTAAGTGTGGTCTCCTTTCCAACAAAGCTTTAGAGAAAAATGGGGTGATACAAGCGAGTTACTTCTCGGAGGCGGTGACAAAACGATATTACCTCCCATGTACATTTTATTTTTTCTTTGTTTGTTCTTAGCTGCAGGGGGAATAATATAACTAAAATATCTTTTGTAATTTTTTATTGTAATTTTTAAAAAAAAAGCATTATTAAGTTTCAATATCAACAAAAATTATTAATAAATCATTTCAAATAAATCTGAAAATAGTTAAATTTTGCTTATTTTTTGTAAATTTTGTTAAATATTTTCATTTTTAGAAAGTATGCACCCCAAAATGTTTTGAGTTTAATTTTAGGAAAAATGTAATTATTCTTTAATGTCTTGTCATTATTTAAAGCCAATATTTTAAAAATTTTGGATCCCTACTGATTGGGGACACTTAAAAAAATGAATTCGGTTACTTTCTTGTTCATCAGTCGATGCAAAGTGTGTGCTATTAACACCTCCTTAACTATCCTTATTAAGACAACGCCTACTTAAGAGTTATCTTAGTGAGGGTATTCCGTCAGACACTCAAACTTCCAGTAACGTCGAATAACTATATTCAACGTTTAACTCATGATGTTACCCCATCCCCAGGGTGCCGTGGTTCATGGTGTTACCCCATCCCCAGGGTGCCGTGGTTCATGGTGTTACCCCATCCCCAGGGTGCCGTGGTTTATGGTGTTACCCTATCCCCAGGGTGCCGTGGTTTATGGTGTTACCCCATCCCCAGGGTGCCATGGTTCATGGTGTTATCCCATCACCAGGGTGCCATGGTTCATGGTGTTACCCCATCCCCAGGGTGCCGTGGTTTATGGTGTTACCCCATCCCCAGGGTGCCATGGTTCATGGTGTTATCCCATCCCCAGGGTGCCATGGTTCATGGTGTTACCCCATTGTGTTACCCCAAATATACTGAACTATACATATGTATATCACTGTCTCTCTAAACCTCAAGTGACTAAACTTTTCTCTAAAAATAACTTTCTGACTGATCTTTTATCTAAAACTAATGAAGACGACACCACACGCGACTAATATGTGCACTTAAAACCTAATCAGTAGCTTATGATCTCATAAAGATATTTATTTGCCCACTCTTAAAGTCCGCTGTTGGCTCTCTGGCGTTACACCAGACAGTCCACAACAACGATGTAATACGGAGGTGGTGTCGTAGTTATGGTGTAACGAGTTTGGTGATAAGGTATCACAGCAACGATGTAATACGGAGGTGGTGTCGTAGTAATGGTGTAACGAGTTTGGTGACAAGGTATCACAGCAACGATGTAATACGGAGGTGGTGTCGTAGTTATGGTGTAACGAGGTTGGTGATAAGGTATCACAGCAACGATGTAATACGGAGGTGGTGTCGTAGTTATGGTGTAACGAGTTTGGTGATAAGGTATCCAAACAACGATGTAATACGGAGGTGGTGTCGTAGTTATGGTGTAGCGAGTTTGGTGATAAGGTATCACAACAACGATGTAATACGGAGGTGGTGTCGTAGTTATGGTGTAACAAGTTTGGTGATAAGGTATCGAAGAGTGATTGGCTACAGTTTTGTAGTGACTTGCTACGGTGAAACTTTGTTCGTTGGGAGTAGAACTTGAAGAGGTGAGGCGGTATTGTAGTGTTAACAGGTTGGCTAGTCTTGAATAATAGAGGGTAGTGTAATTGTAAGTTGAGAGTCGTGTAATCGTAAGTTGAGAGTATCGAGTTAATCGTATATCTTAGATGTCATACGTTTTATTTTAGTAATCGAGATATGAGTAATCGTGAGCTGAGTGTATCGGGTGCATAGTATACATTACTTGAAAAGTGTTTTCGAGTAATTTTTGTCGAGTTAAACGTTGAATATAGTTAGTCGACGTTATTGGAAGTTTGAGTGTCTGACGGAATATCCTCACTAAGATGTCTCTTAAGTAGGTGTTTTCTTAATAAAAATAGTTAAGGAGATATTAACAGCACGCACATTGCATCCACTGATGAACAAGAGAGTAATCGAATTCATTTTTTAAGTGTCCCCAATCAGAAGGGATCCAAAATTTAAAATACATTTATTTAATTACCCAAAATCAATCTTAATAAAATAATTTATATTTATTCTAAAATTAAATTCAAACAATTTTGGGGTGCAAAATTTCTAAAAATGAAAGTATTTAACAAAACTTACAAACAATAAGTAACATTCTACTGTTTTCGTATTGAAATGAATTTATCTATTAAGAATTTTTTTTTAAAAGTTGAAACATGATAACGTTTTTTCTTAAATTACAATAAAAAATTTACAAAAGACATTTTAGTTACATTGCTTCCCCTGCAGATATGAACAAACAAAGAAAATAAAATAAAATCTACAAGGGAGGTAATTCCTTTGTGTCACCGCTTCCGAGAAGTAACTCGCTTTTACCATTCCATTTTTCTCTAAAGCTTCGTTGGAAAGGAGACCATACTTTAACAAAAAATGTTTGTAAGCAGTAGTTAATTAAAATGAATTTAAAAATGACTCATTTGTTTTGTATTAGGGCTTAACCTTCAAATTTGAAGGGCATACTATAAAATTTAGGTCACAATTATTAAAAAAAATACATTTCGGATCACTAATAAATGGAGCAAGTATTTAAAAGGAGCTACTACAAACGTTGTGTACCGGTATAGGCATTACCATCGTATAATGACTTTTCATAATGCTATTAAGAGAAAAACGTTAATGAAAGATCTTTATTGTCATATCCGCACACTGTGACATCAACCCAGACTACAACACCAAAACACAAAGTTACTAATTTAAAATCAAAACATGTTTGTATATAATAAAATAAAATTGGCAATATAGAAACCTGGACAATATACCAACCTCGCGCTTTTCTTCTAGTTAACCGTTTTAACATCTCATACATCTGGTATATAGAGAGTGTCGAGGTTTTATGTATTGTATAACATTTACATCACTACAACAATGGATCAAATAAGTGAACAAAAGATGTATTTTTAAAAAGCGTTATTAAAAATGGTAGCCCTATAACAAATTTCTTTTTAAAGAAACAGTTAAACCAAAAAAAGATTTTAAATCTACACGTACTGACCACACCCTCACTTCTTATACCAAAGTAAAAAAACATAAACTCTTCTTCATCTGCCCAATAAATCGCAGGATCTAAAGTTGAGACAGCCATGTCCAAATGTTATTTTACAACACATACAACATATTACATGAAACCTTTTGTAATTGTTTGAATTTATATATATATATATATATATATATATATATATATATATATATATATATATATATATATATATATATATATATATATATATATATATATATATATATATATATATATATATATATATGAAGTAACATTTATTTAAATAAAAACACACATGTTTCGCGAAAAAAAGTATTTAAGTATTTTATCTAGATCTAGCTCTGCAAGAATAATATAAGCAGTAATCAAATATATAACTTTGATTATTAAATACTATTTACAACAATTTCGCCTTGCATGCCTTTTGGAAGTTTGTTTAAACCTGGCTCATAACTTGTTTTCAGTCTCAACCATGCCTCTAGAATTTTATTTGTAAGTTGGTTTTAAAACATTTTATTATATTCATGCAAGAAAACGCTTTCTCGCATGAATATGTTGACCCGAAGATCGTCAGCACTCCAACTGCCAACTTTTTTTCCTTACTGTAGCATCCTGCAAGACTATTCCATGCGTCACATAGTATGGCCTCAATTCGCGGCATTTCTTTTAAAGCTGTCCAGTTGTACAGGGAAACGTGCATATTTTTACTGGACCTCCAAATCATCTAACTTGCTCTTGTGATCTGTGAACTTACCGCTCCACAAATGTTTGGTTTTCAAATCTAGCAATTTAATTTGAAGCGAACCAGCATCAATTCCAAATAGCTCAAAGTTAATCTCTTTTGTTTTTGTGTTAAAAGAATCTACTATGAAAGTCAGAGTACTTGCATTTCTTTTGAACTGTTAAAATATATCAATAAACCCATCCTTCATTTACAGTAATGCTGAAGTGATTCATGTTAATAGTAGTGTTGGTTTTTACATTATATTTTTTTTCCGGGTCTTCAACAAAATGAAGTATTTTTTTTCCAAAGAATGATTTTCGTCAAGCAAGGCATAGGCTGGGTTTTCCTTTCCATAGATTTAGATTCTTTGTGATCTCCACCATGAAGTTGAATGTTGCAATTTGGGATAGACAAGTTAATAGGAAGTACATTGAAATATGGCGTAACTAAATTTTCTAATAGAATAGCGAGTGTTTATTGTTTATGTTTATTATTTTATCGTTTATTACCGAGTGTTGCAGAAAAATAATTTTATGAGTCTTGAATATAAACTAAAACAATTATTAATATGTGTGCATGGAGCTGCATAGCCGCATCTTGACATCAAAATAGCCGCATGCGGCTAGCGAGCCGCAGGTTGCCGACCCCTGGACTAGACTATGGAAACACACAGTTAATTTATTTTAATCCCTTTTTAAGGGATCTTTTTTTTTTCCGCCTCAGACATGTAATTTACAGCGTGTTCGCTTTAGTACTACAGTTTTCATCATCGGCTTGTGAGGACTGATACAGATTTGCCATAGTAATATTTATTCCTTACTTGTAGCCTACTTTCATTCATTTAAGATGGTTTACACGTTTAAATATAAAAAAAAAAAAAAATAAATAAACCTACCTGAAAATGCAAATGTGTAATTAAATAATGATTCAAGGGATTTTTTTTTCCTTGGCGTGATGGGCTGAGGGGGGGGGTGGAATTTAGGTTTTTAAGTAGAGCTGAAATAAATTTGGGTTACAGAGAATTAAAATGATACAAATGTTCAGCAATCGGAAAAGTTATGTTATTACAATGAGGCAAACATTCTTTAAAATTACCAGGACCGAGGAAATAAAGTACGGCATGCATTATTTAACAATTCTTAAATAATGATTAATAAAGTAAAGTTAAGGTGTCAGGTTTCTACGTGTAAATGAGATGCCAGTTGTATTTTCTTAAAATTTAAAATTAGTATCATGTTTGCTAGTAAGACAAATTACTATACGTTTAAATAAGAAGAAATTTAATAACTATGGTGTATTTTGTTTCACTTTTTTTCGATTCGTATTTGTTTCATTTATTTGGTATAGTTATTGCCCTTGCATATGATTTTTTTTTAACTTACAAAAAGGAGAGAATAAATTTGGCCTTTTAATATTAAATTATTCATAGCATGCCTTACAGTCTACTAGTGTATAACATTTAACAATTCAACGACTATGGGGATAGCGGTGATGTGTTAGTTGTTACGTTTAAAGTAAGAGACTAGCAGCTATAGCAATTTGAAAATGTCTTTGTTATGATTATCATGATTACAAAAAGTTGAATGCATTTTGTAAATAATGCCAATCCATATATATATATAAGTAAGCTCCTCTATTTTTTAGATAGTATTGTGTTAGTCAGACCTAGACAATTCTACAAGCGCCAAAGAGGTAAAAAAAAAAGTTAAATTCCCTTTCAAACATGACGGTCTACGGAGCAAATGAAATATAGTTTACTTTTTTTTTAAATTAATACAAATAATCATTACTAATTTTGCCAAAATTTCAAAGTGGACATTAAACGATACCCAATGTTAAAACAATAATTTTAAAAAAAGACAAATAGTATAACAATTAACTAAATCTTGACTATATATCGAACCAAACCCGTAATATACAGATTTATAAAATATATGGAAGATAATTCTATCCTTAACATACCAAACAAAATATAATACAACTTATAGACATATCATGAATAGACAATTTACCCGATATACTGTATGGGGCTGAATAGTTTCAACCATCCGCTCGCCATAGCTGAATCACTCTCCCTAACAAACTGTGTGTTTTCAATAAGGCCTTAATAGTTATTTTTACCACGCTGTGAAATCAAGATATTATGTTGACAATACCCTGGCCACTTGACATGCCTGACTCGACAAGATGGCCCAAACACATTGGGCCACAACATGGGTGGCCATAAGCAGTATAGCTCTCAACCTATGGGCCACGATGAGGTGGCTTCTGACAAAGGTTTATGGAGGTTGTTGTAGTTTTGGTTGCACGAGACAAGGAGGCTCCTAAATGTATTTATTTATCAGTTCATTGTCCCATGTATAGATACGATGCAACATTTTACTGTTGGCTTGGTCAACTACTCGCTCTAATAACAGGGGTAAACATAACTTATACATTGAAACATAAATAAAATCAGCGTGTCTGATTTCAGAGTAATATTGCAATAATTGACACTTTCTACTATCACGCATAATGTTTTCATATCATGAAATGGGATAACATATTATTTTTAACATCAACTATTACATATTTCAGCTTGAATACAATGATGTACAATAAGGGCTTTTTACTTCTACAAACTAGCCAACAGTACTCACACTAATGTATAGTGGATAAACTGCTGACATAAGCATTCGGGTATAGCGAGCTATCCAAGATACAAATACAGACACAGAATCACAGAAGTGGAAAGTGGAACCATACACTTGCAATTGATATTTAAATTATCTGTCCCATTCCTGGGATTAAAATAACTGAGTACATTAGCACACACTGAACGCTGCTACAGCGACATGTAACACAAATTGTGTAAAAAAATCTGTAAGAAAGTCTGCGTGTTTGTATTGTGAGTTAAACATATATATTAAAATTTCGTTTACGTAAAAATAATATAGTTTTACAATTCTGAATATAAAAGTACATGTTGTTATTTTAATGTTAATTTTCTCGATTTGTATTACTTCTCTCCCTTATTATGTGTTTGTTTTATGCATACAGGGGAGGTAATGGTTATTGCATCTGCTCCTTGGTAGTATGGGTTGAGGCCAGAATAGATTAAAGAATTAGCAAAGCAGAATACTGAAAGATGGCAGGGGCGGAACTACAGTGCCATTTAGGGGCCCACGGCCGACCCTAATAGTTTTTATTATAGTTTTAAAAAATCTAATTTTTTTGCAAGTTTTGACTTGATGTTTGTTTTGTAAAACGATTACCATAGCTGCGGTTTGATTATCTTTATTCTATAGACGCCATCCCCACGCTCTTGTATATTCTTTACCCTTTCTTTTTAAACCACTGTGAAAGCCAAGTCCTCTTTCTTCTACAATTAAACTTAACAAAGATAAGCAAACGTTCAAACCATTTCCATGACTTATTTCCCTTTTTTAAATAGTCAAATTGGGATGCTCATAAGCTCCTTTTAATAGATTTGTACTAAACAAATTAAAAAGCAATTATTTCTCTTACTAAATATTTTTTCATAAAGTACTTACTAAAGAATGACCTTGTATAAAAAGGAAATGCATTTAAAATTAATAATATAAATACAAAAAACATAAAAATAATCATAACACGAGACACCATTACTTCTACAAAGATTTCAAGTTTTATATTATTTTGGCCAGATAATTATTAAAAGAACCCATAGCAGATAAAATGAAACTGATTTTCTCAAAACACACTAATGCACTTACACTTACACACATGACGTATTGTAGTAATTTGTTTTAATTGAAAAAAAAAACATTTTTTTCAAAATTCTAACAGGTCAGCAATGAGTATCCAATGCTCTGTTCGTATTTTCTGTTTGTATATATATATATATATATATATATATATATATATATATATATATATATATATATATATATATATATATATATATATATATATATATATGTGGGGGAGGGGCCTAAAAAAACTTTGCGGGGTGGCCATTTTTTTCTAGTTCCGCCACTGAAAGATGGACCTAAAAATATTAGTCCTTTATATTTAGAAAATAAAAAACTAGATTGGTGGCTACACACTGAACTCAAGTAACTGGTTATAAAACATACCGCTATGGTTTCCGATTCAAGAGAAAATATTGTAGGTAATTTTATAAAACAATTTGATCGTTTATTTTATATGAAAGGTGTTTTTTTTTTAATAGTAATCGACATATGAATAATTATGAGCTAAGAGTATCAGGTAGACAGAATCGGATAGTTGAATCGTGTTTTGAGTAATCGTGAGTTCAGTAATCGTGTTTTGTAAATATCGAGTAGTCAAGTAGATCGTTGAAAAAACATTGTCGAGATTATTGTTTGCAGTTCGGGAAAAGAAGGAAGGGTACATATAGGTAACATAGTGTTGTCACTAGGGCAGTGGACTTCACATAAAATACTCGCCTAACTAAATTAAACCTTTAGATGTGTAAAATATGGGAGGCATTTCATTAACGAAAATAATACATTTAAATGAAAACGAAATGAAATATAATATGTAAATATCTTTTATTTTGTTTAAGCAGTGTAATTTTGAATAATAATTATTTCAGTTAAAAAGATAAAAAAATTATAAGAGCCGTAATAGTAAATATAATATTCTTTTAGTTAGTCCGTATATACGCATGCAACTTTTTTTTTCTTTTGTGTGTTGTGATGTCTGCTTCAACTATTCCGTAGATTTATATGTTACCTGTGCCTGTGACAGATACAATTAGAGTGGTTTTAACCTGGGTATGTAAGGAAATTGGAGATAAACGACAGCAATGTCTGGCGGTTCTTTTACATTACAGACTACATATCACATAATACTTTTTGCAAGTGTTTGAATATCTTTTACGACTTTTACATTATAGGCTACATATCACATAATGATTTTTGCAAGTGATTAAATGTCTCTGGAAATAAAGGTATATTTTATTTATTTTATTTTTGTTCACGTTAAATATATGTGTTGTATTTTTACTGTACAAGCTGAATATGTATGTTGTATATATGAACGACAGCGACCCATTAGGTTCAGTATAATAATGGTATCTTAATGACCCATTATACCTTGGCGCCCAACTAAACCTATTGTTTAAATAAACTACACTAACTATAATTTTAATTTGGTTTTGTCCCTTAAAGCAAGGGATCCAGAAATAACAAATATGTTACTGACAGAGAGAGTATGGTAAAGCTTTCTTTTTAACAATACTAATAAAACGATTATTATAATAAAGTTAATGTTTCTAATCTCTAAGTGAAAATAAGATGTAATTTGCATTTTAAATACATTTAGTGTTAGTAGACATGTTTGATTATTTAGCAACTGTATAGTTATTTTTTGAAAGTCTCTAATAACTTTAGTGTATTTTAGTTTTCTGATTTTAGATTTGTATTTATTTTATATATTTAATTTGATTATTTCCCTTGCAATTAAACTTGTTTTTTCTAACAACAGGAAAGTGATAATAAATTCGGTACTAGCCCACGCCTTTCTTTAACTAAACTAATAATAGTATGTCCAGTTACAATTAGACTTTTTTTCCGGAGTGGGGGCGAACACTGTTAAACGTATTTACTTTTTATACACATTCTGTTTCGTTCGGTAGCGGTAGATGCTCTTCGGCCCGGGGATAGGGGGGGGGGGGGGGAAGATCCTCCCCAAAATATGCCTTAAAGGAGCTACGTGTGTATCGCCTTTGACAATTCAACGAATATGAGGCTAACGGTGATGTGTTAGTTGTTACGTTGAGAGTTTGACATTAGAAGTTATAGAAATGTGAAAAGACTTTGGTATGATTATCATGATAAAAAATAAACCTGGAGTGATCTTCCCAAAACTTTCTCGAATATTCTTATATAACACTACGTGGGATATAGACATGATTTGTAATTACCTAAACTTATTAAAATAGAATAGAATCTCGTAGAAAAAAGAATTGCGCACCAAGCGAACGCCAAACAAAATGTGCATAAAAGTGCGGAATATTATTAGTAGGCCTATTTTATAAATTTACATGCGTTTTTGATAAATCGAAACTAGCGTAAATTACTTCTTCCGGTCAACGGAAAATACTCAAAATTTGACAGAAGGCAGATAATTACATCTTTTACTTACATGTGAAATTTCATTTATCAATCTGAAATAGTAACAAGTTATAGGCAAGTCACGTGATGTTTGGTGTCGCTATCGTATCACAAGGATGACCATCTCTTACACCCCCATTGAGGAAGTGTTACATTTGTGTCATACTCTTGTTTTTAATTGTAATTGTTTGTAAACAGCAACTACCGTTCATTTATTATTTACATTTTTTTTTGCAATCAAAATTTACTTTACCTAAAAATAATATGTACTTTTTAAAGCCATTCTTGCAGAATGAGAAACAAGTGAATATAACATAGAGGCAGGTACAGATTTGAATTTGGTGCAAACATATTTAAAATTTCTAAAGCAGTTTGTTATATATCACTGTTATGCTAGACCGAACAAAAGGGTATGACGAACTGACGCTGTAAATTACGCGTGTGAGGCGCGCGCGCACACACACACACAAGCATGCACGCTTCGACAATTAAGCATTGGTTGTCGTTGTTTACGACTATTAATACCAGGCCCCCACAAACTTAATTAAACACATTCTTTTCTATTTAAAATACAATCTGGACAAAATTTCACTTTTAATTAAACATTTGATTAACATTATATGCAAATTAGACCATTGCACCGGAAAAGACGACGCAATTTTTGTTTTCGTGACGTTCTGATCGTGTCTCGACTGTGTAAGACAGCTTGAGTAAACGGCCAATAACTCCCCGCGTTAAGAAGGCAATTAAGATAACTTTTCATTTTGCGATCAGCATCATCAAGGGCCATAACCGGGTCTTAGCAGCCGGCGGGCAATAACAGCGCGTGACCGCTGCACGAACCGGCCGGTGGTTACCCAATTAATGAACGCATATTGCATTAACTGACCTCCCGGGCGTTCGGTCGAGGTTTGGGGTTTATGCCGCGGCGTAAGGGGACTTAAGCCGAGCGTTCGCTCGCTTATTCATATTTGATGGATGGTCTCCCTTTACTTGCGAAAGAGTGAAAAAAAAAGAATGGGGATGGGGGCGGTTGGGGTATAGAGACGAGGGCGCTAGCCTGGGTTGTCACGTGACAGATGAAGATGGAGTCGAGACGTCATCATCAGTCATCGTGTGTTACAATTCTGCTCTCCCCTTCTTTTATGGTTGATTCTCTCCCTTGCCGGTAGGATTTTTTTTTTCTTTCTCTCTTGCGGATATGACTTTTGGCCAGGCGAATGACTGCAAAACTAGCCTTGATTTTTTTAAAGTCAATTGGCTCAAGTCACATTGTAGGATCTTAAATAATGTATCCTGAAAAACAAATACAATTCTAATATAACGAGAAAAATGGCCCCTTGAGGAAGGATACAACGGGCGCTAGGCTGATAGTGCTGTCTCTTTTCTCTAAACTAAAACCACCAGACCCCACCCCCCCAAAAAAACATGTCTACCGTCCCATTCAACGAAATATAATTATATACTGTTTCCAGTGTCCGCCCCCTCCCCGAAAATTCTACCCCCGCCCCCGAAAATTTCAAGTACCCCCACCCCTTTCCGGGGAGGAAAAAGTCTGAAAGAAACACTGGTGTCGCGCTTAGCCAATACCCGAAGAATTGCATTAAAGAAATTGCGAGAAAACCACTTTTTAGATTAGACACATTAATTAGGCGGTAATTTTATCATAGAGTATCGATGAGGAAATTTCTTTTGAGTTGGGGAGGGGGGGGGGGGGGGGGGGCTCAGACGTTCTTACGCGGGGGTGGGGCTTCGCCCCTACCCAAAGAATTGTATGAAAGAAACTCTTCACGCAAACTACTTAGATTAGACAAAATTTCCTTTTTATTCAATGTTTACGCGAGAATCAATGACGTCATATTACTGTGTGCACTCTCCGGCTTGAGATTATTTTCTACTCTATGCTAAATGTGACGACGTCATACATCGTTTTTCGAATTACTATGCATGTTTTTAATTTGCTTGTGTTTTCTCCACAGCGTTCTTGTCAGATAGATAGACAGACAGCGAAACTATTATTATTAATTGTTAGTAATAAAACTTGACGTTTTAATTTATAAAAAAAATTCGTCGTCGGCAGGATTCGAACCTACGCGGGAAGATCCCAATGGATTTCAAGTCCATCGCCTTAACCACTCGGCCACGACGACTTATAAACTCTCCTCATAAATTTCTTTAAGTATCAGAAAATAACGGCTACAGCTGAGGTAAATCCCTTACACCTATTGATGTAACCGCCATTGATTAAACCCTTTTGCTTATACTTTTCTCGGGATCGATACTGCTTATGCGTCAGTATCGATACTACCGGATGTGACACGTTTATGTAGGCCTGTTAGTTGTGTAGATAAAGTATCGTCCAGAACTTAATTGATCGATGCGGTTTTACTCATGTAAACCCTGGGACAACTAACTTACCAACCAGAAAGATTCTCTCAACTTCTATATCCCCATGACGTTTCAAATAACCACGATTCTTAGAATACGAAAATTGTTTTTTTGTATCATAATTATTTAGAAAATATGACGCAAGTATAATCTTATTCCCTTCGTAGAGCACGTCTCTTTAATGACCTTGACATACATGGGGAGAGTGTGGTCAGCTCAATGCCCTGCAGAGGCGTAGCGAGCTTCCCGGCACCCGGGGACAAACTTTCAATTTGGCGCCCCCCCCCCCCATATTTATGTTTATAATGCAAAACTTCAGCTAAAATGAGCTTTTAAATTTTTTTAACCCATTTTGGCGCCCCCTAGGGTCGGCGCCCGTGGACATATGTACCCCCCCCCCCCCCCCCTCGCTACGCCTCTGATGCCCTGCAGTCTTTGTTTGCCTAAAGTGAACCAGGTACGATGGTGGGTGGGCTTATGGATGGCCTACAGACTCAAGTCCTAGATCTGACCTCGTGAGCTCTACCATCCGACCTCGTGAGCTCTACCATCCGACCTCGTGAGCTCTACCATCTGACCTCGTGAGCTCTACCATCTGACCTCGTGAGCTCTACCATCCGACCTCGTGAGCTCTACCATCTGACCTCGTGAGCTCTACCATCCGACCTCGTGAGCTCTACCATCCGACCCCGTGAGCTCTACCATCCGACCTCGTGAGCTCTACCATCCGACCTCGTGAGCTCTACCATCTGACCTCGTGAGCTCTACCATCCGACCTCGTGAGCTCTACCATCCGACCCCGTGAGCTCTACCATCTGACCTCGTGAGCTCTACCATCCGACCTCGTGAGCTCTACCATCCGACCCCGTGAGCTCTACCATCCGACCTCGTGAGCTCTACCATCTGACATCGTGAGCTCTACCATCTGACATCGTGAGCTCTACCATCTGACCTCGTGAGCTCTACCATCCGACCTCGTGAGCTCTACCATCTGACATTGTGAGCTCTACCATCTGACATTGTGAGCTCTACCATCTGACATTGTGAACTCTACCATCTGACTTAGGCGTCCCAAATCTCGTCCCACACCTTTCTTCATCTGCGCTCTTAATTTTGGTGTTGCAAATGATTCCCTCCAACACAATTAAGTATTACGTGTCAACTTTTTTTTGTGAACCATATACGTCGTTGGCAAAAGCACAGGGGTTAGAACTCGGGAATTTCCGTTTCAGCAACCATGAGCTCAACTAGCTAAGTCAGGGGTCGGCAAACTGCGGCTCGCGAGCCGCATGCGGCTCTTTTGATGTCAAGATGCGGCTCTCCAGCTCCTTGCACAAATATTAAAAGTTATATTATTTCATTTTCAAAACTCGCAGCAAATATTATACTGTAAAGAAACTGAACTTTAAACAGGTTAAAAAACTCATCAGAGAACAGTGAGAATAGGTGCAGTACGGACAGCTGACATCCGCTTGGGCACCAGGTCCAGTCCCACAACCGTGCTGCGGCCAGCTCCGTGGCAACAATTTTGCCCAAGTGCCGACTTTTTCGAATAGCGTTAAATAGGGAATGATATTGATATTTTATTCAAAATGAATTTCCTTACCTGTCAGTAGTAATTAAGTTGACCTGAGTGACGTAATTTTTTTTTTTTTTTAGTTTTTAGCTTCCTACGATTGAGCCTAGTACTTATTTTAAATAAGAAATACAATTTATTTAACTAATCTTAATCAAATACCAGATATTGAAAAAAAATTAGTGGCTCTTTAAAAACTGGGAAATTTTGAAAATAGTAGCTTTTGGCTCTTCCGTCTCAAAAGGTTGCCGACCCCTGTGCTAAACGGAATATAGTTATTAATGTTTCCCCTTATACAAGAGGGCCAGAAATAAACTTAAACAGAACTCCGAAAATATAAGAATTGAAAAGAAAAACTTTTATATAATACATTTTAAAAGATAGCTAGTGTTTCTGAATATTTAGTATTATCAATATTTTAAAAAATTATGGAAAATAAGTAAATAATTGAGCAAAACGCAAATTAAAATTTTAATGTTCATAAAAATTAAAAAAAAATTGTTATTTATATATAGTTTTATATAATTACATATTTATTTATTGCGTAAACAATAGACATCGATTATCTCCCTTTCAAGTTTTTCTTCGCTTTTACAAAGGCCAAACCTACTTGTATTAGCCGCCGCTTTAAAAAAAATGCCAAAATAAACAAAGTGTAAACAAATGAAACATTAAATATTCTCGATCTCAACTGAACAAAGTTGATTAGATTGAATGCTTAAGCACTTAGTAAGTAAGCTATGAGTTTAAAGATCAACTTATGTGAGGTAATACATTATGTTTAGTACACTGCCCTAGTGACAACACCCATGTTTTTGGGCCATTATGTCAAGTCAGACATGTCAAGTGGCCAGGGTATTGTCAACATAATATCTTGATTTCACAGTGTGGTAAAAATAACTATTAAGGCCGAATTGATAACATAGTTTGTTAGGGAGAGTGATTCAGCTATGGCTAGCCGATGTTTGCAATTATTCAGTCAAATACAATATATCGGGTAAATTGTCTATTAATGATATGTCCGTAAGTGTATAATATTTCTTTGGGTATGATAACGATGGAATTTCCCTCTTTATTGTGTACATTTGTATATAACGGATGTGGTTCGATATATAGTCGAGATTTCGTTAATTATACGATTTGTCTTTTTGTTAATTTTTTTTTTAACAATATCTATCGTTTACTGTCCACTTTGAAATTTTAGCAAAATTAGTAATGATTATTATTATTATTACTTTAAAACAAGTGAACTCTATTTCACTTGCTCCGTAGACCGTCAGGTTTGAAAGGGAACTTAACATTTATTTTACCCCTTTGGCGCTTATAGCAAAGAGGGATGATACCAAAATAAAAGTGTAAAATTGTAAGAGGGCGGAGGGGTGACACCCTCAGTTACCAAACAGGGTGTCACCCGAACTCGTTTCGACACTGACTAAATCAAATTATGTTAATGTATTCAGACAACCCTAAGTTGTAGAACAAACTTTACATTTTAGTGCACAGGCCCACTTATAAAGAACTGTAAAATCATCAGATGTCATGTAATGTATGCTAATATATACATTTTGCCATGGAGGTAAAAAAAAAAAAGTGAAAATTAATGACCAAGAACAGTCAGATTTACAATAAGAACATATTACTCATACAAAAGTGCATTGTTACTCAAACAAGTTAATAAAAAGTCTAGTGAAAATTTAAGCGCAATTTCCTTAATTAATTTTTTGTGACCGAAAAAAAGGATATTGTTGAAATTTTTCTTTGGCAATATTGTTGTAAATTATGGCAGAAATCGATTGGTAAATGTTTTAAGTCGCTAAGTGGTCTGGTTGCCGAGATATGGGCAAAAAACTGCATTTTCGATGTTTTTTTTTGGCTTTTCCGGGAAATCCAGGAAGGAATTCCGGGAATTTTTTTGGCCCACAATCATCCTCGGAACTTGGTTAACATATTTGCTTTTGGAACTAGTCCTCGATATTGCTTCGTTGAGGAGGAGATGCGACTTAAAGCTGCTGACACACATCGGACACACATGGGACACACATCCATCCTTGACGAGTTAATAATCGCAATTGTCAGTATGGAAATTGCGCTAAAAAGTGCATTACACTTATGGTAAAGCTATTGAAACTAGTTGCAAAAACCAAACTTTGACTTTGAACATTTTTCAATTTTTGAATCTTGATCTGGTTGATCGTATTTTGTTCTATCTCAAAAGTGAAAAAAAATATTTCGGGCTTCTATTGGTACATAAAGTCATAAAAATAGCTTTAGTGCTCATTATCTAATTCCCTTTAACATTTTATGAAAAAAATAAATGAGTTAAAATATTTGTAATAGGTAAATCAGCCCCCATGAAACTTCAGATGCGTTTTTCTCAAAACTACATTTTGGGAGATAGAACAAGGGGGACAGAGTCGTTGCTAGGGGGGGGGGGGGGCGGGGGGCGGTCCGCACCGGGTGACACCATTTAGGGGGGTGACACCAAGGAAAAAAATTGCTAAATATATAGAGAAAAATTATAATTCCACCTAATTAAGTGTGTCAAATAGTGTTTTAAGAGGTGCAAATCGAAAGTTTGATGGGAGGGGGGAGGGGGGTGGGCGGTGCAAATCGAAAATTGAAAGTTTGTTCCCCCCCCCCCCCCCCCCGGGTAGAGACACCATTAAGTGCCGCACCGTGTGACACCCGACCTCGCTACGCCACTGAATGGGGACGAATAATTGTCTAGATCTAACTAACACAATACTATCTAAAAAATATAGGAGCTTATTTATGTATATGGATCGGCATTATTTTCAAAATGCATTCAACCTTTTTGTGATTATGATAATCATAACAAAACCATTTTCAAATTGCAATAACTACTAGTGTCATACTCCCAGTGAAACAGCTAACACATCACCGCTATCCTCATAGTCGTTGAATTGTTAAATGTGATACACTAGTAGACTATGGCATGTTGTGAATAATTTAATATTAAAAGGCCAAATTCATCATCTCCTTTTTGTAAGTTAAAAAAAAAATTCATATGCAAGGGCAATAAATATACCAAATAAATGAAACAAATACGAATTAAAAAAAAAAAAATTAAAAAAAATACACCATAGTTATTAGGGTTTTTATTTTTTATTTAAACGTATACAAATGTGCGTTAATAATAAACATGATACTAATTTTAAATTTTAAGAAAATACCACTGGTATCTTATTTACACGTAGAAACCTTAACTTTACTTTATTAATTATTATTTAAGCACTGTTAAAGTATGCTTGAAAACTACCTTCAAAACCTTTTTTTACAAAAATTCAAACAATTGCGAAAAGTATTATGTGATATGTTGTATTTGTTGTAAAATAGACATGGCTGTCTCAACTTTGGATCCAGCGATCTATTGGGCAGATGAAGAAGAGTTTATGTGTTTCTTCACTTTGGTATAAGAAGTGAGGGTGTGGTCAGTACGTTCTACTGACATGGACACGGTTTCGAACTAGAGACTTTCGGGTTTGATTTCAAGCGCTCTCCCGCCTAGGCCACACCTGGTTGTTATATTGCAAAAAAATAAAGTAGGTAATAGATTTAAAATCTTATCTTATTTTAACTGTTTCTTTGAAACAAAAATGTGTTATAGGGCTACCATTTTTTTTAAATACATCTTTTGTTCGCACCTTTGATCCATTGTTGTAGTGATGTAAATGTTTAATAATACATAAAACCTCGACACTCACTATATACCAGATGTATGAGATGTATGAGATGAGCTCTACTACATTACCCACATAGACAGTCAGGTCCCATAACTTGGTAGAAACACGTATGTGAGCTAATAAATATCAAGAAAAACAATTCGTCCACCTAACTACCTTCTTATTGAAAAACGGATTGCTTACTTACAAACCCTCTATGCAACATTTGTTCAGTTTAAAAAAAAATAATTGTTTAATTTCAAGACGCCTATGCATTCAATCTAAACAAACTTTGTTAATTTGAGATCGATAATATTTTAAAAAAATGTTTCATTGTTTGTAAAATGTTCATCTTTTTTTTTGTTATCAGCAGATAATACAAGTAGGTTTGGCCTCAAAGTGTTACTCTGCCCCTTGTAAATATGAAGAAAGAACCAGTAAGGGAGAAAACTTATGTCAGTTTTTTACCGTAACTACTAAATAAGTAATTAATTAAATACTCTATACAAATATCTTACTTAAATAATAATATTTTGACGTTTAAAATGTTGTTATTGATTTATGTTTAAACTTTAAACTTTTGCATACATATTAAAAAAATAAAGGTTAAATTATATTGTACGAAACACTAGCTTTATTTCAAAAGTTACACTATAAATTCAAAATTGCTCGTCGCTCGACCATGAGAGAACTTCCAATCAGGATTATTTCTGGCTCCCTTTTGTAAGGGAAAATTAAAAATATAAATTCCGTTTAATTATAATTTTTTTTGATGGTTCTTATATAATTAACCTGACTCTACCTGAACTAAGACCTCCATGTAGTTGCTATCTTTATCTCTAACTGTATTGTCACTACCACAGATGAACACAATTCTACAGGCAACATGACCGTGTTTGCTTATATAACATAGGGAGCAAACTGTCCACCTTCCATTGAGCTGAGTGAGGAGGGTGTGTGTATCACCCTCTATGTCAACCATTGAGGAGGGTGTGTGTATCACCCTCTATGTCAACCATTGAGCTGGGTGAGGAGGGTGTGTGTATCACCATCTATGTCAACCATTGAGGAGGGTGTGTGTATCACCCTCTATGTCAACTATTGAGCTTGGTGAGGAGGGTGTGTGTATCACCCTCTATGTCAACCATTGAGCTGGGTGAGGAGGGTGTGTGTATCACCCTCTATGTCAACCATTGAGCTGGATGAGGAGGGTGTGTGTATCACCCTCTATGTCAACCATTGAGCTGGGTGAGGAGGGTGTGTGTATCACCCTCTATGTCAACCATTGAGCTGGGTGAGGAGGGTGTGTGTATCACCCTCTATGTCAACTATTGAGGAGGGTGTGTGTATCACCCTCTATGTCAACCATTGAGCTGGGTGAGGAGGGTGTGTGTATCACCCTCTATGTCAACTATTGAGGAGGGTGTGTGTATCACCCTCTATGTCAACCATTGAGCTGGGTGAGGAGGGTGTGTGTATCACCCTCTATGTCAACCATTGAGGAGGGTGTGTGTATCACCCTCTATGTCAACCACCAAGTTGTGTGGACGACAGGGCAACAATCATATGTCCAGTTGTCGCCTTTAAACTTTCAAAACGGCGAAGGCTTGTTCTGGTTGGCCTACAGAAAATATTATTTCCACTAATATGTTTTTGTTCAAGTGTCCTCTGTGTCCACTGTGTTAGCGTTATCCCTTTAACAGCTGAGATCAAACAGACAGATGAGCTCTACTACATTACCCACATAGACAGTCAGGTCCCATAACTTGGTAAAAACACGGATATGAGCTAATAAATATCAACAAAAATAATTCGTCCACCTAACTGCCATCTTATTGAAAACTGATTGTTTACTTACAAAACTTCTAAGCATTCAGTCTAAACAATATTTGTTCAGTTTTATTTTTTTTTTTTTAAATTTCAAGACGCCTATGCATTCAATCTAAACAAACTTTGTTGATTTGAGATCGATAATATTTAAAACAATGTTTCATTTGTTTGAAAATTGTGATCTCTAGAAAAAGTGTTACTCCGCCCCATGTGAATATGAAGAGAGAACCAGTAAGGGAGAAAATTTATGTCAGTTGTTTACCATAACTACTAAATAAGTAATTAATTAAATACTCTATAGAAATATCTTTCTTAAAAAATAATATTTTGACGTTTAAAATGTTGTTATTGATTTATGTTTAATCTTTAAACTTTTGCATACCTATTAAAAAATAAAGGTTACATTATATTGTAAGAAGCACTAGCTTTATTTCAAAAGTTACACTATAACCATAAAATTGCTCGTCGCGTAACCATGTTTGAAAATCTATTCAGGTTTATTTCTGGCTCCATTTTGGAAGGGATAATTAAAAATATAAATTGCGTTTATTTAAAGTTTTTTTTATGGTTCTTATATAATTAACCTGACTCTACCTGCACTAAGACCTCCATGTAGTTGCTATCTTAATCTCTAATTGTATTGTCACTATCACAGATGAACACATCTCTACAGGCAACATGACCGTGTTTGCTTATATAACATAGGGAGCAAACTGTCCACCTTCCATTGAGCTGAGTGAGGAGGGTGTGTGTATCACCCTCTATGTCAACCATTGAGCTGGGTGAGGAGGGTGTGTGTATCACCCTCTATGTCAACCATTGAGCTGGGTGAGGAGGGTGTGTGTATCACCCTCTATGTCAACCATTGAGCTTGGTGAGGAGGGTGTGTGTATCACCCTCTATGTCAACCATTGAGCTGGGTGAGGAGGGTGTGTGTATCACCCTCTATGTCAACCATTGAGCTTGGTGAGGAGGGTGTGTGTATCACCCTCTATGTCAACCATTGAGCTGGGTGAGGAGGATGTGTGTATCACCCTCTATGTCAACCATTGAGCTGGGTGAGGAGGGTGTGTGTATCACCCTCTATGTCAACCATTGAGCTTGGTGAGGAGGGTGTGTGTATTACCCTCTATGTCAACCATTGAGCTGGGTGAGGAGGGTGTGTGTATCACCCTCTATGTCAACCACTGAGCTGGGTGAGGAGGGTGTGTGTATCACCCTCTATGTCAACCACCAAGTTGTGTGGACGACAGGGCAACAATCATATGTCCAGTTGTCCCCTTTGTTAACCTTCAAAACGGCGAAGGCTTGTTCTGGTTGGCCTACAGAAAATATTATTTCCACTAATATGTTTGTGTTCAAGTGTCCTCTGTGTCCACTGTGTTAGCGTTAGAAAGTTGTATGATGGTACATAAAGCGCTCCATTCATTTTAAAGACAACGCCACATACAGCTATCAAAATGTACGCACAAGAACGCAATAATTGAAACATCTGAAGCACTGTTGTCACATCAATTTTCTTCTTTTTATCATATTTTTCTGTTTTTTTTTACAATAAAAATTATTTTTATAGTAATTTCTTCTTTCCGGAAATATATGATGAATTTATTTTAAAGAAGAGTAAAGTCTGAGGAAAAACAATATTTTAAAGTGTACTAACAGCTCTAAATAATGATCTTTTTTGTTTTAAAATGTGTTTTTCATTTTTACATAGTTAACAATAGAAATAATAAAACAATGATTAAATCATAAAAATAGTAAAATATTCACATCGGAATCATAACCTTTTTTCTATTTCCTTCATTGCCCGATTACTATTTAGGCATTGATTTTGTAAACATAGATGCCATCATTACCCGGAGTGTTGCCTGAATAAAACACTGTTCTATACTGACACCATGGCCATTACATTCTGTTGACGTGCTACCATCAGTTGTTTGAGTTTTGGAGTTTTCTCTCTCAACTGAGTTGCTGTCTCAAGCTATCGAGCCTCATCTCGTAGCTTTTAGGTTTAACATCAATGAGCTTTACCGACCCGACATCACCGAATATATTACCTTCAGCCGTCAATAAACTTTCCCAGGTAATTTTTGTTAATTTATCCCAAGTAGAGTTGCCTGAAAGAAACTCTAAATGCGGCTTTTGTCATGAATGAGATTAGGTGCTTGGTTTAGGGATATGCCTATGAATATATTTTGTATAAATTAAAGTACCGAGAGAATAGACAGCACTATCAACCTAGCGCCCGTTGTATCCTTCCTCAACGGGCCATTTTTCTCGTATAATATTAGTGGCAATTTAAAAAAACAGGGACATTTTGTAAAATGAAACTTTTGGCTCTTCGTCTCAAAAAGAAAGCCGACCCCTGAGTCTAAGATCCGTGTAGATTTGTCCCGTTTGTAAGGGATCCAGAAATTTAAATAACAAGGAATATCACGGAAACTGTGGTTGAGCATATTTTAACGCTACTTAAATAATGATTCTTGAAAAAAGCTAATGTGTGTCTATTTTAAGTAGACATATGGTACAGGTTGTATTTTATTTTTATCTATAACTAATACAAAATTGTTTGCATAATGTACAATCGCATACATTTTAAAATTAAAACATTAAATACAGATGGTGTATTTTGTTATGAGTTATTGGATTCGTATTTGTTTGAGCTATTTTATTAAGTTATTTCCCTTGCCTTGCAAAAATATGTCCCTTCTGTAAGGGCTATAAAATTATTTTTAAATAAAGGGATTTTCGCGTATTTATGCATCGTATTATTTTACATGAAGATTATTTAACATTAAAAAAAATAAGTAAATGTTTATTCTGAGTGAAAACGGTACACATGACAAAGGTTCTGGATCCCTGACATAAGGGACACAAGTGAATTTAATTTTGTTAGTACTAATTAGTTACATTATGTATTTAGTTGGGAGCTAAAGTGTCGAGGGTCACAAAGTCATTTTATTAAAGCCAAAGGGTAGATGACGTTTTGTCATGTTCCTCTATCTGGTCAGACATGTGGAATAGTTTTGTGGTGTAAATCTATCTCATTAATCAAGTATTGAAAGAAAAACTTAGCAAAAATGCTAGTGGTGTGGATGCGAATCTTTTTTAATCAGAGTTCTTTCAAACATTTATCTCTATGTGGCAATTGAAACTTCCACGAGAGGGGGGAGAAAGATTTGACCAATCGCCTAAAATAATATTATTACGACTCGCTTATTAAACCCTTAAAGTTTAAAAAAAAAAAGCGAAATGTTACAGGTTTATCTCTTCAAGCAAAAAAATAAAATGTTTTTAGAAAAAGATAAAAAAAATATCAAGGGCAAGAAATGTATACACTGAAACACTGTGAGTAATTTAAGTAACAGTTTCCTAATACTAAATCTTTTTCTTTAGATATTAAAATTTTAGTTTGGAAATCAAAATACGCAACGGTAATGTATTATATATATATATATATATATATATATATATATATATATATATATATATATATATTGCTAAACATATTCTTGCTGCGTTACTATATTAACCATTTTTAAATTATATTTGTCCCTTTATTGTAAGGGATCCAGAAATATTTTATTGGAATTTGGAAAATTGCCCTCGATAAGCATATTTGAACCGTACTTAATGTACAATTCTTAAAATAAAGCTATTGTGTCTTATTTCTAATTGAAAATAAGATACACATTGTACCTTTTTTAAAATTCTAAAACTAATTCACATTTTATGACTACTAGAGGATTGGCGTTATTAAATAATTAAGTAGATAATAACTATGGAATATTTTTAAATTTTGTATTCTTGAATCTTATATTTTTAAGTTCGTTTTAAGTTATTTCCCTTGAATGTTAAACATGTTTTTTAACAAATCGAGGGTGATAATACATTCTGTCTTAACCCGCGTTTTTTTCTAGCATTACACTTAAAAAGGGGGGGGGGTGTTATTTGTTACCTTTAGAGTTTCATATGAGATGGCTTTGTTATGATTATCATGACCAAACAGTTTAACAAACCATTGGGTCAACTTGTATAATGCACAATGTACAATTTACGATTAATGTAGGTACTTACTTTATTAGTCAACTATACCTGGATGTTTCTAATTTACATCTAAATGTAAGTATTTTGTAATTTTAAAAAAATTCTTTACGCTGCTATAAGCGTAAGCATATGGTTTCCTCAATATGTGTTGTTGACATCATGTTGTACTACCTAATTTATACAGATGACTATGTTTTAAAGGTGGACCCATTTGATTACGTTACCTGCCCGTACATAATAAAATTTGAAAAACGAGGTAATTTATTTGTTTTAATACCAGTGTAATATAATGATTGTTACTGGTTGTAACGACGCCATTGCTGTCCACTAATTGTTACACATTCCCCATCCTTTCTCACCTCTTGTTCAGTGGTTCTAACTACCTTTTCATCTAGACCAGCAGTAGCATGTACCGTTTTAACTGAATAAATGCGCTCCATAAAACCCTCAACAAGAGGGGAAACAATCGAACCTATGTATCATCATACAACTTTCTAACGCTAACACAGTGGACACAGACGACACCTGAACAAAAACATATTAGTGGAAATAATATTTTCCGTAGGCCAACCAGAACAAGCCGTCGCCGTTTTGAGGGTTGACAAAGGGAACAACTGGACGTAGGATTGTTGCTCTGTCGTCCACACTAAAATACATTAACTATAATTTAATTTCCCTTTTTCAAGGGAGCCAGAAATATGTACGTTAAGTAACAAAAATCACGCAAAGTTAAACGTCCACTGATGTCATGTGATGGGGTCCACCTTGTGAGGCTAAAGATCTGTACTGTATCGTAATACAAAAACTCTAGACGATAGTCATAATATCTATAGAGTCGATGGGCCCGTTGTTTAAACGACTGTACATACGTCTGGCCTTTCGCTCAATAAGTTTTAAAAAACGGTAAACAATAACGGCCTCGTTTTAAACAGCTGCATTCATTGGATATTTATAAAATATCACAATTTTGATGTACTTACAGGTAAAAAGACGTGCGGTTATCTAAAGTGTATGATACCTTTTAAACTGCTTAAGGGTCAATATTTCAGTAAAGAAGGTTTCAGTACTGTCGTGAAAGGGTATGGCTGAAGGGACAGAATGAGTTCAAGTCAGTGTTCTTTGAATTGACGCCTAGTCAACCGCCCTTCACTATGTAGTTTATCATATTGCAGGTTAACATGTGCATTCTGCCCGTGTCTTCGCGTGGTACTCGAGTACTTAGTTGATTTAAATATATTCCAGGTATAGAAGTAGCATAAGAACATCCCGCGATTGGAATACAGTATTATTTAATACGGTGTAGATACATATTTTATCTACCGTCGATGCCGGCTTCTATGAGTGAGAAAAACTAAGACAACTATAATTTCTTTATCAAGTAATTCATTGTCATAATTATAAGATCGTTATAAACTGTTACAATTATAGCGTCGTTGTAAACGGTCACAATTATAGCGTCGTTATAAAGTGTTAAATTATAACGTCGTTATAAACTTCCGTTCGTGTGTTTTAAAACGACACAGACGAATAACGTAAGGTTTGGGAGTGTGGGTGTGCTTCCCGCTTAAGGCTATGGAGATGTGTTTGGTTTTCTGTTCAGTAAATCGAAATTTATTCGACTTCAAATATATCGTCCCTTTTTTTTAACTATACGAGTCTTAGTGTACCCCACTGACAGTGGTGTGTGTAGGATTTTTTTTTAATAAGAGTTAACCGGGTATCTCTAAATAATCTGTGGTCGAGAAACACGTAAACTCTACTTCATCTTCACGATGTACTTTCGTGTCTAAAAGGAGAACGTAATTACGAGAATGTTTTTTTTTTCTTTTTATTATTGGTGGTGACCTAAGAGTAGTGGATTGCCTCCTCTTGTATTAAAAAAAAACATTCTTACATTGCAGGGGAAATTACTTACTTAAAACTGCTACTTAAACTTTTGAAAAATAATGTATATGTAGATAACTTAAACTATATGTTAGTTTTATTCAAAAATAAAAATTAATTTGTTTTTAAAACTTAATAAGGAGAAAAACTAAATATTTTACGTTGAAAATTTTCGAGATCGGTCTCATACAATCAGTCGTGTTTGTAACACACGGTAACAAGTAGTTATAGTGTTATAGTTTAGTTTTTCTTCATCAACCCCCCCCCCCCCTTTTTTTTTTCCACATAATAATCACAAATAACATCGAGCAGAAAACAGTGGCTACTATAGTGAACTAAACTCTACTAACCTGGTATTAGGAAGTTACTAGACTGAGACCACGTGACCGAACCCCTATTATACCCGTACAATAAACAAGAACAAACAGGAGAGGTCAACGTGACAACAGACATCACATAACACGAGGGTTGAACATGAACAATACGGACAGGTAACATAAAACACGAGGGTTGGACATGAACAATACAGACAGGTAACATAATATAGCACGAGGGTTGAACATGAACAATACAGACAGGTAACACATAACACGAGTGTTGAACATGAACATTACGGACATGTAACATCGTTTAATGAACGTTTATCCACCCGTACTATTCACTACAAGAATACATTGATCTACAAACTCAAGAAAACAGTGGCATCTAATCACACCAGATTATCCTACAATACTCGCACTATATAATATGGACTGACTGCTAGCATAAATATTGGAGTGCAGTGATTAGTTCATATTTATCGCTATTTATTTCAAATAAAATATCAATTGTATTTAACTAATCCTTATGAAATACCAAAATATTGGAAAACGAGCCGACCCGCTGCGTATCATACGCCGCTATTTAGTTTTTTTTTTCTACTTTTCAGTAATGTATAATTTGTGAATTCGACAGTACCAATGCTGCCACTGAAAATATTTGCTTAAAAACAATACCCCCCCCCCCCCACGTGAAAGCAGCATCCTTAGTTACCTCCTCTAAGTTTAAAATCGTCGTTTCAAACTAAATTATCTGCCCCTAATAGCCGTCACCAAACCCGTCTCTGTGATTGTAAAATGTAAACATAGTGAACACCGCTCACCAGATCATGTGGGGGTGGGGTGGGGGTGGTAGTGATAGTGATAGAGAGGAAGAGAGGGGACTGCAAAGGCGCGCTTGCAGCTTGTTTTCTAACTGATCCCAGAAGAGAATTATATATATAGATAATATTAGTGGTTATTTAAATACTGGGAAATTTTGTAAATTGTAGCTTTTGGCTCCTCGTCTCTAAAGGTAGCCGACCACTGGGATAAGATCAGGCAAGATTTGTCCCTTTTGTAAGGGATCCAGAAATTTATAATGAAATACATTGTTATAAATGTTGTTCCTCATATTTTAACACAACTTAAATAATGATTCTTAAAATAAAGCTAATGTGTCTCTGTTCTAATTGAAAATATGGTACAAGTTTTGTTTTATTTTTATCTATAACTAGTACAAAATTGTTTGTATACTGTAAAATTGCATACATTTTTAATAAGTAAAACAATAAATAGAAATGGTGTATTTTGTATGAGGTGTTCGATTCGTTTTTATTTGAGCTATTTTGTTAAGTTATTTCCCTTGCATTGTAAAATTGTGTCCCTTCTGTAAGAGATATAAATTTAATATTAAATAAATGGATTTCCGTGTAGTTATGCATCATTTTTGATTACTTAAAAAGCATTTAACATTTTAAAAAAAATAAGTAAATGGCTATTCTGAGTGAAAACGGTATTTAAGATAAAGGTTGAAAAACTTGATATTACTGTAGGACATTGTGATTTGTATATTTGTTTTTTTTTTTGTTTATCCTTGTTTTCAATTTTTTTTAAGTTTTCTGAATTAATTCGCGTGAATTTTATAAAATTGTGTATACAAAAGATGTAAAGTAATATGTTAGTCAGAAAAGTGCTAACAAACTAGATATAATACTCTTTATCGGGCAGCAGTAGTAAATTTATTTTAAATTTCGCTATCTTTTAACAGTACATATCGTACTTGAAAACAGGTCGTATATTATCGTAGTAATTCTTCTGCGAAAACACGACAGTAGCGTATTTTCGTTTAGGCATAGCTTTAGTTGTACACAAATACTATCATGGTTTCTAAAGACACAAGCCATCTGTACCCGTTACACGTCAATTATAGTAATGCTGAAGTGATTATGTTGATAGTAGCATTGGTTTATCACGATATTTTTTTTTCAGATTTTTCGAGATAAAGTAATTTCTACCGCTCTCCGTGTCTTCAACAAAATGAAGTATTTTTTCAAGCAAGGCGAAGGCTAGGTTTTCCTTTCATTGCATTTGTACATTAAACTCGTTTTGTTTCTTTGCGATATCCACCATGAAGTTGAATGTTTCAATTTGGAATAGACAAGTTAACATTAAGTAGGTCTTCATTGAAATAGGGAGTAGCTAAATATTCTAAAAGAATAGGAAGTGTTATATCATTGTATCGTTCACTACCGAGTGTTGCAGAACAATATTTTTGTGAGTTTTGAAAATAAAATTAAATAAATATTAATATGTGTGCGTGTAGCTGAAGAGCCGCATATCGACATCAAAAGAGCCACAGGCAAGCCTCAGGTTGCCGACCACTGGGCTAAGATCAGTGCAGATTTGTCACTTTTGAAAGGGATCCAAAAATACTCAAAAGCAAGTATAGAGCGCATTTCATGAAACAAATTTTAACATTACTTATATAAAGAATCTTATAATAAAGCTAATGTGTCTCTATTCTAAGTGAAAATATGGTACAAATTGTATTTTTTTAATCTATAACTAGTACACTTTTTTGCCTACGGTACAATTGCATACATTTTATAAGTAAAACAATATATAGAGATGGTGTATTTTGTTATGAGTTGTTCGATTCGTATTTCTTTGAGCTATTTTGTTAAGTTATTTCGTTTGCATTGAAAAACTGTGTCCCTTCTGTAAGGAATATAGATCTAGAATTATTCTTAAATAAAGGGATTTTCGTGAAGTTATGCATCGTTTTTTACATACATAAAGGACCATTTAAAAAAAAAATCATTATTCTGAGTGAAAACGATATATAAGATAAAGGTTGAAAAATCGATATTACTGTAGGGCAGGGGTCGGCTAGTGGCTACCTTTTGAAACGGAAGAGACAAAAGTTACAATTTTCAAAGTTTTCAAGTTTTGTAAAGAGCAACTAATATTTTTATATCAATATTTTATTTGATTAGAATTAGTTTAATACATTTTTTTTTAAAAATTGCCTTAAATATGAAATTATATTTATTCATAAAAAAAACAGAACATGTTTCGCACAAAACATTAGTATTTTAGTTAGCTCTGTTAGAATAATAACATTTGTAATTAAATAATATAGCTTTAATACTATCCCTATCCACTTTAGAAGGTAATAACAAAAAAACAACGTCACTCCGGTCAAACTAAAGCATACTGACGGATAGAGATATCCATTCTAAATTCAAAAAAATTCCCCATTTAACGATATTCGAAAAAAATTCGGCGCTTTGGCTGTGGCAGCCATGGAATTGTAGACCGGGGCTGGTCACTACACGACTGTGGTGCTGGGTCTGGTGCCCAAGCGGCTGTCCATATACTTTCTACTGCACCTATTCTCACTGTTCTCTGATGCGTTTTTCTCTTCTATTTAAACTTGAGTTTCCTTACAGTTTAGTTTTGAAAATGAAATAATATAACTATTAATATGTGTGCAAGGATCTGGAGAGCCGCATCTTGACATCAAAAGAGCCGCATGTGGCTCTAGAGGAGCAGGTTGCCAACCCCTGATCGTAACCATCCTCTACCTCCCGCTCTAAGACCTCCATGTGATGCTTGGAGAGACAGTCCAAAATCAAACAACTGCTGCCTTGTAGTTTGTTCTTGGTTGCACAAAGGCTATGGAAGCAAAGCAAAAAAGGAAAATAGGGTGAAATTGGAGTCAAATGCCACAATGGCGCATAATCTGTTGACATGTATACTTGTGTTGGAGGTGATCCCTTCCAACACTAAAATGAACGAAGAAGAAGATCACGGAGTTTCTTAACAGCCAATCAATGTTTTTGTCACGAAAATGAAACAAACAGTTATAACATGGGCTTGATGAAAATAAATAGAAATGTAACCTTAAACTCAAACAAATCTTTACAAGTTATCTGGATTTGCAACTTTTAAAACATTGATTCTATAAATATTAAATTTCTAAATTTCTTTTTGGCATACGTTTTTATTTTTTTTTTATTTTTTTTACTGCCTCTATGAAGTAAAACAAAAACACATTATTCATTTCAACAATGTAATAAAACGATTCTCGTCAACTTTGAGGACTCCGTTTTGTACTAGAAGTCAGTCTACTACAGAATAGTGTGAGTATTGTAGGAATGGTATTTGAAGTTAAGTGCCACTATTGTAGATCAATCTATTATCGTTGATAGATATATATTATAGTTGATGTTAAAAATAATACATTACCCTATATCATGATATGAGTGAACTATGTGAGATAGTAGAAAGTCTGGGCAGTTGAAGTAAAGGGTGAGCGACCACTCTATATGTTGTTTCCGTGATTTCGCTCTTTGATTTAAACAACCTTAGTTTTATTTTAATACATTAAAATCAACAACAACAGAAAACAACACTATTTACTCTCAAGTGCAATATTACTCCGAAATCAGACACGCTGATTTTATTGAAGTTTTAATTTATAAATAATGTTTATTCATGTTATTAGAGCCAGAAGTTGTCAAAGCCAACAGTTAAATATTGCATCAAAAATGGGACAATGATTTGATAAAGAAATACACATAGGAGCATCATTGTAAAGTTTAACCCAAATTACAACAACCCGCTACCAACCCGTTCTCAGATGTCACATCATCGTGGCCCATAGGCTGAGATTTATACTGCCTTTGGCCACCAGTGTTGTGGCCCAATGTGTTTGGGCCATCATGTCGAGTCAGACATGTCAAGTGGCCAGTGAACAAAACTAATATCTTTAAAATGTTGAAAGTCAATAATAGCGATGTGTTAATCTTTAGTCAGTGATTAACACAGAAGGTTCTAGCATTGTTTTCTCTAATATCAGCTCAATCATTCTAGAAGTCATCCTCCCCAACAATTCATGAGTTTTTCAATTTTAGTTGAATGCATTTTGGAACTTCAATTAAAATCTACGTGTGTATATGTTTTTTTTTTGCTTTGATGCGATCCACCCACCCCCTCCTCCAAGCGTGTAACGCTACAATGTCTGGTTATATTTAATTTGACAAAATGATATTTGTTTGTGAACTTTATTTAATTTTAAAAAAGCAAGAACATTTGGGAAAAGTAAATTAATCTTTTAAAAAAATTGATATATTCTGAAAAGTTCATAGCTATTAAAACGCAGTACAAATTTCATTGGAAAAGTAGTAATATAATACGATGTTATTTTTTATGTTTCAAAATTTTAATTTAGATAATTTTATATAAATCACACTTTTATGCAATATCGATCGCTTAAACCTTTATCTTATATATCGTTTTCACTCAAACTAAACATTTACTTTATTAAAAAATAACTACACGAAAATCCCTTTTTTAATATTAACTAGAATACCCGTCATCCGTTGGATAACTGTGGGTTTCGGGGGTCATCCATAAAAAAACATCACGTCTGTCACTCAGAGGCATAGCGACCCTTCCCGGCGCCCGGGGACAAACTTTTCGATTTGAACCCCCCCCCCCCCCCGCAAGATTTCGATTTGCGACCCCCCCCCCCTCAAACTTTTGATGTGCACCCCCCCCCCCACTCAAACTTTCGATTTGCACCCCCCTCAAACTTTCAATTTATTTTTCCAAACCATTTTGGCGCCCCAACATATGTCCCCCCCCGCCCCCCTCCACCTCCCCTCCCCCCCGCCTCCCCTCCCCTCCCCCTCCCGCCCCCCCCCTGCTCGCCACGCTACTGCAGTGTCACTTATCGTCACAAAAAACAGACCCCACATTCAAAAATATGTTTTTTATCTTTTAAAAACACCGAAAACACCGATTTCGGACTATCCCTTCACATACTGACCTACTCAACTCTACTTCACCTGCCCAGTGTCCCGCCAAGTCTCAGACAACATGTTTTAATCGTTTAAAAAACGATTCCAGCCGAGCATGTCTCTGACCACACGATCCTTTCATATGCTTAGGACAAAGAAACAGATGAACTCTACTTCACCTGCCCTGTTTCCTGCCAAGTTCAGATAGGCAATTTTATCATTCACGTCTAAAAAAAAAAATTTAAAAAAAATATCATTGACATATTGGTCTAGAACCTGTGCCACCCGCATGAGAGCCGGCTACACTACCAACTTAGCTATTTACTCGTGACGTCACAAGTGAATTTTTATACTATACTTTGAGTCTCCTTATGCAACTTGATTTACGCGCATAGATCTAGATCTAAGTCTAGTAGTAGTAACTTTCAAATTAAATTTTATCTTAAATTAGCCAAACAAAGATTTATATAAAATAATTAAGGCCTGAAATAGATTCTAGATGTATTAAGGCCTGAAATAGATTCTAGATGTAGAATTTACATTAAGTCTAGATCTAGAATTTACATTGAGTCTAGTGACCTAGATCTAGGCTAGATTCATAACTTTCCTTCGACAGCTGATCTTTAGATCTAGAGAAATTTATTGTAAAACTAAATGAAAAAAGACAGTTTAAAATTGATATAAGTGTTGGAACGTAATAAATACAGCAAACGGACGTATTGTTAAAGTTAAAGCCGAAAATTAGCTTTAGAACGCGTTAAACATTGGAATGGGAACACAATCTTCTTCGATAGGCTGCCATTATCGATGTAAAAAAATAAACACATCATGTGACGTCACTGTTTCCGTCGAGTCTAGTGGCTTTTCAAATCCTTTTAAAAAATTGTGGTTAATATACGTATGAATAAATCAATAAATTAATTAACGTCTTTAAATAAATGTGTGATTAACAATCTGTCTGCATTAAAAAAATTATTCTCTACCTACATACTATTTTACAGCTCTCCAGATAGAGTAGAACATATCACATCACTCGATCGGACAAACAAAAAAAACAAACAAAAAAATATTCAAACATGTAAACAAACTTGGCTTTTAGTAGTATATAGATAGATAGATTATGTACCCCTTACAGAAAGGACACAATTTTTAAATACAAGGGAAATAACACAATAGCTCAAACAAATACGAATTGAACAACTCATAACAAAATGCGCAATTGTTGATAACTGTTTTACTTATAAAATGTATGCAATTATTCTGTAAGCAAAAAATTGTGTACTAGTTATGGATAAAATAAAATACAACTTGTACCATATTTTCACTTATAATTAATAAACATTAGCTTTATTTTAAGAATAATTATTAAAGTAGTGTTAAAATTTGATTTATCACAAGTTAGTTATTTCTATTTTGTTTATTTCTGGATCCCTTACGTAAGGGACACATTAAAATAAAATAAACGGCATCGCTAGGTTTGTGTGGAAAACATACCACTACACATTTTATTTGTTTTATTAAGCTTGATCAAAAATATTAAAACAATAGAGTACACTTGTGTATTTTGGGTATTTAGTGACTTCAGCATTTTCTGACATTATCTTTTAGAAACGGTATTTGCTCTTGTCTTTATTCTTTATGAATTTTACAACAACCTATTTGCGGTAATGAACAAGAAACTAAGTTTAAAGTCAAAAGAGTCAATTTTTGCATTCTTGCCCAATGTGTATGTATGTGTGTGTGCGTGTGTATGTGTGTGTGTGTTTAAACATGATGAATTCCGTGCGTTTTAATTATATATTTAATTATACATATATAAAGAAATGCGTGGGTCACTTTAGTATCTATTGGATACCTTTACTTTATATTTAGGAAGAGACCCACGCTTTTCTTTATAGTAATTTAAATAATAGTGCATAATTTATTTTCTACTTTTGAGTGCATTATTACATAAAAGCTTGTAATTAAAACGTTTTTTTATGATTTTTTTTTTCATCAAGACCCGATTTGGGAAAGCTGCAACAGCTAACACAAAAAGTTAAATTTTCCCTTAGGCTTAGCCTGGACAAAATGTATTACTTCCCCTTTGTATTTGGGAAAAACTAGATAAGGGATACAACTTATAAAAATTGATAATTAAAAATAAATGAATAAATAACTAGTAAAATTTGCCTGACATATATATTAATTAAATAATTATTTATGAACACATTTATAGAAAACTGGAATAATGCAATTTTAAATATGTTTTTGTAAACAGATTGAATATTTTATACAACTTTAAATAGTAACAACTTTAGCTTTATTTTAAGACTAAATTTATTTTTAGGGTAATTCTTTATTAGAACAAATACAGACATAATACGAACATAGACAAATTTTGGCTCCCTTTAAAAAGGGACAAATTAAACTAATAAATCGGTATCGTTGGGTTTGTTGTGAGGCGACGTGTAATAATTTTATTTTTATGAAGCCATTTTATTCTCAAGTCTGTACTAAGTCAATTTATGTAGAAAAACATGAATGTCATTAGGCAAGAGCTGCCACCTATATTATATGTTTAATTAAGCTTGATTAAAAATATTGTTTAAAGGTACAGATAATGTGTCTAAGTATGGTATGGTAGGTAGTACGGTTTTAGATAACAAACATTGGGTTCATATAGTACACTTGTGTATGTTGGGTATCAATTTCGATTTCAGCATCTTTCTGTCATTATCTTAAAGAAAGGATATTTACTCGTGTCTTTCGTCTTTATCAATTTTACGATTATAGCCAATGAAAAAGAAACTAAGTTTGACGATGAAATGTAATGAATCAAAACGGCCCAGTTTTGCATTCTTGCCCCATATGTGTATTTCTGTATGTATGTGTTTTTAAACATGATGACTTTTTACTTAAGTGGACACATGGACATGTCTAGTTGATCACATTCTCATTAGAACGATACATCAATAAAAAATACAGCGAAACTAATTAGAAGCCGAAAATACAAAGCTTACAGATGCAACAACATATTATAAATTTTACTTTTGTATTTATTTGTTTTACATTGATAGCATTTAAGGTACTTTGGTATATACAACGAATATGTAGTTGGACAATCAGTAATGGAAGAAAATCACAATTTTGTGTTATCAAACTCAGAGTTGTTTGATTGGTCTGTAGGCGGGATGGGTGCGTCACATGCGTCAAATATAAGTGCCTCAACTCGCGACATTTCTTTTAGAACTGTGCACTTGCGAAGTGTAACTTGCATGCTTTTCTTAACCTCTAACTCTTCCAACTTGCTCTTGAGTTCTGTGAATTTACAATTCCACAGACATTTGGTTTTCAAATCCAGCGTTTGCATTTGAAGCGAACCAACATCAATCAGAGTTTCTTCCAGGCATCTCTTCGGGGGGGGGGGGGGGGGGGCGAAGTTCCCCCGAAAAATTTTTACCGCCCCCCCCCCGGACGAAATGAAATTTATATAATTTATATAGAAAATATATACTTTTAACAGTGTCCGCCCCCCCCGAAGAAAGTCTACCGCCCCCCCGAAAATTTCAAGTGCCCCCCGGAGAAAAAAAGTCTGGAAGAAACACTGACATCAATTCCAAATGGTTCAATGCTTATTTTTTTTGTTTTTGTGTTGAGAGGATTTACTATGAACGCCATCTGTTTTCAAATGGTCAAATCTCTCAGCGAAAACTTTCTTCTTTTTGGTATTATTAATGCTGAAGTGATTCATGTTAACAGTAGCTTTGGTTTCTTCACGATATTAGTTTTCAGATTTGTCCGTGTCTTCAACAAAAACAAGTATTTTTTACGAAACAATCCACGTGTTCCAACAAATGATAGCCACCATGATGTTGAATGTTTTTAATTTTGGATAGACACTTTCACTGTTTCTTCCAGACTTTTTTCTCCGGGGGGGGGGGGGGGGGGGGGGGGCACTTGAAATCTTCGGGGGGGGGGGGGGCGGTAAACTTTCTTCGGGGGGGCGGACACTGTTAAAAGTATATATTTTCTATATAAATTATATAAATTTCATTTTGTTCGGGGGGGGGGGGGCGGTAAAAATTTTTCGGGGGGGCAAAGCCCCCCCGAAGAGATGCCTGGAAGAAACTCTGGACACTTTAATAGGAAGTACATTGAAATAAGGAGTAACGAAATGTTCTAAAAGAATAGCGTGTATTTATTGTTTATATGCATTGTTATATCGTTCGTTATTATATGGTTGCAGAATAATATTTTATATGCGTTTAGAAAAAAAATAATATTATTATTAATATTTGAATATGGGAACATCTTGGCATCTAAAGAGCCGCATGTTGCCGACCCCTAACATACACTCAACATAAGTAATTTTGTCCCATTTTAAGTTTTTTTTTTTTTTTTTTTTTTTTTTTTTTTTTTTTTTCTTCTTTTTTTAATTTACAGCGTCAGTTGTGTGTGTTCGCTTTAGTATTACAGTTTTCATCACCGGCTTGTGAGGACTGACACAGATTTACAATAGTAATATTTCTTTCTTACTTGTAGCCTACTTTCATTCATTTAAGATGGTTTACTTATACATAGATCTAATACCAAACGTCTAAATATAAAGAAAAAAAATAAAAATTAAAAATTTAAAAATTTTAAGGGATCCAGAAATAGCTATAACTAAATGTACAACCTCTGTGGTTTTGCAAATTTTAACACGTCTTAAATTACAATTCTTAAAATAAAGCTAATGTGTCTTTATTTCTAAGTGAAAGTATGGTATAAGTTGTATTTTCTTTTTATTTATATCTAGTACACAATTATTTGCTTACTAAATAATTACATACGTGGTATTAGTAAATGAGTAATAGAAATGGTGTATTTTGTCAAGAGTTGTTCGATTAATTTTTCTTTTAGTTATAATACAAAGTTATTTCCCTTGCATTTAAAAATTGTGTCCCTTTTGTAAAGGTTCCAGAAATAAATGTAAAAAAAAAAAATATATTGTTGTTTAGTCATGCATCGTTTTTGTTAATGAAAGAAATTTTTTTAAAATAAAGTAAATGTTTATTCTGAGTCAAAACAGTATAAAAGAAAAAGGTTGAAAAAAATCGATATTACTGTATGATATTGTGATTTATATAAAATTATGTAAATTAAAATTGTTAAACATAAAAAAAAAACCACATTGTATTAAATAATTCCTTTTAAAATGATGTCTATACTGTGTTATAATTAGTATCCCCCTTTTTGAATATAAAAGGTTTTAAAAAAATGAAAAATAAATTTTTAAAATACGCACAATTTACTTTTACCAAATTTTTCCTGCAGTTATGAAACCTTTTAAAATTCACAAACGAATATCTTATAGTCTTAAAGAGTGTGGGTTTCAAATTAAATTTGACCATACATGGTAGCGTTACACGTTTATAGTGGGGAGGGGGGGGGGGGGAGTGGTTGATCGCACTAAAGCACACACAAAAAACTTATACACACATATCCATTTGAGTTCATATATATATATATATATATATATATATATATATATATATATATATATATATATATATATATATATATATATATATATATATATATATATATATATATATATATATATATATATATATATATATATATATATATATAGTTACAAATAGCCTTTGGCTAAAGAAGTCCACTTTGGCATCCAGACACAAACCCTTAACTAACAGACTTTTCTTTCATCCTCAAATTAACTTCTTCAGTCTTGCCGTCAAAGGGAAACAAATGTGGATATACCACGAAAGCCAAAAAAGTATTGTTTCTTTCCCTTTACTGATGTAAACTTTCCAACTCCCAAAGCATTATCGAATGTAAATTGTATTAGGTCACCCCATCTCATTACATATTTATTGTATTAATTACTTTAATTATTCGCCTATGCAATTACTTTTAGTTTTGCTTTTTACGCTTCAACAAATAAATATAATGAAACGTTTAAACATGTTAAAACGAAAGATGTGGAAGGACATTGATCAGAATGTAAAAAAAGGATACGTTTGTTCGTGTTTTACCTAAACTTTTTTTTTTTTATCAGTCACATATCATGTACCCTTTCGATTACAGGAAAAAAGTATATCCATAATATATTAACCTGATAAAAAAATTGTCCCGCTGCAGCTACCCCCCCCCCCCCCCCCAACCAGCAATAAAGTTTTAAATTAATACTAATAATTATTACTAATTTTGCAAAAATGGCAACATTGAGATCAAGCGATACACAGTGTGGGCTCTAAGTATAACTAAATAAAAACTCATTTGAAAATTGTTATCACTTTATGTTGATTTCGTAACTTATATACATGGTTTCATTCCATACTATTAACAATATATATATATATATATATATATATATATATATATATATATATATATATATATATATATATATATATATATATATATATATATATATATATATTATACACATGTAAAAAATATAGAAGTAAATTCCATCATTATCATACCCAACGAAATATAATACAAGTTACGGACAAATTAATAATAGACAATTTACCCGATATAATGTATGGGGCTGAATAATTTCAACCATCGGCTCGCCATAGCCGAATCACTCTCCCTAACAAACTGTGTGTTTTAAATAAGGCCTTAATAGTTATTTTTACCACGCTGTGAAATCATGATATTATGTTGACAATACCCTGGCCACTTGACATGCCTGACTCGACATGATGGCCAAAATACATTGGGCCACAACATGGGCGGCCATAAGCAGTATAGCTCTCAACCTATGGGCCACTACATGATGGCCCAAACACATTGGGCCACAACATGGGTGGCCATAAGCAGTATAGTTCTCAACCTATTGGCCACGACATGATGGCCCAAACACATTGGGCCACAACATGGGTGGCCATAAGCAGTATAGTTCTCAACCTATGGGCCACTACATGATGGCCCAAACACATTGGGCTACAACATGGGTGGCCATAAGCAATACAGATAGTTTGCCTATTGCCTAATGGTGTACTACCTAATCTCTACAGATGACTATGTTTTAAACGTGTAACCATTTGATTACGTTACCTGCCCGTACATAATACAATTAAAAAAAAAACCAGGTAATTTATTAGGTTTAATACCAGTTTAATATAAAGATTGTTAGTGGTTTTAACGACGCCATTACTGTCCACTAATTGTTACACATTCCTCATCCTTTCTCACATCTTGTTCAGTGGTTTCATCTAGACCAGCAGTAGCATGTACCGTTTTAACTGAATAAATGCGCTCCATAAAACCCTCAACAAGAGGGGAAACAATCCAACCTATGTATCATCATACATTTTTCTAACGTTAACACAGTGGACACTAAACGACACTTGAACAAAAACATATTAGTGGAAATAATATTTTCTGTAGGCCAACCAGAACAAGCCCTCGCCGTTTTGAGGGTTAACAAAGGGGAAAATTGGACATTGGATTGTTGCTCTGTCGTCCACACTAAAATACATTAACTATAGTTTAATTTCCCTTTTTCAAGGGAGCCAGAAATAGCTTATTAAAACGATATAGGCACCCGAATATTAAGTGAAGTGCACAAATTATAATTAGTATTTTAAAAAAAAATGATGTAGTGTTTGTAATTTATAATGTAAAATTATGTTATATTACATATGTAAAACTTTAAGAAAGTAATAAAAGTTTCATTAAAAATTTAAAAGATGTAAAAATTGTCTTCACTAGTTGTAAATGTTTATTGACTGCTATATTAAAGCAATCATTTTTTTAAACCGATGGCAGGTGGACGAAATATTTGTGTGTAAGTATTAGCTCATATACATGTTTCTATCAAGTTTTGGGAGATTTTCGGTAACTGGAAGTGGTGTAAGTTACCGGTTAAACGTCCACTGATGTCATGTGATGGGGTCCACCTTGTGAGGCTAAAGATCTGTACTGTATCGTAATACAAAAACTCTAGACGATAGTCATAATATCTATAGAGTCGATGGGCCCGTTGTTTAAACCACTGTACATACGTCTGGCCTTTCGCTCAATAAGTTTTAAAAAACGGTAAACAATAACGGCCTCGTTTTAAACAGCTGCATTCATTGGATATTTATAAAATATCACAAGTTTGATGTACTTACAGGTAAAAAGACGTGCGGTTATCTAAAGTGTATGATACCTTTTAAACTGCTTAAGGGTCAATATTTCAGTAAAGAAGGTTTCAGTACTGTCGTGAAAGGGTATGGCTGAAGGAACAGAATAAGTTCAAGTCCGTGTTATTTGAATTGACCCCTAGTCAACCGCCCTTCGCTATGTAGTTTATCATATTGCAGGTTAACATGTGCATTTTGCCCGTGTCTTCGCGTTGTACTCGAGTAGGCCTACTTAGTTGATTTAAATATATTCCAGGTATGGAAGTAGCATACGAACATCCCGCGATTGGAATACAGTAATATTTAATACGGTGTAGATACATATTTTTTCTACCGTCGATGCCGGCTTCTATGAGTGAGAAAAACTAAGACAACTATACTTTCTTTATCAAGTTATTCATTGTCATAATTATAAGATCGTTATAGACTGCCACAATTATAGCGTCGTTGTAAACGGTCACAATTATAGCGTCGTTATAAACTTCCGTTCATGTGTTTTAAAACGACACCGACGAATAACGTTAGGTTTGGGAGTGTGGGTGTACTGCCTGCTTAAGGCTATGGAGACGTATTTGGTTTTCTGTTCAGTTAATCGAAATTTATTCGACTTCAAATATATCATCCCCTTTTTTTAACTATACAAGTCTCAGTGTACCCCACTGACAGTGGTGTGTGTAGGATTTTTTTTAATAAGAGTTAACCGGGTATCTCTAAATATTCTGTGGTCGAGAAACACATAAACTCTACTTTATCTTCACGATGTACTTTCGTGTCTAAAGGAGAACGTAATTACGAGAATTTTTTTTTTTCTTTTTTATTATTGGTGGCGACCTAAGAGTAGTGGATTGCCTCCTCTGGTATTAAAAAAGAATACATTCTTACATTGCAGGGGAAATTACTTACTTAAAACTGCTACTTAAACTTCTGAAAAATAATTTATATGTAGATAACTTAAACTATATGTTAGTTTTATTCAAAAATAAATATTAATTTGTTTATAAAACTTAGTAAAGAGAATAACTACATATATTTTTTTTTAAATGTATAGAAATATTTTAAAACATGGTTTCATACCGAATATAGAAAATGAGTTTTATTTTTTTTTTTTAATTTTGTTTTTTTTAAGAGTCTATTACCTTGTCATGTTTGAGAAAGTTATAAGCATTTAATTTTTGGCTTCTATGCTATTGGAGAAAAAATATGAATGGAGACTAACAGAAGTTTATTTCTTCTTTAATGGGCAAGTTGTAAGTAAAGTATTCTAAACTGTCAACTATCTAGAACTTTTTACACTGCACAATTATCAAGGTTGCTTGTTTTGTAAACTTTCATGAAGTAGCATGGCTCTTCTTCTTCTTCTTCGTTATTAGAGTTGAAGGGGATCGAGATTTATCTGCCAGTGGGTTTGAACTCGAGACTTTGTTCGAATTTATCAACCATGAGCTTTTTGCCGACTCGACCACGCCTCCAACACAATTAAGCGGTACGTGTCAACTGGTTATGCGCCATTGAGGCAATTGACTCCGATTTCAGCCTGCTTTTCTTTTTGGATTTGCTTCCATAGCCTTTGTCCAACCAAGAACAAACTACAAGGCAGCAGTTGTTTTAATTTTGGAGTTGTCTCTCCAAGAAGAGTGGCTGTCCTCAGCTAACGAGCCTCATCTGCCCGAGGGTTCGAACTCGAGACTTTTCGGTTTAGCAACCATGAGCTTTACCGACTCGACCACGTCGACCCCCAGTAGCATGGCTGAACGACCAGAAGATTTAAATTTGCCCAATGCAGTGGTCACTCGAATAATTAAAGATACAATCCCAGAAGGTGTTAATGTTTCTAAGGAAGCCAGGCTAGCTATATCTAAAGCTGCCAGTGTATTTGTTCTGTATGCTAAATCGTGTTTCAATAACTTTGCTGTAAAAAACAAACGAAAAACAATTAACGCTCAGGATGTATGAAGTGCTATGGAAGACATAGAGTTTGAGCAGTTTATTGAGCCTCTGCAGCTGTGCCAAGAAGATTTCCGTTTTGAGAAATCTGAGAAAAAAAAAAGACAAATCACCCAAGCCAGCTCCAGCTGCCCCAGAGATCATAGAGGACAGTGACAAGGACGTGGTGGAAGTCAGTGATGAAGATGACACAGCACATGGCCAGTCTAAAAGCGCAGACTTTGAAATCACATTAAACAATGACACCAGTGAGAGCAGCCCAGATATTGTGGAGGATGTGGATGATTGATGTGGGTGTGGTAGGAATGAGTGGTGTGGGTTTTTTTATGTTACAGCAAGTTGAGGTAATGTTACTGTGTGGAGGGGGGAGGGGGGGGGGGGCTTGTTGACAGTTTGAACAAGAAATATGTGCGAAAACTAAGACATTTTGAATTGCATGAATGTATGCTAGGAATTTACATTATTCATACCATTTTGTTTGTATTGTATCCGTGTAATTAAATGTAATACTACGGAGATAGTATGTTCAATGTTATTCAATATTTCGACTTTTAGTTTAACCTAAATTCGTGTTGAATATAATTAGAAAACAGTCCATATTTCTTGACCTTTCCGATAAAAATGATAATATAATAGTATTTATATATATCTATATATATAATTCTCTTCTGGGAGCCATTAGAAAACAAGCTGCAAACGCGCCTTGCAATCCCCTCTCTTCCTCTTTATCGCCACCACACCCCCCCCCCCCCCTCACATGGTCTGGTGAGCTGTAGTTCACGCTAAATGTTTACATTTTACAATCATAGAGTCGGGTTTGGTGACGGCTATTAGGTGCAGATAATTTAGTTTGAAACGATTTTAAACTTAGAGGAGGTAACTAAGGAGAGGCTGCTCTCACGGGGGGGGGGGGGGGGAAGGGGGTTTAGTGTTTTAAAGCAAATATTTTCAGTGACAGCGTTGGTACTATCGAATTCACAAATTATGAATTACTGAAAAGTAGAAAAAACAACAACTAAATAGCGGCGTATCATACACCGCGGGTCGGCTCGTAGTATATATTTTTTTTTTATTTTACAGGTAGTTTCTATAATAACATTAATGTTTTTTTTTTCTACGTCCTGTTTTCGTGATAAAAGAAATCACACAATATTTTACGTTGAATTTTTTTCCCGAGATCGGTCTCATACAATCAGTCGTGTTTGTAACACTCAGTAACAAGTAGTTATATTGTTATAACTTAGTTATTCTGATTTTCTTTATCCCCCCCCCCCCCTTTCCACATAATAACCACTAATGACATCGAGCAGAAAACAGGGGCTACTATAGCGAACTAAACTCTACTAACCTGGTATTAGGAAGTTACTAGACTGAGACCACGTGACCACACCCCTATTATACCCGTACAATAAACAAGAACAAACAGGAGAGGTCAACGTGACAACAGACATCACATAACACGAGGGTTGAACATGAACAATACAGACAGGTAACATATAACACGAGGGTTGAACATGAACAATACAGACAGGTAACATATAACACGAGGGTTGAACATGAACAATACGGACAGGTAACATATAGCACGAGGGTTGAAAATGAACAATACAGACAGGTAACATATAGCACGAGGGTTGAACATGAACAATACGGACAGGTAACATATAGCACGAGGGTTGAACATGAACAATACAGACAGGTAACATATAGCACGAGGGTTGAACATGAACTATACGTACAGGTAACATATAGCACGAGGGTTGAACATGAACAATACAGACAGGTAACACATAGCACGAGGGTTGAACATGAACGATACGGACAGGTAACATTGTAAAATGACCATTTATCAATCAATACTATTCACTATAAGTATACTTTGATCCACAAACTCAAGAAAACAGTGGCATCTAATCGCCCCAGATTATCCTAAAATATTAAAACTATATAATATATACTGACTGCTAGCATAAATATTGGGGTGCAGTGATTAGTTCATATTTAACGTTATTTATTTCAAATCAAAAAATCTTAATTTATTTACCTAATCCTTATGAATTACCAAAATATTGGAATATAATATTAGTGGCTCTATAAAAACTGGGAAATTTTGTAAATTGTAACTTATGACTCTTCGTCTCAAAGGGTTGCCGACCGCTGGAATAAGATCAGTGCAGATTTGTCCCCTTTGTGAGGGATCCAGAAATAATAGAATTTTAAGCATCAAAGTCGTCAGTTAAAATATACTTTAACACTACTTAAATAATGATATTTAAAATAAAGCTAATATATCTCTATTTTGAGTGAAAATATGGTTAAAGTTGTGTTTTATGTTTTTCTATAACTAGTACAAAATTGTTTGCATACTTTACAATTTGCATTCATTTATAAGTAAAACAGTAAGTAGAGATGGTGTATTTTGTAATGGTTTGTTCGATTCGAATTAAATTGAGCTATTTTGTTAAATTATTTCCCTTGCATTGTAAAATTGTGTCCCTTCTGTATGAGATATAGATTTAATAAAGGGATTTTCGTGTAGTTATGCATCGTTTTTTCTTACTTAAAGAGCATTTAACTTTAAAAAAAAATAAGTAAATGGTTATTCTGAGTAAAAACGATACATAAGATAAAGGTTGAAAAATTCGATCTTACTGTAGGACATTGTGTTTTATATACAAAATGTTTAATTGGTTTTTACTTTTTTAATTCTTGTTTTATTTTGAAAGTTTACTGAATTAACTCGCTTGAGGTTTATAAAATTGTGTATACAAAAGATGTAAAACATTATGTTAGTCAGAACAAAAGTGCTAACACACTACACAATACTCTTTGTTGTAAATTTATTTTAAAAGTCATTTCGCTAGTTTTTAAAAGCACATACCGTACTTGAAAAAGGGTCGTTTATTATCGTAGTAATTCTCCTGCGAAAACACGACAGTAGCGTATTGTCGTTTAGGGAAAGGTTTAAGTGTACACCAGGGGTCGGCAACCCTTTGAGACGGAAGAGCCAAAATATGCATTTTACAAAATTTACCAGTTTGTTAAGAGCCACTAAATTTTTTTTTCAATATATAGGAATAGTTATATATATATATATATATATATATATATATATATATATATATATATATATATATATATATATTCCGTGATTTCGCTCTTTGATTTAAACAACATTAGTTTTATTGTAATACATTAAAATCAACAACAACAGAAAACAACATTATTTACTCTCAAGTGTAATATTAATCCGAAATCAGAATCGCTTATTTTATTGAAGTTTTAATTTATAAATAATTTTTACTAATGTTATTAGAGCCAGAAGTTGACAAAGCCAACAGTAAAATATTGCATCAAATCTATACATGGGACAATGATTTGATAAAGAAATACATTTAGAAGCCTCCTGGCAAAGTTCAACCCAAACTACAACAACCCGCTACAACCCGTTCTAAGAGGTCACATCATTGTGGCCCATGGGTTGAGATCTATACTGCCTTAGGCCACCCGTGTTGTGGCCCAATGTGTTTGGGCCATCATGTCGAGTCAGACATGTCAAGTGGCCAGTGAACAAAACTAATATCTTTAAAATGTTGAAAGTCAATAATAGCGATGTGCTAATCTTTAGTCAGTGATTAACACAGATGGTTCTCACATTGTTTTCTCTAATATCAGCTCGATTGTTCTAGAACTCATCCTCCCCAACAATTCGTGAGTTTTCAAATGTAGTTGAACGTATTTTGGAACTTCAGTTAAAATCTACGTGCGTATATGTTGTTTTTTTTTTTTTGCTTTGATGCGATCCACCCACCCCCTCTTCAAAGCGTGTAACGCTACAATGTCTGGTTATATTTAATTTGACAATAAGATATTTGTTTTTGAACTTTAGTTAATTAAAAAAATTGCAAGAAAATTTGTGAAAACTTAAATTAATCGTTTTAAAAAATGATATATTAAAAACAATCATAGCTAATTAAAACACAGTACAAATTTCATTGGACAAGTAGTAATATAATATGATGTTATTTTTTTATGTTTCAAAACGTTAACTTACATAATTTTATATAAATCACAATTTCGTGCAGTAATATCGATTTTTTGAACCTTTATCTTATATATCGTTTTCACTCAAAATAAACATTTAAAAAATAACTAAACGAACATCCCTTATTTAATACGAGAAAAATGGCCCGTTGAGGAAGGATACAACGGGCGCTAGGTTGATAGTGCTGTCTATTTTCTCGGTACTTTAATTTATACAAAATATAGTCATAGGCATATCCCTAAACCAAGCACCTAATCTCATTCATGACAAAAGCCCCATTTAGAGTTTCTTTCAGGCAACTCTACTTGGGATAAATTAGCAAAAATTACCTGGGAAAGTTTATTGACGGCTGAAGGTAATATATTCGGTGATGTCAGGTCGGTAAAGCTCATTGATGTTAAACCTAAAAGTTACGAGATGAGGCTCCATAGCTTGAGACAGCCACTCAACTGATGGAGAAAACTCCAAAACTCAAACAACTGATGGTAGCACGTCAACAGAATGTAATGGCCATGGTATCAGTATAGAACAGTGTTTTATTCAGGCAACACTCCGGGTAATGATGACGTCTATGTTTACAAAATTAATACCTATATAGTAATCGAACAATGAAGGAAATAGGAAAAGGGTTATGATACCGATGTGAATATTTTACTATTTTTATGATTTAATCATTGTTTTATTATTTCTATTGTTAACTATGTAAAAATGAAAAACACATTTTAAAACTAAAAAGATCATTATTTAGAGCTGTTAGTGCACTTTTAAATATTTTTTTCCTCAGACTTTATTCTTCTTTAAAATAAATTCATCATATATTTCCGGAAAGAAGAAATTACTATAAAATAATTTTTATTATAACAAAAAACAGAAAAAATATGATAGGAAGAAGAAAATCGATGTGACAACAGTGATTCAGATGTTTCAATTATTGCGTTCTTGTACGTATATGTTGATAGCTGTATGTGGCGTTGTCTTTGAAATAAAAACAGCGCTTTATGTATCATCATACAACTTTCTAACGCTAACACAGTGGACACAGAGGACACTCGAACAAAAACATATTAGTGGAAATAATATTTTCTGTAGGCCAACCAGAGCAAGCCTTCGCCGTTTTGAAGGTTAACAAAGTGGACAACTGGACATAGGACTGTTGGTCTGTCGTCCACACCACTTGGTGGTTGACATAGAGGGTGATACACACACCCTCCTCACCCAGCTCAATGGTTGACATAGAGGGTGATACACACACCCTCCTCACTTAACTCAATGGTTGACATAGAGGGTGATACACACACCCTCCTCACCCAGCTCAATGGTTGACATAGAGGGTGATACACACACCCTCCTCATCCAGCTCAATGGTTGACATAGAGGGTGATACACACACCCTCCTCACCCAGCTCAATGGTTGACTTAGAGGGTGATACACACACCCTCCTCACTTAACTCAATGGTTGACATAGAGGGTGATACACACACCCTCCTCACCCAGCTCAATGGTTGACATATAGGGTGATATACACACCCTCCTCACTTAACTCAATGGTTGACATAGAGGGTGATACACACACCCTCCTCACCCAGCTCAATGGTTGACATAGAGGGTGATACACACACACACTCCACACCCTCCTCAATGGTTGACATAGAGGGTGATACACACACCCTCCTCACCCAGCTCAATGGTTGACATAGAGGGTGATACACACACCCTCCTCACCCAGATCAATGGTTGACATAGAGGGTGATACACACACCCTCCTCAATGGTTGACATAGAGGGTGATACACACACCCTCCTCACCCAGCTCAATGGTTGACATAGAGGGTGATACACACACCCTTTCATCCAGCTCAATGGTTGACATAGAGGGTGATACACACACCCTCCTCATCCAGCTCAATGGTTGACATAGAGGGTGATACACACACCCTCCTCACCCAGCTCAATGTTTGACATAGAGGGTGATACACACACCCTCCTCACTTAACTCAATGGTTGACATAGAGGGTGATACACACACCCTCCTCACCCAGCTCAATGGTTGACATAGAGGGTGATATACACACCCTCCTCACCTAGCTCAATGGTTGACATAGAGGGTGTTACACACACCCTCCTCACCCAGCTCAATGGTTGACATAGAGGGTGATACACACACCCTCCTCACCCAGCTCAATGGTTGACATTGAGGGTGATACACACACCCTCCTCAATGGTTGACATAGAGGGTGATACACACACCCTCCTCACCCAGCTCAATGGTTGACATAGAGGGTGATACACACACCCTCCTCATCCAGCTCAATGGTTGGCATAGAGGGTGATACACACACCCTCCTCACCCAGCTCAATGGTTGACTTAGAGGGTGATACACATGCCCTCCTCACCCACCTCAATGGTTGACATAGAGGGTGATACACACACCCTCCTCACTTAACTTAATGGTTGACATGGAGGGTGATACACACACCATCCTCAATGGTTGACATAGAGGGTGATACACACACCCTCCTCACCCAGCTCAATGGTTGACATAGAGGGTGATACACACACCCTCATCAATGGTTGACATAGAGGGTGATACACACACCCTCCTCACCCAGCTCAATGGTTGACATAGAGGGTGATACACACACCCTCCTCACTTAACTCAATGGTTGACATAGAGGGTGATACACACACCCTCCTCACCCAGCTAAATGGTTGACATAGAGGGTGATACACATGCCCTCCTCACCCACCTCAATGGTTGACAGGGAGGGTGATACACACACCCTCCTCACCCAGCTCAATCGAAGGTGGACAGGTTGTTCCCTATGTTATATAAGCAAACACGGTCATGTTGCCTGTAGAAATGTGTTCATATGTGATAGTGACAATACAGTAAGAGATTAAGATAACAACTAAAGCGAGGTCTTAGAGCAGGTAGAGTCAGGTTAATTATTTAAGAACCATCCAAAAAAAAAATATCATTAAACGGAATTTATATTTTTAATTTTCCCTTTCAAAAGGGAGCCAGAAATAACTCTGATACATAATCCACCCATGATTAAGCGAAGAGCAAGTTTATAGTTATAGTGTAACTTTTGAAATAAAGCTAGTGCTTCTTACAATATAATTTAACCTTTATTTTTTAATAGGTATGCACAAGTTTTAAAGTTTAAACATAAATCAATAACAACATTTTAAACGTCTAAATATTATTATTTAAGAAAGATATTTGTATAGATTATTTAATTAATTACTTATTTAGTAGTTATGGTAAAAAACTGACATAAGTTTTCTCCCTTACTGGTTCTTTCTTCATATTTACAATGGGCGGAGTAACACTTTGAGGCCAAACCTACTTGTATTATCCGCTGATAAAAAAAAAAAGATGAACATTTTACAAACAATGAAACATTTTTTAAAAAATATTATCGATCTCAAATTAACAAAGTTTGTTTAGATTGAATGCATAGGCGTCTTGAAATTAAACAATTATTTTTTTTTAAACTGAACAAATGTTGCGTAGAGGGTTTGTAAGTAAGCAATCCGTTTTTCAATAAGAAGGCAGTTAGGTGGACGAATTGTTTTTGTTGATATTTATTAGCTCATATACGTGTTTCAAGCTATGGGACCTGACTGTCTATGTGGGTAATGTAGTAGAGCTCATCTGTCTCTTTGATCTCAGCTGTTGAAGGGATAATTTAACCAGCTCTGTGATGATCCGTCTTTACGTTGACGTTGTCTAGCATAATTCAGGTACCCAACAGACAGAGCTGAGTAGACTCCGACCTACCGAGTCATACACGGAATCCGAACTCGAGATTTTTCTGTTATCAGTTACAATCTAGAATTTATAAACAAAATTATAATTACATTATTGCCCCTGCAAATGAAAACAAGACTTCAACTTATAAAACCAAACTCTTTATGTATGAATGTATTTATTTGCCGATTTATTATTATATTTATGTCTGTATTTATGATAAAACAAAAACTTATTTGGATAAATTGTATTAGACTATTAAATATGTATTACTGTAAACTCTTATAACAAGTAAAAGGCAATTTAAACCCTATTCCCACATCCTTTCCAATTTTACAAAATAATAAACCTACGTATCAAACACCCCCATCCCCACACTGATATAAATCATCTCTTTCAAAGATACCATCATGGAGGGAAAAAAAACATCGTGAACGATAAAAGGGAAATAACTGCTTAAATATTCCACCGTCCCATCATTACATCGGTTATATCCCCTTATCAAACGAGTATCTAAAATTCGAATCACTTCTTGTTTACAAAAAGATACAGAACCTTGAAAAAGATCGACCCCAGCTCCAAACTACTTAAACTAGATTTCTGGTCTGATGGTTACTAACATTGTACTTATAATATCAACAAAACATATTTCAACACATTGTATTAAACTGTCAAATTATGCATTACTGAAATCCTTTTTACAAGTGGAAAATAAACCCCGTTGTAATATCTAGCTTTATAGACTGCAATCTTTACAAATATACATGTATTCACCCTTTTACTCCTTTCATGATCTTGATGTTTATTTCTCTTTTATTATTATAACTTAATTTTTTGCCCTACACATTAGATCAGACATTGTTAAACTAGTTTCTTTTCCTTGTGTGTAAATAGAATACTAGTTGGTAAACACGTGGTTTATCTATCTATGCTGTGGTGGCCATAGGTGCAACTAAAAGACGGCGTGTTTGATTGGGGATTGTGACCAGCTCGGTCATAGAGTACCTTGAGTGCAGCACTCGCAGAGAACAGTGTCAGTAGATCGTGAGATACGGAGCGATACAGTCGGTGTGTCTTCCAGACTTTTTTCTCCGGGGGGGGGGGGGGGGCACTAGAAATTTGGGGGGGGGGGGTCGGTAGACTTTCTTCGGTGGGGGGGGGGGGGGTGGACACTGTTAAAAGTATGTATTTCTATATAAATTATATAAATTTCATTTAGTTGGTGGGAGGGGGCGGTAGAATTTTTCGGGAGGGGGGGGGGGGGAGAAACTCTGGATACAGTGTGTGGACTAGTGACATTGGAGGTTTATTGATTTTCATGTTATTTTTGGAATTGATTATTCATCAAGAAATAAAGTGTTGTAATCTCGAACCTGCAGTCAGAGTGTGATTCTTTAGATGAGGTGGATGTGTCAATGCCGAATGAGGTGTCCACAGCCTAGCGACAGAATTCCTAAGTCGTGGACGAATACCTACACGACAGGTGGTAAGACACCTCTGTCGCATCTAGGTGCTGCGAGAAGGTGTACAACACAACCTATCAAGGTACGTCACACGTCTGTCACATTTGGCGTCGTCGGCAGCATGGAAACGAGAAACACACACAAACAACCAAGAATCATAAATCAATCACAACAACACACAATCGGTTACACATGTAAACACATTGGTATAAGGAAGGCGCCGTGATACAATATATATATATATATATATATATATATATATATATATATATATATATATATATATATATATATATATAATTCTCTTCTTGGAGACGATAGAAAACACCAAGCTGTAAGCGCGCTCCCTACCACCCCCACCCCTAACTGTGGTTCACGCTAAATGTTTACAATCGAAGAGCTGGGTTTAGTGACGGCTATTAGGGGCAGATAAAGTAGTTTGAAACGATTTTAAACTTAGGGGAGGTAACTAAGAAGAGTTTGCTTTCGGGGGTGGGGGTGGGGTGGGGTCGTAGGGGTCGGCTCGTATTCAATATTTTACCTCCCTTTAATATTTTGTTTGTTATTACAGGGGAGACTATCAGATTACAATTTGCTATTTTTACAAAAAAACTTGTAAAAAAAGTAAATTACAAAGTATACCATTTGTCGCTCTCTTCACACAAAACGTTATTTTATCAAGTTTGTTTTAATCGATATTATGTGTAATTTATTTATTTTCAAATAGTTATTAATTTTATCTTAATTTAGTTCCGATGATAAAAACTTTAATATTATTTTTTAATTGGTAATATTTATTTCAATAGCTTCTCAAAATGGTGTGTGTAAATTAAAATTAATTATCAAAATTTTGGATCCCTTAACGGGACAAATTTTAATCAAAAAAAAAGAGAGGTGTGGGAGGACTCAACAGATACAGATATACATACAGATGTTTAAAAAGGAAGATTGATTGATCTGTTGTGTCTCATTGTACTCTACATAACATACCAGCTGCTTATAAAAATTAAAACATTTATTTCAGCTCTACTTTTAATTACACATTTGCAATTTTAGGTTAAAAAATAAGATTGTAATTAGACGTTTTGTATTAGTTCTTTTATAAGCAAACCATCTTAAATGAATTTAAGTAAGCTACAAGTAAGAAAGAAATATTACTATTGTAAATCTGTATCAGTCCTCACAAAACGATGATGAAAACTGTAATACTAAAGCGAACATGGCAAGGCAAACTGACGCTGTAAAATACATGTCTGAGGCAAAAAAGAAATTCAAAAGGGACAACATTCACTATAACTTTCAAATATATTACACTTAACTAAAGGGATAAGGTTACCTTAATTAACTGATGTTGAACTTTGTAGCAATTACCAATAGCTCAAATTTTTCGAGTAACGCCACAACCGCTAGTCTGGTGCAGAGGCGTTGCACCCTTACCGTCGCCCGGGGAAAAAAAAATTATTTGCACCCCCCCCCCCCTCAAACTTTCAACTTGCACCCCCCCCCTCCCCATATATTTTTTTGTATTTGTAATTCTAAACTGCTGCTAGAATCAGATTTTAATTTGTTTTTCCAACCCATTTTGGCGCCCCCTAAGGTCGGCGCCCGGAAACATATACAACCCCCCCCCCTCGCTACAACTCTGGTCTGGTGCTGCTAACGAAAATAAACCATTACGTCATAATCCCTTCGTGTATCTACTTCTACAAAAAGTTTTTATAGTTTACCACTCCTCGTGTTACCAGACTGGAAATAAACAATAAGAAAAGTTACCCTTGTACGAGCATTCAGGCTATTCTTAGAAACAAGAGACACAACACAAACAAAGCTTTGTCTAAAAAAAGAAAATTATCCAGTTTCTTACAGGCATCTCTTCGAAAAAAAGTCTATTCCCCCCCCCCCCCCGACGAAATAAAAGTTATATAGAAAATGTATACTTTTATACTTTTAACAGTGTCCCGTGACTTCCCGTTGGGTCGCCAGGATCAGTGCTGTGTAAAGGGCATAATATAGCACCGATTCTAGCCGGAAAAAGATATGCATGCGCGATGGCGATGTTTTCGATGGTAATGCGCATGCGTGTGTTTTCAAACAAACCGCAGAACCATAACCCTCTCCCTAACCCTAGCCCTAGCCCGAACCCTCGCGCAGCTATGAAGGCCATTGCGCATGCGCAGAACTATTGTGTTTTTTGTCTTCAGCCGAAAAAATATTTTTCCGAGTAGTCACTTCTTATTTATTAATTGTACACACTCCACCATTCAAATCATGTAATACATCATTTGATATTGAGCCTTATACTGTGTTTTAATAATGTACAGCATTTTATGTATGTTCTCTCGTTGATTAACTGGCGATTGAAAAAGAAAAGATAGTTAATGAATAATAATCATTAAAAAAGTTTAAAAAAACCCACGTTTTCTGATTGAACTAAAAAGTAGAAAATAAATACTATACATCACAATAATGCAAGCGATCACTCTACTATAAGCTATCAAAAACGTGGGGCGCCGAAGTAAAAGTTATATTACTATTGATTAGGTAATACTATTGACTTTTATTAGGGAGCTTGTAGAGAGTCAACAGTATTAGAAACTGTAAGAAAATCACGGCGCCCCACGTTTTTGATCGCTTATAGTAGAGTGATCGCTTGCATTATTGTGATGTATAGTATTTATTTTCTACTTTTTTAGTTCAATCAGAAAACGTGGGTTTTTAAAAACTTTTTTAATGATTATTATTTTCTACTTTTTAGTCTTTGTCTGTTTGCATTAAAATCTTGCTATCGATTTTATCTTTTCACTTTTTTTTGGGTAAACGAAGACAACTCGTAAAAAGACAACTCGAAAAAAAATCGTTGTGTGAATACGTTACTGACTAGAACACACAGATTTGAACCCGTGTCGAGTGGGATAGCAATCGTGTGCCCAACCACTCCCCCAAACTGGCCTACATCCTGTAAGTTTAAACTCGGTTCAAAGTAAATTATTTGCCCCTAAGCCTGTGGCAACGTGGGATCGTTCGCTTCACTGCGCGCGAGGTACGCGTCGCTGGTTCTTTTTTCTAATGGCTCACAGAGGAGAATTATATATATAGATTATATAGCGGTCTAAAATGCTCAATAAAATGTTTCCATTGATCAATTAATAAGTAATAATAACAATTGCATATTCTATGGTCATCCAAAAGAAAGCTTCCCTGAAAATTTCAGCGCGCTAGCTAACTGGGAAGTGCCAGAAATTTCGATCGCAAGATTTGATTCGAAAGACAAACACAGAAACACAGACAAAGCAAGTTAAAGAAAACGTGGGAAAGAAAAAACATATAATTATATGCCGATTTAATTAATAGAACCCAATTTACTACCCATACGATATGATGCATGCAACGCATGCTTTTTTAAAAGATATTAACGCGCTATCTACTAGGTATTGTTAAATTGTACTTTAGCGAAAATATGACTTTAATGAGCAACACCCAAATATCAGATTCGTATTAGGAAAAAAAGGAAATTGCCCCCAGTGAGGATTGAACTCACGACCCCTGGTATACAAGACCAGTGCTCTAGCCACTGAGCTATGGAGGCTTTGTTGTCTGAAATAATAAATTCCATTTGTACACTAATACCATATACAAATATTGTTCATTTGATTTTGTTGAAAATGTGCCGAAATAAAATGTAGATTTAAAACCTGAACTTTAATTGAATTCGTTGTTGAATAATTAAGGTAAACTTTAAGGATAATCCTCTATAATGCTTTATTTTGAACTCAGATTTTGTTTTATGTAAATGTAATATGATAAAGTAAAACTAAAACCTTAACACTCCCCACAAGCGTGTAGTATGAGCTATGTGTTAAGTACACAGAAACAGTCTATTGTCATCGATTATCCGCTAATCTCATTCAAACAATTTTATCGCTTTTAAACTTGTAACTAGAATAGTAATTTTTTTCAGAACTACTTTGGTTTACTTTTGGATTGCTTTATTTTTTAAAATAGTTTTTTTCACCAAGTTATTTATAGTTATTTAATATCCTTAAAAAATCTGAATATAGTTACGTTTTAATAACTTCGTTTATGATTAGGTTAGTTATATATATTTAATGAGTTAAATAACAAATGATTTAAGCAAAAATAAGACTAAATTTTACTAGTAGCCTACAAGTTACAACACACATGTATTATTTTATTCTTGAATCTGTAACGAACAGCACATTTACTTTTGTTCTTTATTTCATCAACAAGAAAGGCGTAGAGACAAATGGATAAAAGGTTAAAAGTGCATGCTCAAAACGCTGTAACAATTTTCAGATAAAAGGGAAATAACCAAAGAAAATATTCAGATTTAGTTTAAAATCTGTTATTTCCGCAGTTTATAGAGCTACAGTTTATAGAACTTCAAATGCTTTAAACAGTTTGTGTGGAGTACATATATCTAACATAATGTCCATAATTTATTGATTTTGTTTTTAATTTAATTAAAGAATAGCTAGTAGTATGTTATCACCTTCTTGTAATAAACATGTTGAGTTAGAGGGGGGGGGGGAGGGGCGAAGTTGTAAAGAGGTGGGGCGGAGAGGAAAAGGTATTTCCCTTTCCAAAGCGAAATTTAAAAAAAAAAATGATATAGAAAATATACATACCAGACATTTTGAAAAGAGCAATTATTGTAAAATGCCAAATTTTACTTAAAATAGAAGATTTTTTTTTTACTCATTAAAGTCTATTGTTAAAATTAGTTTCGTGTTCATTACCGCAAAAAAATGTTGTTGTAAAATTCATAAAGAAGAAAGACAAGAGCAAATACCGTTTCTAAAAGAGAATGTCAGAAATATGCTGAAGTCGATATAATACCCAAAACACAAGTGTACTCTATTATTTAAATATGAGCCGACCCGCAGCGTATCATACGCCGCTATTTAGTTGTTTTATTTTCTACTTTTCAGTAATTCATAATTTGTGAATTCGACAGTACCAATGCTGCCACTGAAAATATTTGCTTTAAAACACTACCCCCCCCCCTTTACCCTAACCCCGACCCTACATCCCCCCCCCCCCCCGTGAAAGCAGCCTCCTCTAAGTAAGTAAGTTTAAAATCGAACTAAATTATCTGCCCCTAATAGAAACCCGGCTCTACGGCTCTACGATGTGTAAACATTTAGCTTTGTAAATATGACAACAGCTGACCAGACAATGTGGGGGTGGGGTGGGGGTGGTAGTGATAGTGATAGAGAGAAAGAAAGGGGACTGCAAGGAGGCGCTTGCAGCTTGTTTTCTAAAGGCTCCCAGAAGAGAATTATATATACGAGCCGGCCCACGGCATAACATACGCCTCTATTTAGTTGTTGTTTTTTCTACTTTTCAGTAATTCATAATTTGTGGATTCGACAGTACCAACGCTGACACTGAAAATATTTCTTTAAAACACTATAAGTAGCTCGTTAAGGACCATACCCCCCCCCCCCTTCCCCCCCCCCCCCCCCCCCCCCCGCCCACGTTTAAAATCGTTTCAAACCAAATTATCTGCCCCTAATAGCCGTCACTAAATCCGACTCCACGAAGGTAAACATAGCGTGAACCACAGCTCACTAAGACCATGTAGGGGTGGGGATGGTAAGGAGCGCGTGTACAGCTTGTTTTCTAGCGTCTCCCAGAAGAGAATTATATATATACGAGCCGGCCCGCGGCATAACATACGCCGCTATTTAGTTGTTTCTAATTTTCAATAATTCATAATTTGTGAATTCGACAGTACCAACGCTGACACTGAAAATATTTCTTTAAAACACTATAAGTAGCTCGTTAAGGACCATAACCCCCCCCTTCCTTCCCTCCCCCCCTCCTCCTCCCCCCCCCCCCCCTACGTTTAAAATCGTTGGCTCTGCTTGTAAACATTTAGAGTGAACACAGCTCACTAAAACCATGTAGGGGTGGGGAGGTAGGGAGAGCGTTTGCAGCTTGTTTTCTAACGGCTCGAAGAAGAGAATTATATATATAGAAGATAGATAGAAGATAGATTTTTGATCAAACTTAATAAAACAAATATAATGTTTAGTGGTATGTTTTCCACACCAAACCTAACGATGCTGTTTATTTTATTTTATTTTAATTTGTCCCTTACGTAAGGGATCCAGAAATAAACATGTAATAACAAATATTATATGTGCTTAACAAATTTTAACACTACTTAAATAATTATTCTTAAAATAAAGCTAATGTTTATTAATTATAAGTGAAAATAAGGTACACTTTGCATTTTCTTCTAACAATAACTATGCACAATTTTTTGCCTACAGAATAATTGCATACATCTTATAAGTAAAACAGTAATAAACATGGTGCATTTTGTTATGAGTTGTTTGATTTGTATTAATTTTGTTTGAGCTATTTTGTTAAGCTATTCCCCTTGTATTTAAAAATGGTGTCCCTTTAGTAAGGGGTACAGAATTAATATTAAATAAGGGATTTTCGTGTAGTTATTTTTTTATTACAGTAAATGTTTATTTTGAGTGAAAACGATATATAAGATAAAGGTTGAAACAATCGATATTACTGCACGAACTTGTGATTTATATTAACCCTTTATCTACTGACGGTACTTATAAGTACCACTTTAATTAAGCGCCTGTATTATTTTTAATTTAAGACGAATTTTAAAAATTATTGATGTAATTGATAGTATGATCTCCCTTGAGTCACAGGTAGGTGGAGGGATCAATGTTTTTTGAAAATTTATGGTGTGGCCCCATTTTCAATCTCTACCTGTATCGGTAGTTCACAATTGTTCTGTACATATCTCACATGTGTTCCTGATTTCCCTTTGTTTTACCTTATTCTTCACGTTTTCAACACCGAATATTTTTTATTGGCATTTTCAATAGTCAGGCAAATGCATTTAACTTCTAGTTATACAATTTTTATCAAATTGTCTTTGTAATAGATCGATGTTTACAAGTGGACTTATAAGTACCGTCAGGGCACACGGACATGTTTTTAGGATTTCTTGGAAATTGCTGATTTTCGATATGGAGTGACATAAATATTATTTTGATAAGTAATTATCGAAATGTACTTAAAAACATATATTTATGCATTGATAAGAAGGTTAGCATAGGGTTTTCCGCAGAAATATTGTAACTAATTGCAGATTTCTAGTAGTAAAAGAATAACAAGAATATAGATGGCAGTTGCAGGCTTGTTTACTAGGTTTAGTATACGTTATTTGTATACCAAAATCTAGTTCTAGAAGTAAGATTTGTAAGTTATATTTGTTGCAAAAAACTGTCTTGCCTACAATAGCTAGCGTGTACGTAATGTACACATGTAGACTAGTAATAGTCCATACATCTGCATGTAGTTTAGATCGTTTTGTAATTTTGAATCAGTAAACACAAAACAGTAGGCCACTACGGCTATTCCAAACACATTGAGCTCACTTCTATTTATGAACTTTACACTGTAGTGTAGACTTGTCATAACATTCTAGTAGGCTACAATTATACTAGTATTACTAGTAGTAGTGTAGGCCTACTGAATGAATAGGCTTTTGTTTTCAAAATATTTGTTTATGCGGCTCATTGTAATGGCTATTGGAAGCCTCTAGCAAAAGCAGGTTCAGTCCGGCAACTGTTACCACACCAGAAATACGACAGACAAGAATGTCTAAGGAATGAGGAATGAGGGAGCATGACATGTCGGCATTTTTTGCTGTGTTTGAGGTCTAAGATGTGTTCCGATAGAAAATCCAGTAAAAATCGTACTCAAAATATACTATTGTGCTGGGTTTATGTGTGAAAATTACAAAAAAATGATTGTTATAATGATTGCCATGTTATTATTAAATAAGATGTATCGTTTTTTCCTATTTTGTAAATTTTTTAATTTTTGGAAAAAATGTCCTACATTCCTGACGGTACTTATAAGTACCAATACATGTTTGGGCCCTTAAAAATTTATGAAACAAAATTTCCTTCGACATATGCTTTAAATGTGCCAAAAGCAATATGATAACACATTGTTTAAGAAAAAATATCATTCGGAACCTAATTCCGTAAATAAAGGGTTAAACAATGTAAATTAAAATTTTGAAACATAAAAAAAGAACATCGTATTATATTACTACTTTCCCAATGAAATGTGTACTGCGTTTTAATTAGCTTTGAACTTTTTTGAAAATATAAATTATTTTTAAACGATTAATTTACTTTTCCCAAATTTTCTTGCAATTTTTTAATTAAATAAAGTTCACAAACAAATATCTTATTTTCAAATTAAATATAACCAGACATTGTAGCGTTACACGCTTGGAGGAGGGGGTGGGTGGGTCGCAGAAAGCAAAAAAAAAAAAAAAAAAAAAAAAACATACACACGTAAATTTTAATTGAAGTTCCAAAATGCATTCAACTAAAACTGAAAACTCACGAATTGTTGGGGATGATGACTTCTAGAAGGATTGAGCTGATATTAGAGAAAACATTGCTAGAACCTTCTGTGTTAATCACTGACTAAAGATAAGTACATCGCTATTATTGACGTTCACCATTTTAAAGATAATAGTTTTGTTTACTGGCCACTTGACATGTCTGACTCGACATGATGACCCAAACACATCGGGCCATATCATGAGTGGCCCAAGGCAGTATAGATCTCAACCTATGGGCCACGATGATGTGACCCCCGAAAACGGGTTTGTAGCGGGTTGTTGCATGCCTATAGGATGAACGGTGTCACTGCAATTCACTTTTATTATTTTTATATATAGAGGAAATCGCACCCTCCCGTGGCGCCGCCCTTGCGAAATTAAAAATATTTTTTTTACAAAACCCTTCCTTAGAGTGTTATTATGAACTCCCCAAAGTCTCTTGGCTATCAGATGAACGATGTCAAACCAAAATCGACTATTTATTTTTATATACCGTATATAGAGAAAAACATCTGGAGTGCTGACGATCTTTAGGTCAACATATTCGTGCAAGCAAGAGTTCTCTTACATGAATATAATAAAAAAGCTAACTAACAAATACACATCTAGAGGTGTGCTTGAAACTTAAAACAAGAAGTTATGAACCAGATTTAAACAAACTTTCAAACGGCATGCAAGGTCAATGCTTTCATTGATGTAACTAATAGAAATATTCAATGATTATAGTTATATTTTACGATTACTAATGTTATTATTCTATTAGAGCTAGCTAAAATACAATAATATGTTTTGTGCGAAACATGTGTATTTAAAAATATTATATGAATAAATATAATTATTCCATATTTAAAGCTATTTAAATTTATAAAATCCTAATCCTAAATATTGGAAAAAAAATGTTAGTGGCTCTTTAAAAACTGGTAAATTTTGTCTCAAAAGGTTGCCGAACTCTGAGCTACCCTAACGACTAATACGGTGGCTGGGCATAGTGCTGACAAAACTATGTATGCCAACTACATTGAAAAACATAAGATGCATGAAAGAAACTCTGCAGGCAGAGACTTATTTAAGATTAGAGAAATTAATTAGGTGGTAATGCTTGTGTCTTTATTATCAAGTATCGATGATGTTATTAGTATTGTGTGTGCTTTTCAGTCCTTAGAATATTTCCTATATGTTCCATTTCATGTCACATTTTGTTTTCCGTTTGACGCTGAAAGTTTTTAAATGTGCTCGTGTTTCTCTATACAGATTGGTTGCCTATTGCCTAATGTTGTACAACCTAATCTATACATATGACTTGCCTATTGCCTAATGTTGTACAACCTAATCTATACATATGACTTGCCTATTGTCTAATGTTGTATTACCTAATCTATACATATGAATTGCCTATTGCCTAATGTTTTACTACCTAATCATTACAGATGACTTGATTATTGCCTAATTTTGTTGTACCTAATCTATACAGATGACTTGATTATTGCCTAATGTTGTACTACCTAATCTATACAGATGATTTGTCTATTGTCTAAAGTTGTACCTAATCTATACAGATGACTTGATTAATGCCTAATGTTGTACTACCTAATCTATACATATGACTTGTCTATTACCTAATGTTGTACAAACTTATCAATACAGATTACTTGCCTATTGCCTAATGTTGTACTACCTAATCTATACAGATGACTTGCCTATTGCCAAACGTACAACCTAATATATACAAATGACGTGCCTATTGCCTAATGTTGTACTACCTAATCTATACAGATGACTTGCCTATCGCCTAAAGTTGTACTACCTAATCTATACAGATGACTATGTTTTAAACGTGGAACCATTTGATTACGTTACCTGCCCGTACATAATAAAATTTGAACAACGGGGTTATTTATTAGTTTTAATACCAGTGTAATGTAAAGATTGTTACCGGCTGTAAGGACGCCATTGCTGTCCACTAATTGTTACACATTCCTCATCCTTTCTCACATCTTGTTCAGTGGTTCTAACTACGTTTTCATCTAGACCAGCAGTAGCATGTACCGTTTTAACTGAATAAATGCGCTCAATAAAACCCTCAACAAGAGGGGAGACAATCCAACCTATGTATCATCATACAACTTTCTAACGCTAACACAGTGGACATAGACGACACTTGAACAAAAACATATTAGTGGAAATAATATTTTCTGTAGGCCAACCAGAACAGGCCTTCGCCGTTTTGAGGGTTACCAAAGGGGACAACTGGACGTAGGATTTGTGGTCTGTCGTCCACACCAAAATACATTAACTATAGTTTAATTTCCCTTTTTCAAGGGAGCCAGAAATAGCTGTTTAATACAATTAATTTCTACTACTTGTTTAGTGAAGTGCACAAATTATCATAAGTATTTAGAAAAAAAATGATCTAGTGTTTGTAATTTATAATGTAACATTAAGTTATATTACATATTTAAAACGTTTAGAAACTAATAAAAGTTTCATTTAAATTTAAAAAATGTAATGATTTTCTACACTAGTTGTAAATGTTTATTGACCGTTGTATTAATTAGATATGCATATATTTTTTACAAGCCATTGCTAAAAGTTGTCTCCCTCGTTAGGTTTTTTAAATTAAAATATTTAACATAGGGGAAGTAATGCATTTTGTCCAAGCCAAGTTAACTTGTGCTTGCCGCTGCTTTTTTAAAAAAAAAGGGGAAAAAAAGAAAGATAAACATTTTATAAATGGATTAAACATTGTCTTAAATAATCATTATTTCAACTGAGCAAATGATGTTTTGACAGAATGCTTAGACACTTTGTAAGTAAACAATCAGTTTTTCAAACCTATATCAGTTAGGTGGACGAAATATGTGTGTGTAAGTATTAGCTCATATATACATGTTTCTATCAAGTTTTGGGAGATTTTCGGTAACTGGAAGTGGTGTAAGTTACCGGTTAAATGTCCACTGATGTCATGTGATGGGGTCCACCTTGTGAGGCTAAAGATCTGTACTGTATCGTAATACAAAAACTCTAGACGATAGTCATAATATCTATAGAGTCGATGGGCCCGTTGTTTAAACCACTGTACATACGTCTGGCCTTTCGCTCAATAAGTTTTAAAAACCGGTAAACAATAACGGCCTCGTTTTAAACAGCTGCATTCATTGGATATTTATAAAATATCACAATTTTGATGTACTTACAGGTAAAAAGACGTGCGGTTATCTAAAGTGTATGATACCTTTTAAACTGCTTAAGGGTCAATATTACAGTAAAGAAGGTTTCAGTTCTGTCGTGAAAGGGTATGGCTGAAGGGACAGAATGAGTTAAAGTCCGTGTTCTTTGAATTGACCCCTAGTCAACCGCCCTTCACTATGTAGTTTATCATATTGCAGGTTAACATGTGCATTCTGCCCGTGTCTTCGCGTGGTACTCGAGTACTTAGTTGATTTAAATATATTCCAGGTATAGAAGAAGCATAAAGAACATCCCGCGATTGGAATACAGTATTATTTAATACGGTGTAGATACATATTTTATCTACCGTCGATGCCGGCTTCTATGAGTTAGAAAAACTAAGACAACTATAATTTTTTATCAAGTTATTCATTGAAATAATTATAAGATAGTTATAAACTGTCACAATTATAGCGTCGTTGTAAACGGTCAAAATTATAAAGTCGTTATAAACTTCCATTCATGTGTTTTAAAACGACACCTACGAATAACGTTAGGTTTGGGAGTGTGGGTGTATTGCCCGCTTAAGGCTATGGAAATGTATTTGGTTTTCTGTTCAGTTAGTCGAAATTTATTCGACTTCAAATATATCGTCCCCTTTTTTTAACTATACGAGTCTCAGTGTACCCCACTGACAGTGGTGTGTGTAGGATTTTTTTTTAATAAGAGTTAACCGGGTATATCTAAATATATTGTGGTCGAGAAACACATAAACTCTACTTTATCTTCACGATGTACTTTCTTGTCTAAAAGGAGAACGTAATTACGAGAATGTTCTTTTTTCTTTATATTATTGGTGGTGACCTAAGAGTAGTGGATTGTCTCCTCTGGTATTAGCCTTGACAATGAGGTAACTTTTTCGTATATATATATATATATATATATATATATATATATATTCTTACATCGCAGAGGAAATTACTTACTTAAAACTGCAATTTAAACTTCTGAAAAATAATGTAGGCCTATATGTAGATAACTTAAACGATATGTTAGTTTTATTCAAAAATAAAAATAAATTTGTTTTTTAAATTTAATTAGGAAAAAGACTACATTGTTTTAAATATATAGAAATAATTTAAAACATGGTTTTATACTGAATATAGACACATGAGTTTTATTTATTTTTTATAAATTGTTTTATTTAAGAGTCAGTTACATCCGTGTCATATCTGAGAAAGTTTAGAGCGTGTAATTTTGGCTCCCATGCTAATGGGACAACAATTCAAATTAAATTGTAAATTCAGGAAGACGCGGCCATGTACGGTAGATCTGTGACGAAGTTTAATACTACGGAGATAGAAGGTTCAATGTTATTCAGGATTTTAACTTTTAGTTCTAACCTAAATTGTTGTTGAATATGATTAGAAAACAGTCTATATATATATATATATATATATATATATATATATATATATATATATATATATATATATATATATATATAGTTGAACTTTCCGCAAAAAAATGAAAATAGAATAGAAGTAGTGTATCCACATTTTATATATTAGATTATTTAAACTAAGCTGTGACTATTACATAACTTGTGTACAGTGTTTCTCATTAATAATTATCCAGGATACTCATATTTTTTTTTATTTTGTGAATGTATCAAACCTTTTTTTTCCATTTTTTTCTACTTTTTTTATTGACATCCCGTTTACGTAATTAAATAATTCACAAAATATTTTACGTTGAATATTTTTCCCGAGATCAGTCTCATACAATCAGTCGTGTTTGTAACACAGAGTAACAAGTAGTTATTTTGTTATAGTTTAATTATTCTGATTTCTTCATTAGTGGTTATTATGTGGAAAGGAGGGGGGAGGGAGATGAAGAAAATCAGAATATCTAAAATATAACAATATAACTACTTGTTACTGTGTGTTACAAACACGACTGATTGTATGAGACCGATCTCGGGAAAAAAAATTCAACGTAAAATATTGTGTAAATTATTTTAATCACGTAAACAGGATGTAGGAAAACACACTAATTTTAGTATAGAAACTACCTGTAAAAAATATTTTCCTTGTCTATAAAAAAAAGTTTTATAAAAGTAAAAAAAAAAAGTTTAATACATTAAAAAAAAAAATAAAAGTCTTAGTATCCCTGCATAAATTAATGGGAAACGCTGAACACAAGCTATGAACTGTAATAGTCACAGCTTGGTTCAAATAATCTAATATATAAAATGTAGATAAAATGTAGCCCGCGGCTAGTAATGTACGAAAAAGTTACCTCATTGTCAAGGCTTTAATTGAAGTAAATTGTGATATATTTGTGTCAAAAATATAGATAAATCAATAATAAACCTAAATCAATGGCTAAATATATCAATATAGGCAAGAAATTAACTTTAAACAGCAGAGTTTGCGAGCAAGATTTGCTATATAAACAGCAGCTATTTGTAAAATATAGTGGCTTCCCTTGAATCTAGCGCTATAAGTTTACAAAAAAAAAAAACTTGAACAAGATGGCTGCTATAGTAAATGAACATGGTTGCATCTGTTGGAAACATCGCTAGTCTTCATTTATTACTGAAAAGTTTTAATTCGATTGTTTAAAAACATACATAAATGAAATAAACCGGGAGTGATCTCCCCTAAACTTTCTCGAATATTCTTATATAAGATAACAGGGAATGGGAACTCGGGCTATAGACATGATTTTTAATCCATTTTAAATACTTAAAGTTTTAAAAATAGAATAAAATCTCGTAGACAAATTAATTGCACACCAAGTGAACGCGAAATAAAAAAGCGCATAATAGTGCGCAATATTATTATTACTTTTAAAATTTACATTAGTTTTTTGAGAAATCGGAAGTAGCGTAAAGTACTACTTCCAGTCAACGGAAATGACTCAAAATTTAATATAAGGTAGAGAATTAGATCTTTTACTTACGTATGAAATTTCATTTATCTATCTGAAATAGTACTCAAGTTATAGGCTTTTGAAAAATTCAAAGTAGGAAAAGTACAACTTCCGGTTATCGGAAATCGCTCAAAAGTTGATACGGATCTACGATTTTGATTAAATACTTATATATGAAATTTCATCAACCTAGCTGTAACGGTACTCAAGTTATCGTGTTTACACACGGACACACACACACACACACACACAGACACACAGACATACGGACAAGATTGCAAAATTATGTTTTTCCGTATCAGTGAGATGCAAAACGTCGAGATTTGCAAAAATCTCGATTTTTTTTTTTTGCACGATTACAAGACTTTCTCTATACTTCGTATATACGAGAAAGTAAAAAGGAAACATGTTTGTGTTTTTCAAAACATAAATCCTCCCCAAAATGTGAAATTATTATTAAATTTAAGGAGTCACCAATTTTTCGCAATACTAGTCGTGGGCGACTTTACGTACCTAAAACTATAGATTACATTTAATTTGAATAGTTGTCCCATTACAATGGGAGCCAAAATTACATGTTTTAAACGTACTTAATTATGACACGGTCGTAACACTCTAAAAATAAAACAATTTATAAAAAAGATAAAACTCATGTGTCTAAATTCGGTATAAAACCATGTTTAAAAATATTTCTATACATTTGAAAACATATATGTAGTTGATTTCCTTAGAAGGTTTTAAAAACACATTGATTTTTATTTTTAAATAAAACTACCATATAGTTTAAGTTATCAACACATACATTATTTTTCAAAAGTTTAAGTAGCAGTTTTAAGTAAGTAATCTCCCCTGCATTGTAAGAATGTTTTAGCGCAATTTCCATTCTGGAGAATTGCGTTTATTAATTCGTCATTTCTGGGAAGGGATGGATGGATGGATGGATGGATGGATGGATGGATGGATGGATGGATGGATGGATGGATGGATGGATGGATGGATGGATGGATGGATGGATGGATGGATGGATGGATGGGTGGATGGGTGGATGGGTGGGTGGATGGGTGGGTGGATGGGTGGGTGGATGGGTGGGTGGGTGGGTGGGTGGGCGGGTGGGTGGGTGGGTGGGTGGATGGATGGGTGGATGGGTGGATGGATGGATGGATGGATGGATGGATGGATGGATGGATGGATGGATGGATGGATGGATGGATGGATGGATGGATGGATGGATGGATGGATGGATGGATGGATGGATGGATGGATGGATGGATGGATGGATGGATGGATGGATGGATGGATGGATGGATGGATGGATGGATGGATGGATGGATGGATGGATGGATGGATGGATGGATGGACGGATGGACGGATGGACACCTACAACTTTCCCTGAACGACAAAACGCTACTGTCGTGTTTTCGCAGAAAAATTACTACGATAATAAACGACCTGTTTTTAAGTACGACATGTGCCTTAAAAACTAGCGAAATAAATTTTATAATAAATTTACTACTGCTGCCAAACAAAAAGTATTACATGTAGTGTGGCAGAACTTCTTTTTTACTAACATAATGCTTTACTTCTTTTGTATACACAATTTTATAAAGACGCAAGTGAATTAACTCAATAATAAATTAAATGTATATGCCTGTTTATAAATCATATACATTATTTCTATTTAGTATTGTTCTATATTTCTGGATCCCTCGCGAAGGAACACAATAGAATATATTTTATTGTTTGGTTTTTATTGTCGTGTGTAGGTTTATCAAAAAGTTGCTTAATGTAACTTTTAGTTGTAAGCTATTCTGTTTGCCATCTTTTTAGCCTTAATTTTTTCCAAAGCCATAATGTTGGGATCGTCCTCTCATAGCCTCTATCTAGTCAGACTTGTGGAGCCCTTATCAGATGGCTGGTGTAGAGTTATGGTATATGATACTATGTGGTGATTGGTGTAGATTGTTGTTATCTGATAGGTGATTTGTTTTGAAATAATAATTACTGCAGCGAAAACTATTTTTGCTATTTGATTGTTATTTAGCTACAAAACAAATTTTTGGGTGTACTTAACTGTGACGAGTATCTACAAGATCCATAATCAGCTTCATAAGAAGCACTTGGTTTTTGTAGCTTTTACATTTTTCTATTGTTTTGTTATTTTAACGTTTTATATTTTTGTGGCTTTTTTAAAAGTTTTCTTTCGTAGAGTTTTGTATTTGTAGCGTTTTGTTTTTGTAGCGTCTTGCATTTGTAGCTTTTCGTGATTTGCACACACTACCCCCAGTAACAAGTAATTAGTTAGGTAGCTATTATAATAACATCGCTTTTTGTTTTCTTGTAATCTTGTCGTCTGTTAAACTAACTCTATAACTTGTCAGATAGAATCCACGGTCAGGCTGAAATGCCTGGAGGAAACTCTGACAGTGATGTAGATGTTTCAATCATTTCGTTCTTGTGTGTACATTTTAATAGTTGTGTGTGGGATTATTTGATCCTTTAATTGCTTCCGCCCTTGAACCTCCGCGTGTATAAGATTTCAAGCTATCTTCTATAATATAAGCGGGCTGTGTCTGTCCTTCTGTCATCGCTATAGATTTTTTTATTTATATCAACTGATATATAGTATTCGTTCATTTTCCCTGAAGCTACAGGTTAAGCTTATGTTGATGTTCGAATATATCTGCTAGGTATGATAACCTCTCCAACCACTCTATGTCGTTTTAAGTTTATGTCTAGTTTCCTTTGCACTTCCAAGAACAATTTGATTTCAGATTTCAATTCAAAAACACGATTCACAATATTTCTATTGACAGCCAGCGTAATGTACTATAGAAAAGCAGATCCTCGTGATCTTTATTAAAAGCCAATGGCTAAAATTATTTTGTTCCATACAGTATATTGAAATGGGTTTCAATTAATACCATATTCGTAAGTTGTCTAATATTAAATTGGGGTATGATGAGGGTATAATTAGCTGCAATATATTTATGTATGTTTCATATTAAATGTTGATGTTGTGTTATATTAATCAGGCTGTTAGCGCAAGCTGTATATACGTGTCGATAACCAATGGTATGGATATAGAGTGCTGCTGTATAAATTTGCTTTTTTTATCTTTATAGGCTGTCATTGCGATATATGTATAGTGCTGTCTATGGTATAGATGAAATTTGTTGGTGTATACATGAGTGTGCTTTTGTTTTTACTTTCATGTCTACGAATATTTTGCAAAAGGCCATTAACACTCATTAACCTATCTGAACTACTGTATCGTTTCAGTGGCTATGTATAAGGTCAAATGGTTAGAGTGGCTAAATTTAAACACGTGTTTCTTCCACTGCAACCAGACAAATCATGTAGCTTTTAGATAACCTGGTCAATGTCATTAGCGCTTATTATAAATACAACTGTATGTACAAGACAGTAAATTAACTTAAGCAAACGTAAAGTAAAATGTGTTGTGAATCAGCCGACTTAGTAAAGTAAACATAATGTAAGAACACGCGTACATGCAAGTATATAAGTTAGACATACGTTCACATACTTCTGTTTTGATTGTTTTAACATCAAAATATGAATAAAACTAGAAAATAAAATTTAAATTTAAAAATAAAATAAAACATAAATACAAAATAAAGATATAAAGGTGGTGAGTCTCATATGTTGGGCACACCAACACCAACACCAACACTTACATATAACAGTCTCATATGTTAGGTACACCAACACCAACACTCACATATAACAGTCTCATATGTTGGGCACCCCAACACTCACATATAACAGTCTCATATGTTGGGCACACCAACACAAACATATAACAGTCTTATATGTTGGGCACACCAACACTCACATATAACAGTCTCATATATTGGGCACACCAACACCAACACTCACATATAACATTCTCATATGTTGGGCACACCAACACCAACACTTACATATCGGCAAAAAAAAACCCCACTAATGCACTTACGCACATAACATGATGCTGTAATTTGATTTAATTGAAAAAAAACAACTTTTTTTTTGAAATCCCGAACAGGCCAGCAATGAGTATCTTATGTTCGTATTTTGTGTTTGTATATATATATATATATATATATATATATATATATATATATATATATATATATATATATATATATATATATATATATATATATATATATATATATATATATACATACATATATATATATATATATATATATATATATATATATATATATATATATATATATATATATATATATATATATATATATATATATATATGTCTTAATTATAAGATCATCTGGCTAGGGACGACCGGCAAAAGTCCGAATTAGAAGATCATGAGAAGATTTTGGTTTTTTTTTTATGCCGTAAGGATCATGAAATTAAGTCTTTATTGATTATTATTTAAAGTAAATGACAGAAACATTCACATTTTTATTGTACTATAGTCTCAATCAATCAATATTATCATTAGTTACAACAAGTTGAACTTTTATGGCATTTAGAATTACATAGCAGCTTGTTATTTTTACATTTGCAGCGATTTGTTGTGCATTTAGTTGTGCAATTGCAGCGAGTGTAGCCTTGGCCCCCAGTCAATGATTGTGAAGATGCGATGGTTCGTAGTGAATTTTCCTCAGTGCCAACTGACGACAATAAGAGCAGTTTTTCGAGAGGAATTGAAAACTCACTTCTAGCATACATTTGTTTTAGAACACCATGTTCCGTTCCTAATTTTTAGAAACCGCCCTCGACGCTCATGACAACTGCAATCACGCTTCGGGGATAACCGCGACCTCTGTCAACATCTGGAACACGGATGCGTACATTGTCACCCACTTCAGGTTGTTTAAATTTTGTATTTGATGTTTTAAGCATCTTAGCACCTTGAGTTTGCAAGCCAGTATGAGCTGCTGACCTGTGTTCCATGATGTCTTATTTGTTGTGACACAATCTGCAGGTAATGATCCCTCCGTACCCTTCGTCTGCTTCATTGATTTTGTTCTTTGATGATTGTCTCACCTCGTCATCATGGAGGAGGCTGTCACATACAGTTGTAGCCCAAATATGGAAACTAACATGGATTTACATTGTTTTCTTTTGACAGCCATCTGCTATGTCTGTCTCTTGGTCTGACGGCCCTTTTGATCCATGTCGCCTTGCTATACAAACAAGAGCTAAACAACACGTTTCTCATGATGAAACCGCACCCAGAATAATGAAAACACGATCACAACTTAGTCTAGATAGAACATTGGCCAGTACATCCCGGCCAGTGCGCGCATTGGCCGGCCAATGTACAAAATACGCTGTCAAGTTTAAGCGCTTCGGACTTTGGCCAGTACGTCCCGGCCAGTGCGCGCATTGGCCGGCCAATGTACAAAATACGATCTTAGTGCTAAGTTCTTCGGGCTTTGACCGTAACATATGTATATATATATATATATGTATATACATATATATGACTATATATATATATACATATTATTCATATATAGGCCTATATATATATATATATATATATATATATATATATATATATATATATATACATATATATATATATATATATATATATATATATATATATATATATATATATATATATATGGTGACCCGTCAAAAGAGCGCACGACAAAAGAGCGCCGACATAAGAGCGCCGACATAAGAGCGCATCAATTTGCCGACAAAAGAGCGCCGACATAAGAGCGCAAACTAAAAATCGAAAAATCATATTTAATAAATAGGAACAAGAAAATTAACTCAGATCAGACGTCATCGTTTGAAGCTAACTCTTTATTGTTTCATTAAAAAACTAATTGTTCAGTTTCTTTAACTAAAAGACTGATATAATCAACATGAAGTCGAATTATTCAAAACGCAACGTAGTAACACATACAAAGATTTTAGGCCTTTGTTAGGCCTAAAGTGAGAATATAAACTGAAATGAAATGTAACAAAATGAAAATAGGTTCAGATTAATAAAATGTTTCTTTATAGTTGCATTTATAAAGCTAAGTTGTGGGCTATACCCCGTAGGTAGTCCATCATTGAATCATTAGCATAGGTTGAAGCAATTGTCTGCAATCTTCGGTTCAGCTGAACATATTTGTTCTTTTCGTATAGCCGAAACGACTTTCGCTGCTTCGTTTTTAGCCGGATCAGGAGCGTGATTGTGTTCCGATGATGACAGAACAACATCGTTCATCATTTTCATCCGTCCTCGAAAGCCATCTTTCTTGCAGCTTCTCCAGGTCGTACTTCCATCAGCATTTGCTTTGTCCTTTCGATATCTGTAGCCTTCGACCAAAATAATTACCTTCCCTTTCTGTGATTCGATCTTCTCCATGTTAATTGGGCTAGAAATATTTTCAAACTGCATTTATACCATATCAACCACAATATATAAATAAACACATCGTACCGACGATTGTTTAATGCCATATTTGTTTAGCTTACAACATGTGTTTTATAATTGACTGTGCTCTTTTGTCGGCGCTCTCATGTCGGCGCTCTTTTGTCGTGCGCTCTTTTGACGGGGTGCCATATATATATATATATATATATATATATATATATATATATATATATATATATATATATATATATATATATATATATATATATATATATGTGTGTGTGTGTGTGGGGGGGGGGGGGGGCGGGGCAAACAATTTGATTTGCGGGTGACCCTTTTTTTCTAGTTCCGCCACTGGTCACATTCGTCAAATATATGTGCCTCAACTCGCGATATTTCTTTTAGAACTGTGTACTGGTGAAGTGTAACTTGCATGCTTTTCTTAACCTCCAACTCTTGCAACTTGTTCTTGAGTTCTGTAATTTACAACCCGACAAATATTTGGTTTTCAAATCCAGCGATTGCATTTGAAGCGAACCAACATCAATTCCAAATGGTTCAATGCTGATCTCATTTGTTTTTGTGTTGAGATGATTTACTATGAACGCCATCTGTTTTCAAATGGTCAAATCTCTCAGCGAAAACTTCCTTCTTTTTGGTGATATTAATGCTGAAGTGATTCATGTTAACAGTAGCTTTGGTTTCTTCACGATATTAGTTTTCAGATTTTGTCCGTGTCTTCAACAAAAACAAGTATTTTTTTTTTTCGAAACAATCCACGTTTTCCAGCAAATGATAGCCACCATTGTGTAGAATGTTTTCAATTTTGGATGGACACTTTAATAGGAAGTACATTGAAATAAGGAGTAACTAAATGTTCTAAAAGAATAGCGTGTATTGTTTATATCTATTATTATATCGTTCGTTATGATATGGTTGCAGAATAATATTTTATATGAGTTTAGAAAATAAGTAATATTATTATTAATATTTGCGTATGGGAACTCGAGAGCCGCATCTTGGCATCAGAGGAGCCGCATGCTGCCGACTCCTGACATATTCTCATAATAAGTACTTTTGTTCCTTTATAAAGTTTATATGGGATGCAGAAATATCCAAGAACGGAAAAGCATAGCATATTGTGGTTAGGCAAATTTTAACACTTCTTAAATTATAATTCTTAAAATAAAGCCAATGTATCCTTATTTCTAAGTGAAAGTATGGTATAAGTTGTATTTTCTTTTTATCACTAACTATTACACAATTATTTGCTTAATGAATAATTGCATACATGGTATTAGTAAATGAGTAAAAGAAATGGTGTATTTTTTAAAGAGTTGTTCGATTTGTTTTTCTTTTGAGTTATTATGTAAAGTTATTTCCCTTGCAGTTAAAAATTGTGTCCCTTCTGTAAAGGATACAGAATTATATTTTTTAAAAAATGGTCGTTTAGTCGTGCATCGTTTTCTCTTAATTAAAGAACTTTTTTTCAATAAAGTAAACGTTTATTCTGAGTGAAAACAGTATAAAAGGTAAAAGGTTGAAAAAATCGATATTACAGTATGATATTGTGATTTATATAAAATTATGTAGCCTAAAATTGTGAAACATAAAAAACCCACATCGTATTAAATTACTACTTTACAAATGAGGTCAATACAGTGTTTTAATTAGTATCCCCCCCCCCCCCATTTTTGAAGATAAAAGATTTTAGAAAAAAAAAACGCATAATTTACGTTTTACACATATTTCTTGCAAATTTGAAACCATATAAAGTTCACAAACGAATATCTTATTGTATTAAAGATTGTTGGTTTCAAATTTACTTTGACCATACATGGTAGCGTTACACGTTTGAAGTTGGGGGTGGGATTGATCGCACTAAAGCAAAACAAAATACAAAAAAAAAAAACATACACACATCAATTTTACTTGAAGTTCAAAATATATTCAACTAAAAGTAAAAACTTACGAAATGGGGGGTGTGTGTGTATGGGTGGGGAGGGGGGGATGATGACTTGCTTTATTAACATGTGTAAACATTACTTACAAGATAAATGTCCGTTGATGGAGAAACAAAACAATTGCTAGTTTAATAGTTTGTCTTTTCCCCTAAATCGAAACCTAAACCAAAATCACCACTTTAATTTCAAATTTAACCATGTGTGCACTAGTTGTTTTATTTACTACTTTACAGTAATTCACAATTTGTGAATTCGACACTACCAATGCGACGACTGAAAATATTTTGCTTTAAAACACTATCAGTAGCTCGTGAAGGACGAGTATCCCCACCCTCCCATTCCCTTGTAGTGAGAATTCAACTCACGATCCCTGATTTTCAAGACAGCGCTATAAGGTGTTAATTATTTATATTAAAACTGCTAACCCGACGATTAACGCAGTAATCGATTGTAATTAATTGGCAGCCCAGGTTTGTGATGGCAGATTGTGGAGGAGTTCGTGAGATTAACGGATGAAATTATAAAAATCACGACAGGGATAAAACGACACACATAGGACCTAAACACTTAAGTACAAATAAATATATACCCCCACACACACACACACATATATATATATATATATATATATATATATATATATATATATATATATATATATATATATATATATATATATATATATATATACCTAATCCTACATATTGAAAAAAAAATTAGTGGCTTTAACTAACTGGTAAATTTTGTAAATTGCATATTTTGGCTTTTCCGTCTCAAAGGGTTGTCGACCCCTGGTTTTCGCAGGAGAATTAGGCCTACTACAATAATAAACGACCCGTTTTCAAGTACGATATGTGCTTTTAAAACCTAGCGAAATGACTTTTAAAATAAATTTACAACAAAGAGTGTTAGCACTTTTGTTCTGTCTAACATTATGTTTTACTTCTTTTGTATACACAAATTTATAAAACTCAAGCGAATCTATTTCAGTAAACTTTCAACAAAAAAAAATTGAAAACAAGTAAAAACAAAACAAAATATTTTATAAATCACAATGTCCTACAGTAATATCAAGTTTTTCAAGCTTTATCTTATGTATTGTTTTCACTCAGAATAACCATTTACTTATTTTTTTTTAAAAGTTAAATGCTCATTAAGTAAGAATAAAACGATGCATAACTACACGAAAATCCCTTTATTTAAAATTAAATCTATATCTCTTACAGAAGGGACACAATTTTACAATGCAAGGGAAATAACTTAACAAAATAGCTCAATTAAATACGAATTTAACAAACCATAACAAAATTCACCATCTCTACTTACTGTTTTACTTATAAATGTATGCAAATTGCACAGTATGCAAACAACTTTGTACTAGTTATAGAAAAAAAAAATACAACTTGAACCATATTTTCACTTAGAATAGAGATACATTAGCTTTATTATAAGAACCATTATTTAAGAAGTATTAAAATTTACTTTAAGAATTGAGTTATTTTTAAAATTCTATTATTTCTGGATCCCTCACAAAAGGGACAAATCTGCACAGATCTTAGCCCAGCTGTCGGCAACTCTTTGATACAATTTACAAAATTTCCCAGTTTTTAAAGAGTCACAAATATTATATAACAATATTTTGGTATTTCATAAGGATTAGGTAAATAAATTTCATTTTTGATTTGAAATAAATAGCGTTAAATATGAACTAATCACTGCACTCCAATATTTATTCTAGCAGTCAGTTCATATTATATAGTGCGAGTATTGTAGGATACTCTGGAGTGCAGGTTAGTAGAGTTTAGTTCGGCAGAGTAACCACTGTTTTCTGCTCTATCTTATTAGTGGTTATTATGTAGAAAGGGGGGGGGAGGGGGGTTAATGAAGAAAATCAGAATAACTAAACTATAACAATATAACTACTTGTTACTGTGTGTTACAAACACGACTGATTGTATGAGACCGAACACGGGGAAAAAATTCAACGTAAAATATTGTGTGAATTATTTAATCAAGTAAACAGGATGTAGGAAAAAACATTAATGTCTATAAAAAAAAGTAAAAAATAAAAAAAAAAATAATAAAAAAATGTTGCAGACGTTCACAAAATAATAAAAGTCTGGGTCTCCCTGGATAATTTAATGTAAAACGCTGTACACAAGTTATGAACTGTAATAGTCACAGCTTCGTTTAAATAATCTAATATATAAAATGTAGATAATAAACTATTTCTATTCTATTATCATTTTTTTAGCGGAAAGTTCAAGCAATATATAGAATATATAAAATCTTGAATAACATTGAACCTTCTATCTCCGTAGTATTGAACTTCGTCATGGATCTATAGTACATAGCCGTGTCTTCCTAAATCTACATTTAAATTGGTAATCTACCGCTTTAGGTACGTAAAATCGCCAGCGACAAGTAATGTACGAAAAAGTTACCTCATTGTCAAGGCTTTATTAGAAGTATATTGTAATATATTTGTTTCAAATATTATAGAGAACTGAATAATAAACCTAAATCAATGGCTAAATATATCAATATAGGCCATACATTAATTTTAAACAGCAGTGTTTGCGAGCAAGATTTGCTATATAAACTGCAGCCATTTGTAAAATAGAGAGGCTTCCTCTGAATCTCGCGCTACAAGTTTACAAAAAAAAAAACTTAAAAAGATGGCTGCCATCAGTGGCGGAACTAGAAAAAAAGGGCCAGCCCGCAAAGAGACTTTTTGGGCCCCATATATATATATATATATATATATATATATATATATATATATATATATATATATATCTATAATAATAGTTTCGCTGTCTATCTATCTATCTATCTATCTGTCTGACAAGAACGCTCTAGAGAAAAGACAAGCAATTTAAAAACATGCACAGTAATTCGAAAAACGAAGTATGACGTCGACACATTTAGCGCACAGAGTAGAAAATAATCTCAAACCCAGAGAGTGCACACAGTTATATGACGTCATTGATTATCGAGTAAACATATTCAATACAAAGGCAATTTGGTCTAATCTAAGTGGTTTGCGTGAAGAGTTTCTTGCATACAATTCTTCGGGTAGGGGCGAAGCCCCACCCCCCGCGTAAGAACGTCTGAGCCCCTCCCCCTCCCCAACTCAAAAGAAATTTCCTCATCGATACTCTATAATAAAATTAATGTGTCTAATCTAAAAAGGGGTTTTCTTGCAATGGGACGGTAGACATGTTTTTTTTTGGGGGGGGGGGGGGGGGGTGGAGGGGTTGGGGGGGGGGGGGGGGTGGGGGGGGGGGGGGGTGGGGGGGTGGGGTTGGGGGGGTGGGGGTGGTGTGTGGGGGGTGGGTTGGTTTCAGTGTTTCTTTCAGACTTTTTCCTCCCCGGAGAGGGGTGGGGGTACTTGAAATTTTCGGGGGCGGGGGTAGAATTTTCTGGGAGGGGGCGGACACTGGAAAAAGTATATAATTATATTTCGTTGAATGGGACGGTAGACATGGTTTTTTTTTGGGGGGGGGGGGGGCGGTGGAGGGGGGGGGGTTGGAGGGGTGGGGGGGTGGGGGTGGGGGGGCGGTGTGTGGAGGGGGTGGTGTGTGGGGGGGGGGTGGGGGTGGGGGGTGGGGATGGTGTGTGGGGGTGGGGGTGGTGTGTGGGGGGTGGGTTGGTTTCAGTGTTTCTTTCAGACTTTTTCCTCCCCGGAGAGGGGTGGGGGTACTTGAAATTTTCGGGGGCGGGGGTAGAATTTTCTGGGAGGGGGCGGACACTGGAAAAAGTATATAATTATATTTCGTTGAATGGGACGGTAGACATGGTTTTTTTTTGGGGGGGGGGGCGGTGGAGGGGCGGGGGGTTGGAGGGGTGGGGGTGGGGGTGGGGGGGCGGTGTGTGGAGGGGGTGGTGTGTGTGGGGGGTGGGGGTGGGGATGGTGTGTGGGGGGTGGGGGTGGTGTGTGGGGGGTGGGTTGGTTTCAGTGTTTCTTTCAGACTTTTTCCTCCCCGGAGAGGGGTGGGGGTACTTGAAATTTTCGGGGGCGGGGGTAGAATTTTCTGGGAGGGGGCGGACACTGGAAAAAGTATATAATTATATTTCGTTGAATGGGACGGTAGACATGGTTTTTTTTTTTGGGGGGGGGGGCGGTGGAGGGGGGGGGGGGGGGGTTGGAGGGGTGGGGGGGGTGGGGGTGGGGGGGCGGTGTGTGGAGGGGGTGGGGTGTGTGGGGGGTGGGGGTGGGGGGTGGGGATGGTGTGTGGGGGTGGGGGTGGTGTGTGGTGGGGGGTGGGGGTGGCGTCTGGGGGTCGGGGGGGGGTGGGGGTGGGGGTGGTGTGTGGGGGGGTGGGTTGGTTTTAGTTTAGAGAAAAGAGACAGCACTATCAGCCTAGCGCCCGTTGTACCCTTCCTCAACGGGCCATTTATCTAGTATATATATATATATATATATATATATATATATATATATATATATATATATATATATATATATATATATATATATATATATATATATATATATATATATATATATATATATATATATATATATATATATATATATATATATATATATATATATATATATATGTGTGTGTGTGTGTGTGTGTGTGTGTTTGATTGTAGGAGAAAGAGGACTCGGGATGGTGGCTATAAAATAAAGATAATCAACAGCAGCTACAGTATTCTTTTTACAAAACAACCATCAAGTCAAAAATGAAAGAAAATAATTATTTTTTAACTGTAAAAAAATTGATTATGGTCGGCAATGGGCCCCTAAATGGCGTGGGCCCCCCCCCCCCCCCCCCGCATTGCGGGTTCTGGCGGCACTGTAGTTCCGCCCCTGGCTGCCATAGTAAATGAACATGGTTGCATCTGTTGGAAACATCGCTAGTCTTCATTTATCACTGAAAATTTTTAATTCAATTGTTTAAAAACAGGTACATAAATGAAACAAGGAACATTTTTGTATTTTTCAAAACATAAATCCTCCTCAAATGTGAAATTACCTGCTTTTCACAATACTAGACGCGGGCGATTTTATGTACCTAAAACGATAGATTACCTTTAATTTGAGTAGTTGTCCCATTCATGTGTTAACATTTTTTACTTTATATTATATACAAAATATAGAGAAAGTCTTGTAATCGTGCAAAAAAAAACGTTTTACACCTCACTGATACGGAAAAACATAATTTTGCAATCTTGTCCGTATGTCTGTGTGTCTGTGTGTGTGTCTGTCTGTCTGTCCGTGTATAAACACGTAACTTGAGTACCGTTACAGCTAGGTTGATGAAATTTCATATATAAGTATTTTATAAAAAATCGTAGATCCATATCAACTTTTGAGCGATTTCCGATAACCGGAAGTGGTACTTTTTCTAATCTAAATTTTTCAAAAGCCTATAACTTGAGTTTGTTTAGATTGAATGCATAGGCGTCTTGAAATTAAACAATTAATTTTTTTTTTAACTGAACAAATGTTTAGACTGAATGCTTAGAGGGTTTATAGGAAAGCAATCATTTTTTCAATAAGATGGCAGTTATGTGGACGAATTATTTTTGTTGATATTTATTAGCTCATATACGTGTTTCTACCAAGTTATGGGACCTGACTGTCTATGTGGGTAATGTAGTAGAGCTCATATGTCTCTTTTATCTCAGCTGTTGAAGGAATAATTTAACCAGCTCTGTGATGATCCGTCTTTACGTTGACGTTGTCTAGCATAATTCAGGTACCCAACAGACAGAGCTGAGTAGACTCCGACCTACCGAGTCATACACGGAATCCGAACTCGAGATTTTTCTGTTATCAGTTACAATCTAGAATTTAGAAAAGAAATTATAAATACATTATTTCCCCTACAATAAAAAAAAACAGAAAAAAAGAATCTACATGGGAGGTAATTTCTTTTTGTCACCGCCTCCGGGAAGTAACTCGCTTGTATCACCCCATTTTTCTCTAAAGCTTCGTTGGAAAGGAGACTATACATTAAACAAATGTTTGAAAGCAGTAGTTAATTAAAATGTATTTTAAAATGACACATCCGTTTTGTATTACGGCTTTAAATTTGAATGGCATACTTTAAAATTTAGGTCACAATTATAAAAAACAAGGTAATTAAAAAGTCTAGTGACAAATTTAGCGCAATTTCCTTATGTTATCTAAAAATAGCTCTGTCGTAGCGTAAATCAAGAGCAGGGTTAGTAAAACCATTGGCTAGTTATTAAAACGTTTTTTATTAATTTTGTTTCCAGTATTTTACATGTTTTATTTACAATAGAGTTACATGACTAAAAACCATTGCGCGCCTAGCTACCGAACGTGATGTCGCAGCCATTGAACGTGATGGCGCAGCTATTGAACGTGATGACGCGTGTGGTGTGGTTGGATAAAAATGCCTACTAATTCGGTCCAAATTTTAATTAATTCAATTTTTTTTGTGCGACCGAACGAAAGGATATTTTTGAAAACTTTCTTCGGAAATATTGTTCTAAATTATGGCAGGCATCGATTGGTACATGTTTCAAGTCGCTAAGTGGTCTGGTTGCCGAGATATAAGCCAAAAACTGCATTTTTTCGAGGGTTTTTTTGGCTTTTCCGGGAAATCCATGAAAGAAATCCGGAATTTTTTTGGCCTATGTTCATCCTCGTAACTTGCTTAACATAATTGCTTTAGAACTAGTCCGAGATATTGCTTCGTTGAGGAGGAGATACGACTTAAAGCTGCGGACACACATTCATACATTCATCCATACATCCAGAAATGACGGGTTAATAAACGCAATTCTCAAGAATGGAAATTGCGCTAAAAATTCATAAAAAACGTTTTAAAAACAAACGTTATGTAATAATGCACTAAAAAGTAGAAAATAAATTATACACTACTATTTAAATTACTATAAAGAAAAGCGTGGGTCTCTTCTCAAATATTAGTAAAGGTATCCAATAGGTACTAAAGTACTAAAGTGACCCACGCTTTTTTTTATAGTAATTTAAATAGTAGTGTATAATTTATTTTCTACTTTTTAGTGCATCATTACATAAAAGCTTGTTATTAACCCATATTCTGCTAGCGTCCCACTTTATGGGACGCTTGTAAAAACAAATTGCTAAAATTTATTAAAAACTAGTTAAAACACAAATTATGTTTTACTGTATTTGAAAATGGTTAGACTATTGAATTTGTGTGTGTTTTGTGAAAAAAATTAATTTAGAAAAATGTTATAGTGCCGGATTTGCAGGACTTGTCAAAATGGCGGAAAAAAGAAAACATGCGCACAGGAAAATGCATATCTTCTAAAATATTAACATTTTAAGTGCAAAATACATTTGAAACTTGTAGCAGTACCATATTTCTATCTGATAAAAATTAGGAATAACATTTTTTTTTACTACTTCGTTATATCAAGTGTACAATAAGCGTCCCGTAAGTGGGACGCTAGCAACGAATGGCCCCATGTAGATTGTTACACTTTGGGGTGTTAAGTACTATTTATAGATATTTAATTATGACCTTGACCTATATTTATGCAGATTGTTACAGATTTGTTAACTGTTGACTTTAGAGTGTTAAGTAGTATTTATAGATATTTAATTATGACCTTGAGTTATATTTTCTTATATATTATTGTATTAAAAAATTGCAAATATTGAAAAACTTACATTTTATTTTTAAGTTTTCAGAATTACGCTTACTGAAGTATTTAATACCATTGAATACAAACAAATTTAGAATTGCTGTAAATTTACTAGCGCGTTATATTAAAATTATAACAAACCAGAATAATAACAATGGCCACTATTGAGGTGAAATGATTCAGTCAAGGGGGTTGGTTAACTCTCTTCATATAAGAGCTCAAGCTACATATAGCAGAAATATGAATTAGCTGTGTACTAGTGTCATGCCCCAATAATATTCCCATCCAAAGGTTCCCGATACTAGTTTTACTTCGTTAACTTTTTAAGGAGGTTCCTGGTGTTAGATTGGGAGCTGTACGCATAGTGAAGTGCATACATGGATGAGAGCCATGAACACTCAATACAAGCCCCCAGAGACGGATCCGTGCCCTTGAAATAAGATGTCTGATGTCCTAATGTACGCCTGTGAGGGTGTGGGGGGGGGGGGGGGGGAAATAGCGAGGGTAACAAAAGAGAAGATGGCTAGATGACATCTGGGACTGGACCGGATCATCTTTTGCAAATTCACTGAGGGCAGAGTTTCTTTCATGCATCATTTCGGAGAGGGGTTGGGGGGGGGGGGCTCTGCCCCCAGAACAAAATGTAATTTATATACAAAACATACTTTTACCAATGTCCACCCTTCCCATGAAATTTAAGTCCCCCCCCCCCCCCCCCTGAAAATTTCAAGTACGCCCCCCAAAAAGTCAATTATTTATATTTAATTATATTACAGTTTCGATGAATAATAACAATATTTGTGATCATGTGTGTATAATTAGATGTACTAGTCACAGCTTTACTTATTTCTAAGTGTTGCTCACTTTGATGGATGCTAGATTGAAAGAAAACTAGACTTTTGAACACAATTTTTGCATTTTAGACCATGGTATGGCTAACCCAATTGATCATTATCATTATTTTTAGCTGTCCTAAACAATGTAATCATTGGTCTAACAATACAAAATCAGTATACAGCTTAATTTTCGCGTGATTAGCCATATGTCGTGATAAATGATTTTATTTTTTCCCACGTTTTCTTTAACTTGCTTTCGCGTCTGTTTGTTTGGTTCTCCAATCAAATCTTGCGATCAATATTTCGGGCACTTCCCGGTTAGCTAGCGCGCTGAAATTTTCAGAGAAGCTTTGTTTCCGATGACCATAGAATATTCAATTGTTATTATTACTAAATTGATCAATGGAAACATTTTATTGAGCATTTTAGACCGCTATACAATTGTAGTAAAAACGTGGGGAAAAGGGGACATAACCCAGTAACTGTAATTTGATGAAAACAAGGTTCGGTACTTTCCCTCTTTTTACTGAGTAGTGTTCACGCGGTGGTAACAACTGGTGGCCAGTATGGGGGAGACGATATGGTCGAGTGGTTGGGCACACGATTGCTAACCCACTCGACACGGGTTCAAGGCACGTGTTTTTTACGAGTTGTCTTCGTTTACCCAAAAAAAAGTGAATAAGAAAAGATAAAATCGATAGCAAGATTTTAATGCAAACAAACAGACAAAGACTAAAAAGTAGAAAATAATTATCATTAAAAAAGATTTTAAAAACCCACGTTTTCTGATTGAACTAAAAAGTAGAAAATAAATACTATACATCACAATAATGCAAGCGATCACTCTACTATAAGCGATGAAAAACGTGGGGCGCCGTGATTTTCTTACAGTTTCTAATACTGTTGACTCTCTACAAGCTCCCTAATAAAAGTCAATAGTATTATCTAATCAATAGTAATATAACTTTTACATCTTATATTAACAATGACCGATAAAAAAACTTTTACTTCGGCGCCCCACGTTTTTCATCGCTTATAGTAGAGTGATCGCTTGCATTATTGTGATGTATAGTATTTATTTTCTACTTTTTAGTTCAATCAGAAAACGTGGGTTTTTAAAAACTTTTTTAATGATAATTATCAATAAATGAACATGGGGCCGTTCGTTGCTAGCGTCCCATTTATTGGACGTTTTTTAAAAAATCGATATTTAAAAAAGTATTGATTTTAAAAACAAATCCATAGCCACTCCTTCATTCAGAGCCCAAAAGCTAAACCATATCAAAAAATTATAAAAATTTGAGACCTTGGGATAATATGGGTTAAAACGTTTTTTATGAATTTTTTTCAGTACTTTACATGTTTTATTTACAATAGTGTTACATGAGTAAAAACCATTGCGCGCCCACTGAACGTGATGGCGCAGCTATTAAACCTGATGGCGCAGCTATTGAAAGTTATTACGCATGTGGTGTGGTTGGATTGGCATGCCTACTAATTCGGTCCAAATTTTAATTAATTCATAAAAAATTAATTAGGCATCCAATTAAGTCAAATTTAGTTTCAGATTGCATTGTCTTCATGTCTTGACTCACGTGCCAACTGTGAATCGTATCGGTCAAGTAGAACTGTCCGAATTTTCACTCCTACGTTTCGATCTAGACTGACGACAGACTGTCGACTGACGACAGACAGAGGAAGTGAGTTAAATAAAAGCTTGTAAAAAGTACATTTCAGATCACTAATAATTGGAGCAAGTATTTAAATGGAGCTACTACAAACGTTGTGTACCGTTCCAAGCATAACCTTCGTATAATGACTTTTCATAATACTATAATGAGAAAAACGTTAATAAAAGATCCTTATTGTCATATCCACACACTGTGACATCAACCCTGACAACAAAACCAAAACACAAAGTTACTAATTTAAAAAAAAAACAGGTTTGTATATAATAAAATAAAATAGACAATAGACAATAGAGAAACCTTGACAATATACCAGATTTGGATCAAACCACAAGAAATTCTCAGGCATCCCCAGTTTGGTGGCTAAAACACAATTTCTTGAGGAGAGTTTATTCTTCCATGTCTACGTATAGTTAACTTCTAATTGTTTTACTTGTGTGTTTTTTTTGTTTGTTTAAAAAACAAATTTATTTCTTAACATGTTTCATACATCATATGCATAGATTAGATACATTTTCTACGTATTAGTTTTTGCTACCGTAGTATAGACACCACGAATACTAAGCTAAACGTCATGATGTGTCATATGTTCTTTTTGATAGGAACATGTGGTCAAAACTTTCTTAATAAATGTTTACCTCATAGTCTCATATGTAGCATTCACCAACACTTACATATAACATGTTGGACTCACCAACACTTACATATAACATGTTGGACTCACCAACACTTACATATAACATGTTGGACTCACCAACACTTACACATAACAATCTCAATTTAAAAGAATTTAACAAACAACACAAACAATACAAACAACTGCAAGACAATTCCTGGATTCTATACAGAAGGAACACAATTTTTAAAAGCAAGGGAAATAATTTATAAAATAAGTACAAAAAAATTACTAATTGGACAATTCATAACAAAATACAGCATATCTATTACTACTTTTTAAAGATATTTATACAATAAAACGTTGTCAAAAATTTAGTAACAGTTTTGATTTTTGAAAATTATGTAACGTATATTTTATTTTAAATTAGAATCGTGACACTTTAGCTTTATTTTTAAAATTGTCCTATAAATAATGTACAAGTTTGCTTTGCGTTATGTTTATTCTAGTTAAATGTGCTAATTTTGGATCCCTTGATTAAGGGCAAATAAAAAAAAAAGATTAAGGGACATTACATAAGTAACATGTGTTTACTCCCTTCACGCATTGTCAACCACAACGAACCACCCCAGTGGCCACCATGACTCATATCCCTGATACCACGATGACCCATATCCCTGAAACCACCATGACCCTTTTACTTGATCCAACGATCTTAACTGCCCCACCCTCCTCCGCACCCACCCAACATAACCTTGGATACGTTCGTTATTTGTTTCTTTTCTTCTTGTATTTTTTAATGTACACGATGTGATGAAATATATGTAAAATTACTATGTTTCTGACTATTCTACTATGTATAGATGTTACCACATACAATAGCTTTCACACATATGTTTGATGTTAATTGTTTTGATTGAAAATAAAAGTACTAAGAAAAAAAAAACTCACTTAAGGTTCAAAATCAATGAGACGTCTATGAGTCCACCCAGTTTGATAGTTAGCTAACTAACATTAGGGAAACAAATATGGCTGGGCATAGTGTTGACTACACTAACCGTTCAAATACCGAGGTATGCCACATGTATGTTAGACTCGAAGGGAATCTGATGATGACATAGACATCGTTTACATAATTTCAAGCATCGAGTGAAACGGAAGGATTTTACAGCTGTACATAATCGAATATTTACATACAAAATAATATAAAAAACGGACCTATATAATCATTTACAACGCTACATCTTTATTACTTTAGCCAAAACAAAGTGTACATTATGCAAATGAAACATACTAGAATATGGTCAAGCATCTACCTAAACTTCCCCACTAAACAATGAGGCAGACTTTAGAGACCAAAACATTAACACGAAACGAGAAATTCGACGTGGAAATAGCGATAACACTAAACAAACTACACAAAGACAGGACAACACTAGAAGGAAAACTCAGAGATAGTTGCGATCTACAGACAAACTATTTGGACAGACTGACTCAGAACCCGGTTTGTTAACAAACAGATGACGTCATAGACTTTGGACTTCCACATACGACTCGACAAACAAGCCACCTAAACACACACACACACACACACACACGCACACACACACAATAAACGTACAATAAATAAACACGGTAACACCCCACACATGCAATGATGCCCCGGGTACTTCTTCATACCCTACCAACCCCTTAAATCCATGAGTTTTTGCCCCTATGACCCCAACTCTAGACTGGCTATGATCTATTGTCAACCTGTACTATATATATATATATATATATATATATATATATATATATATATATATATATATATATATATATATATATATATATATATATATATATATTGGTATCATATTGTCGTGTGTAAGTTTATCTAGACGATTCTGGAGTGAACACTTTAGCTGTGAGCTACTGTGTCGCGGGACATTTAGTTTTTGTCTTGAGCCAATATGTTGGGGTCGACTTGTCAATGCCTCTATCTAGTCAGACATGTGGAGTGCTTATCTGGTGGTTGGTGTAGAGTTATGCTATCTGATAATATGTCGTGATTTTTGTAAAGTTATCTTGAGATATTGTGAGATATTTTGTCTGAGATCTTTTGTCCTGTCAACCTAATGAAGTCATCTTCAATAAGACTCGCATTATCCAATTTAAGAATATGAAGAAATAAACTATGTCAATCAAATGTGCTTTAAATCTATAGAATAATACAAATAATACAAATAAATTGGTTTGAAAAACAGCATAAATACAATTGAACAGCCGGGTTTTTAGTGGAATTATTTAAGTCTCTTAATAAGTGTGTGCATTTAATAATATTAAGTTAATGTGGTGTTGTGTTGACTAATTATATTTATAATTTGGTTTTTATAATAAATATTGGTACCGATGGCTTGTGTCTCTAGAAACCATGATTGTATTCGTGTACTCCTAAAGATTTCTCTAAACGAAAATACGCTACTGTCGTGTTTTCGCAGAAGAATTACTATAATAATAAATGACCTGTTTTTAAGTACGATATAAAAAAACTAGCGAAATGACTTTTAAAATAAATTTACTACTGCTGCCCGACAAAGAGTAGCCTATTTCTGACTAACATGTTTTACTTCTTTTGTTTACACAATTTTATAAAATTCAAGCGAATTAATTCAATAAACTTTCAAAATAAAATAAAAATTGAAAACAAGTAAAAACAAAAAATAACACTTTTATATAAATCACAATGTCCTACATTAATATCAAGTTTTTCAACCTTTATCTTATATATCGTTTTCAGTCAGAATAACCATTTACTTATTTTTTTTTTAATGTTAAATGTTCTTTATGTAAGAAAAAAAACGATGCATAAATACGCGAAAATCCCTTACAAAAGGGACATCATTTTTCAATGCAAGGGAAAAAAACGTAACAAAGTAGCTCAAACAAATATAAATCGAACAACTCATAACAAAATACACCATCTCTATTTATTGTTTTAATTATAAAATATATGCAATTATATAGTATCCCAACAATTTTGTATTAGTTATAGATAAAAATAAAATACAACTGGTACTATATTTTTACTTATAATAGAGACACATTAGCTTTATTTTAAGAATCATTTTTTAAGTAGTGTTAAAATATGCTTTATAGTTGTTGATTCCTCACAAAAAAAACAAATCTGCACTGATCTTATCCTAGCGGTCAACTAGCTTTTGAGACGAAGAGCCACAACTTACAATTTAAAAAATTTCCCAGTTTTTAAAGAGCCACTAACATTAAATTCTAATATTTTGGTATTTCATAAGGATTAGGTATATAAATTTGATTTGAAATAAATAGCGTTAAACATTAACTAATGTTGATTCAAATAAAAAAAACCCAGATATTTCGCACAAAAGTGTTTCAGCTAGCTCTGCTATGATAAAAGTAGTAATCACATAATATAAATATAGGACCATCCCAATCCACCTTAGAAGCCAATAACTTGTTTTACTTTCTTTACGGACACCACTGGCTCAGGAGGTGTCTCCCATAGCCAGGCAGGCCTCAACACGGTCAACTTCGACTGCTGGCTTGGGTATCGGTTGGATTACTGTATCGGTCGCTTCTCACAGGGCTTATCTTCCACCCTACTCGTACCCCACAGTCCAGTATCTAGCTCAACTGTAGGAAGCTAATAATTAAAATTATACGTCACTTAGGTCAAACAAATGCATACTGACAGGTAGGGGAATGCCTTTTGTATAAAATAATATTCCACATTTAACGATAATCGAAAAAGTAGGCACTTGGGCAGTGTCAAGAGTTATGATAGATCACAAATATCTATCATGGTGTCTTCACTTCTCCCCCTTCTTGCTATAAATATCTATCATGGTGTCTCCACTTCTCCCCCCTTCTTGCTATAAATATCTATCATGGTGTCACCCTTCTTGCTATAAATATCTATCATGGTGTCTCCACTTCTCCCCCCTTCTTGCTATACATATCTATCATGGTGTCTCCACTTCTCCCCCCTTCTTGCTATAAATATCTATCATGTTGTCTCCACTTCTCCCCCCTTCTTGCTATAAATATCTATCAAGGTGTCTCCACTTCTTGCTATAAATATCTATCATGGTGTCTCCCCCCCCCCTTCTTGCTATAAATATCTATCATGGTGTCACCCTTCTTGCTATAAATATCTATCATGGTGTCTCCACTTCTCCCCCCTTCTTGCTATAAATATATATCATGGTGTCTCCACTTCTCCCCCCTTCTTGCTATACATATCTATCATGGTGTATCCACTTCTCCCCCCTTCTTGCTATAAATATCTATCATGGTGTCTCCACTTCTCCCCCCTTCTTGCTATAAACATCTATCATGGTGTCTTCACTTCTCCCCCCTTTTTGCTATACATATCTATCATGGTGTCTCCGCTTCTCCCCCCTTCTTGCCATAAATATCTATCATGGTGTCTCCACTTCTCCCCCCTTCTTGCCATAAATATCTATCATGGTGTCTCCACTTCTCCCTCCTTCTTGCTATACATATCTATCATGGTGTCTCCACTTCTCCCCCCTTCTTGCTATAAATATCTATCATGGTGTCTCCACTTCTCCCCCCTTCTTGCTATACATATCTATCATGGTGTCTCCACTTCTCCCCCCTTCTTGCTATAAATATCTATCATGGTGTCTCCACTTCTCCCCCCTTCTTTCTATAACTATCTATCATGGTGTCTCCACTTCTCCCCCCTTCTTGCTATAAATATCTTTCATGGTGTCTCCACTTCTCCCCCCTTCTTGCTATACACATCTATCATGGTGTCTCCACTTCTCCCCCTTCTTGCTATACATATCTATCATGGTGTCTCCACTTCTCCCCCCTTCTTGCTATAAATATCTATCATGGTGTCTCAACTTCTCCCCCCTTCTTGCTACCCCACAGGTAATGGTACAAACATGGACCTGAGTCCAGCGGTATCGTAAGGTTGACAGGGTCTCGACCTCAGACTGCGGTCACGTGGTCGGAGCCTGAGTCATGTGACCTGTAGGGTAGGGACGCCACAGTCCGGTCACTCTACCTTCTCCCCTCTACGGAGGTAGCCTGCACGTTTTTTGGTGCTAAGGCACTTGTCATCATAAAATTATACTCATTTGAAAAAAAAAACTTTTTAAATGTATACATTTAATAAGTTAAACAGTAAAATATATGGTGAATTTTGTTCTGAGTTTTTTCGATTCTTTTTTTTAATTTTTAAGTTATTTTGTTAAATTATTTCCCTTGAATTAAGAATTGTGTACCTTCTGTAATGAATCCAGGAATCGCCATGTAGTTATGTATCGTTGTTACTTTCTTGAATAAGCATAATTTAAATAAAGTAAATGATTCTTGTTTCTTTATTCTGTGTAATAAAATATATAATTATATATATCTATATATATATATCTATCTATCTATATATATATCTATCTATCTATATATATATATATATATATATATATATATATATATATATATATATATATATATATATATATATATATATATATATATATATATATATATTAGATGTGTCATTTTAAAATACATTTTAATTAACTGCTGCTTACAAACATTTTTTTTTTAAAGTGTGGTCTCCTTTCCAACAAAGCTTTAGAGAAAAATGGGGTGATACAAGCGAGTTACTTCTCGGAGGCGGTGACAAAACGATATTACCTCCCATGTACATTTTATTTTTTCTTTGTTTGTTCTTAGCTGCAGGGGGAATAATATAACTAAAATATCTTTTGTAATTTTTTATTGTAATTTTAAAAAAAAGCATTATTAATTTTCAATATCAACAAAAATTATTTATAAATCATTTCAAATAAATCTGAAAATAGTTAAATTTTGCTTATTTTTCGTAAATTTTGTTAAATATTTTCATTTTTAGAAAGTATGCACCCCAAAATGTTTTGAGTTTAATTTTAGGAAAAATGTAATTATTCTTTAATGTCTTGTCATTATTTAAAGCCAATATTTTAAAAATTTTGGATCCCTACTGATTGGGGACACTTAAAAAAAAATGAATTCGGTTACTTTCTTGTTCATCAGTCGATGCAAAGTGTGTGCTATTAACACCTCCTTAACTATCCTTATTAAGACAACGCCTACTTAAGAGTTATCTTAGTGAGGGTATTCCGTCAGACACTCAAACTTCCAGTAACGTCGAATAACTATATTCAACGTTTAACTCATGATGTTACCCCATCCCCAGGGTGCCGTGGTTCATGGTGTTACCCCATCCCCAGGGTGCCGTGGTTCATGGTGTTACCCCATCCCCAGGGTGCCGTGGTTCATGGTGTTACCCCATCCCCAGGGTGCCGTGGTTCATGGTGTTACCCCATCCCCAGGGTGAAGTGGTTCATGGTGTTACCCCATCCCCAGGGTGCCGTGGTTCAGGGTGTTACCCCATCCCCAGGGTGCCGTGGTTCATGGTGTTATCCCATCACCAGGGTGACGTGGTTCATGGTGTTACCCCATCCCTAGGGTGCCGTGGTTCATGGTGTTACCCCATCCCTAGGGTGCCGTGGTTTATGGTGTTACCCCATCCCCAGGGTGCCATGGTTCATGGTGTTATCCTATCACCAGGGTGCCGTGGTTCATGGTGTTACCCCATCCCCAGTGTGCCGTTGTTCATGGTGTTATCCCATCACCAGGGTGCCGTGGTTCATGGTGTTACCCCATCCCCAGTGTGCCGTTGTTCATGGTGTTACCCCATCCCCAGGGTGCCATGGTTCATGGTGTTACCCCATTGTGTTACCCCAAATATACTGAACTATACATATGTATATCACTGTCTCTCTAAACCTCAAGAGACTAAACTTTTCTCTAAAAATAACTTTCTGACTGATCTTTTATCTAAAACTAATGAAGACGACACCACACGCGACTAATATGTGCACTTAAAACCTAATCAGTAGCTTATGATCTCATAAAGATATTTATCTGCCCACTCTTAAAGTCCGCTGTTGGCTCTCTGGCGTTACACCAGACAGTCCACAACAACGATGTAATACGGAGGTGGTGTCGTAGTTATGGTGTAACGAGTTTGGTGATAAGGTATCACAACAACGATGTAATACGGAGGTGGTGTCGTAGTTATGGTGTAACGAGTTTGGTGATAAGGTATCACAACAACGATGTAATACGGAGGTGGTGTCGTAGTTATGGTGTAACGAGTTTGGTGATAATGTATCACAACAACGATGTAATACGGAGGTGGTGTCGTAGTTATGGTGTAACGAGTTTGGTGATAAGGTATCACAACAACGATGTAATACGGAGGTGGTGTCGTAGTTATGGTGTAACGAGTTTGGTGATAAGGTATCACAACAACGATGTAATACGGAGGTGGTGTCGTAGTTATGGTGTAACGAGTTTGGTGATAAGGTATCACAACAACGATGTAATACGGAGGTGGTGTCGTAGTTATGGTGTAACAAGTTTGGTGATAAGGTATCGAAGAGTGATTGGCTGCAGTTTTGTAGTGACTTGCTACGGTGAGACTTTGTTCGTTGGGAGTAGAACTTGAAGAGGTGAGGTGGTATTGTAGTGTTGAAATGTTGACTAGTCTTGAGTAATAGAGGGTAGTGTAATTGTAAGTTGAGAGTCGTGTAATCGTAAGTTGAGAGTATCGAGTTAATCGTATATCTTTGATGTCATACGTTTTATTTTAGTAATCGCGATATGAGTAATCGTGAGCTGAGTGTATCGGGTGCATAGAATACATTACTTGAAAAGTGTTTTCGAGTAATTTTTGTTCGTGAATATCGAGTAGTCGAGTTAAACGTTGAATATAGTTAGTCCAGGGGTCGGCAACCTGCGGCTCGCGAGCCGCATGCGGCTCTTTTGATACCAAGATGCGGCTCTCCAGCTCCTTGCACAATTACTAATAATCTTAATAAAAAAATAAAATATTTGAAATAAAGAAAATGTTAGTGGCTCTTTAAAACAAGGGAAATTTTGAAAATTGTAACTTTTGGCTCTTCCACTTCAAAAGGTTGCCGACCCCTGAGTTAGTCGATGTTATTGGAAATTTGAGTGTCTGACGGAATATCCTCACTAAGATGGCTCTTAAGTAGACGTTTTCTTATAAAACTAGTTAAGGAGATAGTAACAGCACGCACATTGCATCCACTGATGAACAAGAGAGTAAACGAATTCATTTTTTTAAGTGTCCCCAATCAGAAGGGATCCAAAATTTAAAATACATTTATCTCCTAAAACATATCAATCTCAATAACATAATTTATATTTATTCTAAAATTAAATTCAAACAATTTTGGGGTGCAAAATTTCTAAAAATGAAAATATTTAACAAAACTCACAAACAATAAGTAACATTCTACTGTTTTCGTATTTAAATGAATTTATCAATAAAGAATTTTTTTAAAAGTTGAAACATGATAACGTTTTTTCTTAAATTACAATCAAAAATTTACAAAAGACATTTTGATTACATTGCTTCCCCTGCTGATAAGAACAAACAAAGAAAATAAAATAAAATCAACAAGGGAGGTAATTCCGTTGTGCCACCGCTTCCGAGAAGTAACTCGCTTGTACCATTCCATTTTTCTATAACGTTTCGTTGGAAAGGAGACCAAAAAAGTGTTTGTAAGCAGTAGTTAATTAAAATGAATTTAAAAATGACACATTTGTTTTGTATTAGGGCTTAACCTTCAAATTTGAATGGCATACTATAAAATTTAGGTCACAATTATTTAAAAAAAAACATTTCGGATCACTAATAAATGGAGCAAGTATTTAAATGGAGCTACTACAAACGTTGTGTACCGGTACAGGTATTACCATTGTATAATGACTGTTCATAATGCTATAAAGAGAAAAACGTTAATGAAAGATCTTTATTGTCATATCCGCACACTGTGACATCAACCCTGACAACACCAAAACACAAAGTTACTAATATAAAATCAAAACATATTTGTATATAATAAAATAAAATTGACAATAGAGAAACCTAGATAATATACCAACCTCGCACTCTACTTCTAGTTAACCGTTTTAACATCTCATACATCTGGTATATAGTGAGTGTCGAGGTTTTATGTATTATAAAACATTTACAAAACCCTTTGTGAACAGAATATGGATTTTTAAAAAAGTGCTTTTAAAAATGGTATTTTCAAAGAAACAATTAAACTAAAAAAAGATTTTAAATATACACTTACTTTTTTTACTTTTTTTTTGCAATATAACAACCAGGCGTGGCCAAGGCGGTAGAGCGCTTGAATGCAAACCCGAAAGTGTCGAGTTCAAAACCGTGTCTATGTCAGTATTACGTACTAACCACACCCTCACTTCTTATACCAAAGTGAAGAAACATATAAACTCTTCTTCATCTGCCTAATAGACCGGTGGATCTAAAGTAGAGTCATTACTTTATATGAACAATATTATACATACAATAGGTCTACATATTTGGATCAAACCACAAGAAATCTCAGTCCTCCCCAGTTTAGTGGCTAAAACACAATTTCTTGAGGAGAGTTTATTTTTTCCATGTCTACGTATAGTTAACTGCTAATTGTTTTACAGGCGCTTTATTTTTGTTTGTCCAAAAAAACAAAATTATTTCTTAACCTGTTTTCCTACATCATATGCATAGATTAGATACATTTTCTACGTATTAGTCTCTGCTACCGTAGTACAGACACCACGGATACTGAGCCAGCCTAATGTCATGTGAGAGTGTGACGCTCTACACTAGCCACACCACGTCTTGATGCTAAACGTCAGGTAATGTAAACACAGATGTTATATTTGATAGGAACATGTGCTCAAAGTTTTCTTAATAAATGTTTACCTTATAGTCTCCCATGTTGGACTCACCAACACTTACATATAATATGTTGGACTCACCAACACTTACATATAACATATTGGACTCACCAACACTTACATATAACATGTTGGACTCACCAACACTTACATATAACATGTTGGACTCACCAACACTTACATATAATATGTTGGACTCACCAACACTTACATATAACATATTGGACTCACCAACACTTACATATAACATGTTGGACTCACCAACACTTACATATAACATGTTGGACTCACCAACACTTACATATAACATGTTGGACTCACAAACACTTACATATAACATGTTGGACTCACCAACATTTACATATAACATGTTGGACTCACCAACACTTACATATAACATGTTGGACTCACCAACACTTACATATAACATGTTGGACTCACCAACACTTACATATAACATGATAGACTCACCAACATTTACATATAATATGTTGGACTCACCAACACTTACATATAACATGTTGGACTCACCAACACTTACATATAACATGTTGGACTCACCAACACTTACATATAACATGTTGGACTCACCAACACTTATATATAACAAGTTGGACTCACCAACACTTACATATAACATGTTGAACTCACCAACACTTACATATAACATGTTTGACTCACCAACACTTACATATAACATATTGGACTCACCAAGAGTTATTTTCTAAGAAATAATATTTAATTCTTACTTTCAATTACAGCTCCGATTTAAAATTATTTATCAAGTTCAGTTGACTCCTTCTCAACCCCAAGAACATTAACTTGCTTCTGGTTATTGCTGGATCTTAGTTTGTCAACTTTAAATGGTTAAAAAATTGCTAGAATTTAAAAAAAAATCATTTACTTCAATAAAGCGAATAATTAAATTAAAAAATTAATACAAACATGACTTGATATGCAGATTATGCAGTACATTATTTTTTTTTTAAATATTTCACAAATTTAATTTACGTAATTGTATAGAAATCACTAAACCGTGCAGTAATATCGAATATTTAAACATTTATATATATATATATATATATATATATATATATATATATATATATATATATATATATATATATATATATATATATATATATATATATATATATATATATATATATATATATATATTATCACACAGAATAAAAAAACAAGAATCATTTACTTTATTTAAATTATAGTTATTCAAGAAAGTAAAAACGATACATAACTACACGGCGATTCCTGGATTCATTACAGAAGGTACACAAATCTTAATTCAAGGGAAATAATTTAACAAAATAACTTTAAAAAATAAGAATCGAAAAAACTCGGAACAAAATTCACCATATACTTTACCGTTCAACTTATTAAAGGTATACATTTAAAAAGTTTTTTTTCTTCAAATGAGCCTAGGATTAGAATTCTAACAATTCCAGCTTTTAGCTTATTTTTACTTAGCTTCGGACACTATAACTTTTTAAAAAGAATCTTTATATAAATAATTTTAAAATTCATTTAAAGTAGAGGCTAGTTGCAGTCTGTTTTTAAATCTTTGGCTCCCGATAGTAAAGGGACTAACATTTGTTACTATATTACTATTATCATATATGTAAGGTACTTTGGTCCACAACGTACAAATGACCCCAATGACCCGTACTCCTTTTGTATTCATTGTATTATCACCAAATTAACACTTACAGTTGTTTCGTTAACTTTACCAACTCCTTTATGTGAACACCAATTTTTGATCTATATAAATCTCCACTGTATCCCCAAACCCCGTGATAGCTACACGCCTACCCACCCCTAACCTGTCGGTACTAAACATTCATCTAAACATAAACACCGACTTGAACATATCAACCTTTCACCCTCCCACAAATTCGCTCACACAGCAATCTGTTCGTCAAACCCTCCCCCCCCCCACCCACACACACTACAAATGGTAACACCTCAGCAGTCAGATAATACAGCACAAAATTTGACGCTTGGCTTGCCTTAAAACACACAGACACCCTCTCCACGCCTCGTCAGACACATCTACCCACTCCCCCCTCTCCCCCTCTACCCACTTACCCTCAGACATGAAAACACCACTTTTCCTTTAACTGTTCCAACGACCCCACCACCCACCCCAACATCAATTTCGAATATCTATTCATTTACTTTTAAAATTTCTAAATCTTGTTTCTTTCCCCTCTTTTTTACACAGCAACCTTTTGAAAACTCAATGCGAACAGTACATAAATATACACCCTATTAACTAGTCAACTTATTTGGTTTCCCTACATAGAAAATGCTCCACTGGCCCTATGTCATTCTCGGAAAAATATCCTTTCCACTCCCCACCCAGATTTCTGACACTTTTATTGGACCTTCACCCCTTTTACTGCCATCTTTTGTAATTTTTGTTATAATCATATACATGACATCATGTAAATATTCATTATGTACATTTTCAAAACCTTTCTCTTTCATCTGAAACTATGTAAAAAAAGTTGATGTTGATGTACTTGTTTTAATTGCAAATAAAAGTATTAAAAAAAAAAAAAAAAAAAAAAAAAAAAAAAAAAGGACTAACATAATCAACTAAAACAGGGATTGGTCACCTGCTGCTCGAGAGCCACATGCGGCTTATTTGATTTCAAGTTGCGGCTCTCCAGTTCCATACAAAGATATTACGAATTATGTTATTTCATTTACAAAGCTCATAAAAAATATAATACTGTAAATTAATTCAAACACTCATTAGAGAACAATGAGAGTAGGTGAGGTAGAACGTATACAGACAGCTGACAGCCGCTTGGGCACCAGGCCCAGCCCCACGGTCGTGCTGTGACCATCCCCATGGAAACAATTCAATGCTGAGGCAAATATACTCTATTGAGTCTTACCGCACACACACACAGACACACACACATATATATATATATATATATATATATATATATATATATATATATATATAACAAGCAGTGTTTCTTCCAGACTTTTTTCTCCGGGGGGGGGCACTTGAAATCTTCGGGGGGGCGGTAAACTTTCTTCGGGGGGGGCGGACACTGTTAAAAGTATATATTTTCTATATAAATTATATAAATTTCATTTCGTTCGGGGGGGGGCGGTAAAAAATTTTCGGGGGGGGCTTCGCCCCCCCGAAGAGATGCCTGGAAGAAACTCTGATAACAAGCAGGGATAGAGAATATTATAGAGATACATTACCAGCTGGGACGTACAGAGTTACAGGCAGTTAAAACAGTTGAAGTTGTCGGCTTGTACAGAGCAGTGGCGGAACTAGAAAAAATGGGCCACCCCGCAAAAAAAAATTTTGGGCCCCCCTATATATGTATATATATATATATATATGTATATATATATATATATATATGTATATATATATATATATATATATATATATATATATATATATATATATATATATATATATATATATATATATATATATATATATATATATATACACACACACACTCAAACACAATACGAATATAGGATACTCCTTTCTGGCCTGATCGAGTTTTGAAAAAAAAATTCAATTAAATCTAATCACACCAGCATGTCATGTGTATGAGTGCATTGGTCTGTTTTGAAAAAATCTCTGTTTTCATGTACATAAAATACTTCTAATCATTAAGTCGGTCAAAAGTGTATGAAGCTTTGTATAAGTAATGGTGTCTCGTGTTATGTTTATTTTTATGTTTTTTTGTATTTATATTATTAACTTTAACTACGTTTCATTTTTATACTATATCATTCTTTAGTACTTATTTTTTTAAAAATAATAATTAAGATAAGTAATTGCTTTTTAATTTGATTATTAAAAAGAGTTTTTGAGCACCCCTATTTGACTATTTGAAAAAGGGAAATAATTTATGCAAGTGGTTTGAACGTTTGCCTATCTTTCACACTACAGCTGTGTTCATTTTTTTTTTAAATTTTACGCAACAGCATGTCTTAGCTACTATATAACATAACTACCGTATTAGATCTGTATTCTGTTTGTTACTTACAAAACCACTATCAAGTTGCCAGTGACGAAACTAATTTATATATATTATATATATATATACATATATATATATATATATATATATATATATATATATATATATATATATATATATATATATATATATATATATATATATATATATAAAACACGCTATCATTCGTGTATTCATTTGAGACATCTGCCTTGTTCTCTAGAACAGTGGTTATTAAACGTAAACAATGTAGGCATTTATTTCTTGGATATTAGTTGTTGGAGCGCTAGTTTATCAAAACTACCACCGATTCGAGCCAGCGTTGTTGTTGGAGCGCTAGTTTGTCTACACTACCACCGATATGAGCCAGCTTAGTTGTTGAGGCGCTATCTATTCGCTTCTTGTAAGGCTAAGAGCGGGAGGGGAGGTCTGAGAAAGGAACTTAAAAGGGACAACAAAGCACCAATGTGATTTTATCCATCAGTACCAAATTTGGGATGGTCTCAAAATGCCGTCTTAATATCTAGCGGTCTCTCGCGCAATAGATGTTTTTTCAAAAGAATTTTGCCGACAACAGCGTGTGTTTGTAGGAAAAAGAATATACAAGTGCGTGGGATGGTGTCTATAGAATAAAGATACTCCAACCACAGCTACGGTATTCTTTTTCAAAACAACCATCAGGTCAAAAATGCAAGAAAAATAATTTTAACTATAAAAAAATTTTTATGGGCGGCTGTGGGCCCCCTAAACGGCTTGTCCCCCCCCCCCCCCAGGCATTGCGGGGTCTGGCGGCACTGTAGTTCCTCCCCTGGGCTGTCCTCAACAGCTTTCAAAGTTTTCATGGCGATTGGGTAAATATGCAGTAATGCAAAATAGACAGAAAAATGTTTTTCACATGCACAACTGTATGTGGCCAGCTCACGCGTCGGATAACCTTCTGATTTAAGGGGGGGGGGGGGGGAAATCCACAAATGACGTCACATTTTTTAACGACTAACAAAAAGCCAGACCCTCACACACCCCCACCTCAATAACATCATTTATAAATAGTAATTGACTATTAATTATATAATAATGTTCAATTAATTTTAAACGTTCTAATTAATTTCTAAATAATTATATAAAAAAATAATCTTACCTTCCTTGTTTTGTGAATTAGATGTGCCTAATACTAATACTATGCAAATAAATCAATATATGTTGACTAGTGCTGTCTAATGTCAGACAAAATGTGCTAAAGTGGTGAATCGTACGGTTAGGAAGTAGTTCATAAACGATACATTGGTCTACTCGATACTCGATAAAAAAGAGGGATGGGATGGGGGTCGGCTCGGGAAAAAAATTTGAAAGAGACAACAAAGCGTCTATGTACCACCGCCCATTAAAAAACTTACTCAGGGGAGATAATTCCAAGTAAAGGCCTTAAAAGTTTACTATGATATTTCTTGTAAAAGTAAAAAACAAGTAAACGTATATAAAAACGAAGTTTCTAGTATTATATTCTTTTTTATTATTTGTAGGATTCAAGATAGTACAGAATACAAATTCGACCACTATCACAAACACATGTACAATGGATTTCGGCGGGTCCCTAATTTATGCCGCAAAGTAGAACCGCGCATCATGAAAGCCACTTCATATGTAGCGGCTTCTCGTGCTATGGTCTTTGTTGTTTTTTTAAAAAGAATTTTGCCGGCGACAGCGTGTGTTTGATTGTGGGGAAATAGAACTCGGCCTTGACGGCCTTAAAAAATACAACTATAAATAAAAAGAAATTTGATCCCCATCCCCTGCCCCATCCGCCACAGTACACTTTGGAGGATCGGTCAAACAGTTACGTGTCCTCTATTTAGCTATCAAAGGGGGGCAACGAGTCAAATGTGTCATTCAAATTTGAAGCGTTGCCTATATTTTACACTGTATTTTGTGTAAAATCGATTTTTTTTTTTTTGCTGAAGAGCGTGGTATAGTGACTGTAAAATAAAGATAATCGTACCGCAGCTACAGTGTTTTTCTTTTACAAACTAAATATCAAGGCAAAAATGCACGAAAATTAAATTCAAAATTAAAAAAAAATACTAATTATGGTCAGCAGTGGGCCCCTAAACGGCCTGCCCCCCCCCCCCCTCGAGTTTTTCTCTATATATTTTGCTATGTTTTGCCTTGGTGTCACCCCCCTAAATGGTGTCACCCGGTGCGGTCCACACACCCCCCCCCCCCCGAAGAAAAAAGTCTGGAAGAAACACTGCCGAAGACCCACCCATATTATAACCGAATATAACCCCTCCCCGTTACGGGCTAAACATGAAATTAAACATTAATACATTCAAAGGTGATATAGATCTTTTGGTTGTTTTTAGGCTTAAAAGCTAGATCATTGTATCCTAAATTTGATTAACTTTAATGTATTTAGTGTTAATAACTAATGTTCAATTAATACGTGTACTAATTATAAAACAATTAATAATATAAAGACGAGCCTTACCTTCCTTGTGTGAATTAGACTCGTCAACAAAATACTTCATCAGGTAAATGAACAACTACTGACTAGTGTCTTTAACAAAATGTGCAGAAGTGGTCAGTTTACAGTTCAGTAGTTCATAGACGGTTCGTTAATCTATGCATTACATCTTATTGTAAGAGTAAGATTGTGGTGAGGGGTAGAGGTGAGGGGTAGGGGTGAGAGGGGGTTGAGGGGGGAGGGGTGAGAGTTGGGAAGGTTCAAGGGAAGGGGACTAGAAAGTGCCGATAAACATCTACATCAATAGTGCTGACTTTTTCCGGTCGTCTAGAAGACCAGAATAGTCGCCGTAACATTTCCCCAGCCCGATTTCAAAGCGTGCCGGCAAAAACTTCAGATGCTTCGCTAAAGGGAGATAACTTAAACTTTCACAAGTTTATTGATACAGTTGTTAAAGTAAAAATGAACGCAATTATAAATGTATGACATCGAAATAAATAATTATATTTTTTGTAGAGTCCAGGCCAGTAGTTTAAACACACAATCATATATATATATATATATATATATATATATATATATATATATATATATATATTTATATATATATATATATATATATATATATATATATATATATATATATATATATATATATATATATATATTTAATAATGTAAACAATATAACAATCCTTTTTTGTTCTCCTAATCGACGCCACTAAAAGTAAAAAGGTAGGCTACGTCTTTGAAGTTGTCTATATGTCTGGCGGTCTCTCGAGCTATAGTCTGTACATTTTTTTCAAAGACGTTTGCCGACTATCGTGTTTTTTTGTAACTGTAGAAGAAAGACAACTCGACCTCCACCTATTTTTTTTTTTTTTTTTTTTTTTTTAATTTTTTTTTTAAATTTTTTTTTTTAAATAATTTAGCCGGGATTTTTGGGCCCCCATTCGGTCTGGGCCCCCCCGCATTGCGGGGTCTGGCGGCACTGTAGTTCCGCCCCTGGTACAGAGGTCAGAATATGGAGCTACTGTTTGTTATCTCGTAACGTACGGACATGTATGGCAACATGGGTGAAACATCAACAATACAGACAGGTAACACATAACAGGAGGGTTGAACATGAACAATACAGACAGGTAACACATAACACGAGGGTTGAACATGAACAATACAGACAGGTAACACATAACACGAGGGTTGAACATGAACAATACGGACAGGTAACACATAGCACGAGGGTTGAACATGAACAATACGGACAGGTAACATATAACACGAGGGTTGAACATGAACAATACGGACAGTGTGATGACGCAAGATTACGTCAGACATGTTTAGCAGATATAGGTTAGCAGAAACAGACTATAGGCCTAGTTGGTTGGTTAGAGAGGCCAATGAGCGCACAGGGCTGACCGGTCACGTGGGACGGTCAGCTGACCAGTGAAGCGTGGGCCACTGTTAGGCCGAGAGATCATGATTAGCTAGCGAGGGCAGAAGGTGTTAGGTTGTAGAATGGAGCAGACGTAGTTATGTAGAGAACAGTTACAATGTAGATAGTGGTAGGATTGGTCATGGAAGGGCGTGTTAGTAGAGTTAGTAATAGTAGTGGTAGTAGATATTATTTAACAGGCTAGTTAGGAAGAAACTTGATTTTTATAATTTTAATAAAGAACTTTGTATTTGGAACTGAACTGTGTGTTATTGGATTCATTCGTTACCGCCTCTTAAAAATCCTTTCGTACCATCACAACTGGTGGAGCGCGGGACGAACCGCAGATCGAGGACGGGAAAGAAAGTATATCGGTTTACTCATGACGGAGTACGACTGGTGTATTGTTTTCTCTAACTCTTCACAACAGCGGGCCTCTTCAGCCGGAACGAATTTTGAATAACAACACAAGGGAACTGTCAACATATTCAAAAAGATAAGTACCTTCCAAAATTTTTTTTAAACGATTGGGTTTAGAGCCGTGCTGGATAGTTTGTGCCAGCGGTTTTTCTGCCTTACACATTCTTATGTTACGCCCTGTTGCATTAGTTTTGTTTACTTTCCTCTACACACACACATACACATACACAACCATGGAGGCAGAGTTTCAAAGCTATAAACATGGCATACCATTAGACAAGAAAGAAGAAGAATTTGAAACATCTTGAGAGTAGGTTAGAAAACAAGATAGTCAAGATAGTAAAACATGTCAAGAACAAAAGCAGAGTTAGCGTTAGAATTAGTGAAACGGAAAGTACAGCACATAGATAACACGCAACTGCCCAAGAACACCAACCCCATGACCAAAAATGTGACCCCGACCGTCCCCCTAAAAGATTTTGAACAAAGGACAAAAGTCAAGTCGAGTTTTTGTGTTGATCTAGGTAGTCGAGGAAATCGACGTGAAGTCGTACAGTCAGAAGTCAGTGTAGTCAAATCTGAAGTCAATTGTGTTATTGAAGTCAGTGAAGTATAAGTCAGAACTGAAGTCAAAGAAGTTATTTGAAGTCAGTCAAGTCAGTCAATGTTGTTAAAGTCGTAGTTGAGGTCATAGTGACGTAGTTGAAGTCATGTTGCAGTCAAAGAAAAGTCTTTGAAGTTATAAAGTCGTTGAGGTCATAGTGAAGAAGTGAAATCGTCGAAGTTATAGTGAAATCTTTGAAATCAAAGTGATGTCGTTGAAATCATTGAAGTCAAAGTTAAAGTCTTTGAAGTCATATTGAAGTTGTTGAAGTCAAAGTGAAGTATTTGAAGTCATATTGAAGTTGTTGAAGTCAAAGTGAAGTATTTGAAGTCATATTGAAGTTGTTGAAGTCAAGGAAAAGTGATTGAAGTCAAAGTGAAGACGTTTAAGTCGTCGAAGTTTAAGTCAGTCAGTGAAGTCTTTTAAGTTGAAATGAAGTCAAAGTCAGTGAAATCAGTCGTCTAGGTCAAGTTAGTCGGCAAATGGAAGTAGTTGGAATCGTCGAAGTAAAGTTAATCGTGAAAGTGAAATAAGTCAAGTTACTGAAGTCAAAAGTGAAGTCAATAATTAAGTCAAGCAAGCCAGTTTAAGTCAAGTTAGAAGTCAGATAGTGAGAGCTGCTCCACTATTTGATCACGTGTTGAAATATTGATTTGAAATGGCAGAATATTATTGATATACACTCACATGTTTATTGTTTTTGTGAAGCTATTTCTAAGCTCTAGTAGTGTTTACGTCTATTGAGTTTATTAGGCTTTACAGATTGTTGTTAGATTAGAGTGTAATAATTTTTTTTTATTTGGTTATTTTGTAATGTTATATTTGTAAAGTTATTTTTTAATGTTTGTTATGCCGCCAGACAAGAGTTCAGCACGTATAAATTTGGGACTGAGTTTTTTTTTTATGGAAGGTACCTCTGTCTGAATACTTGTCTGCGCGGGCACTAAGTCACGTAAAGCCATTGCTCATGGTCTCGTAATACAATTTTCAGACCCACTACGCTTATTCAGAATGAGACGAGATGAAGCAGACACTTCAAAGAATGCCGCCACCTGAAGCCCTGATTACGTTGAATTACCTGGACAGCGAACAGCCCTGCTGAACAGAGAATTGCCCTGGTCAAGACAGCGGACGGATCGCCACCGCTTCGCCCCCGCACTGGGGTTATCTAACAGACCGCCAGCTACGTACACCTACGTCGGCAGATACAAAGGGTAGAAGACCATCGTCCAAGTTCCCAGCGTCGGAATGTTACGTCAGTGTTCGCCACCGCATCAGACAACTCCAGTTCATCGTGTAACCACTCTACGTGGACGTCTCAACCAGCGTTGAGATTGTTGCGTCATCACATTGACCAACGAAGTTACGCATACACCCGCCTCACGGGAATTTACATCAAAACTCGCCACAACCCACCCACCACAGAGGAACGCCAACAATTGCATAACTTACACATACACTTACAATGCTCGCTGAGCCGTTCAACCAGTTACACATTACCACTAAGATTGGCTCAAGGCCAGTACACGACAACCTAGCCAGAACTGAGTTACACATGATTGAATTCACACACACCATAAACATAGACATACATTAGCAAGCAGAGACACCAGTCACACCACAAGAGCTCAGGAACTAGAACAATGACATTTATTTCAAACACAGAAGACACGAGATTTTATGTTTTTGTAAACTGTGCTGTCCCATTTTGTATTTGATTTACATGATTGATGTTAGGGATAGAATAGAGCAGTAAGATAGATAGTTTGTTGATGTATTAGATTAGTAGCAGACGCTGAAAAATATAATTTGTCAGCTACAGAAAGGGAGGGAGATATGTGATGACGCAAGATTACGTCAGACATGTTTAGCAGATATAGGTTAGCAGAAACAGACTATAGGCCTAGTTGGTTGGTTAGAGAGGCCAATGAGCGCACAGGGCTGACCGGTCACGTGGGACGGTCAGCTGACCAGTGAAGCGTGGGCCACTGTTAGGCCGAGAGATCATGATTAGCTAGCGAGGGCAGAAGGTGTTAGGTTGTAGAATGGAGCAGACGTAGTTATGTAGAGAACAGTTAGAATGTAGATAGTGGTAGGATTGGTCATGGAAGGGCGTGTTAGTAGAGTTAGTAATAGTAGTGGTAGTAGATATTATTTAACAGGCTAGTTAGGTAGAAACTTGATTTTTATAATTTTAATAAAGAACTTTGTATTTGGAACTGAACTGTGTGTTATTGGATTCATTCGTTACCGCCTCTTAAAAATCCTTTCGTACCATCCCAGACAGGTAACATATAGATAGAGGGTGAAACATGAACAATACAGACAGGTAACACATAACACGAGCGTTGAACATAAATAATACGGACAGGTAACACATAGCACGAGGGTTGAACATGAACAATACGAACAGGTAACATATAACACGAGGGTTGGACATGAACAATACAGACAGGTCACACATAACACGAGGGTTGAACATGAACAATACGGACAGGTAACACATAACACGAGGGTTGAACATGAACAATACGGACAGGTAACACATAACACGAGGGTTGAACATGAACAATACAGACAGGTAACATGTAGCGCGAGGGTTGAACATGAACAATACAGACAGGTAACACATAACACGATGGTTGAACATGAACAATACGGGCAGGTAACTTATATAACGCAAGGGTTGAGCACGAACAATACGGACAGGTAACACATAACACGAGGGTTGAACATGAACAATACGGACAGGTAACATATAACACGAGGGTTGAACATGAACAATACGGACAGGTAACATCGTATAATGAACATGTATCCATCCATACTATTCACTACAAGAATACATTGATCCACAAACTCAAGAAAACAGTGGCATCTAATCACTCCAGATTATCCTACAATACTCGCACTATATAATATGGACTGACTGCTAGCGTAAATATTGGAGTGCAGTGATTAGTTCATATTTAACGTTATTTATTTAAAATAAAAAAATCAAATTTATTTACTTAATCCTGATGAAATACCACAATATTGAAATATAATATTAGCGGCTCTTAAAAAAAAACTGGGAAATTAAAAAAAAATGTAACTTTTGGCTCTTCGTCTCAAAGGGAGCCAACCGCTGGGCTAAGATCAGTGCAGATTTGTCCCTTTTGTAAGGGATCCAGAAATAAGCTGAAGAAATGGTTAAGCAAATTTTATCACAACTTTAATAATGATTCTTAAAATAAAGTTATCGTATCTCTGTTGTATATGAACATATGGTACAAGATGTATTTTATTATTATCTAAAAAATATACAAAATTGTTTGCATACTGTACAATTGCATACATTTTATAAGTAAAACAATAAACAGAGATGGTGAATTTTGTTATGAGTTGTTCGATTCTAATTTGTTTGAGCTATTTTGTTAATTTAGTTCCCTTGCATTGTAAAATTGTGTCCCTTCTGTAAGAGATTTAGATTTAATATTAAATAAAGAGTTATGCATCGTTTTTACTTACTTATAGAACATTTAACATTTTTAGCGCAATTTCCATTCTGGAGAATTGCGTTTATTAACTCGTCATTTCTGGGAATGGATGGATGGATGAATGAATGTATGGATGAATGTGTGTCCGGGCTTTAAGTCGTATCTCCTCCTCAACGAAGCAATATCGATGACTAGTTCCAAAAGCAATTATGTTAAGCAAGTTACGAGAATGAGCATAGGCCATAAAAATTCCGGGTTTCTTTCATGTATTTCCCGGAAAAGCCAAAAAACCTCGAAAAAATTCAGTTTTTGGCCCATATCTCGGCAACCAGACCACTTAGCGACTTGAAAGATGTACCAATCGATTCATGCCATAATTTAGAACAATATTGCCGAAGAAAGTTTTCAAAAATATCCTCTCGTTCGGTCACAAATTTTAAAATTACATAAACACCTACAAACCGATCGTTCTTCTAGCTTGAACGCACCCCAGCAATATACGTCAGAGCTATTTTTAGATAACATAAGGAAATTGCGCATAAATGTCACTAGACTTTTTTATTAACTTGTTTTTAAAACAATAAGTAAATGGTTATTCAGAGTGAAAACGAGACATAAGATAAAGGTTGAAAAACTCGATATTACTGTAGGACATGGTGTTTTATGTAAAAAATATTTTTTTTTGGTTTTTATTTGTTTTAAATTATTGTTTTATTTTGAAAGTTTACTGAATTAATTCGCTTGAATTTTATAAAATAGTGTATACAAAAGATGTAAAGCATTATGTTAGAAAAAAAGTGCTAACACGCTAGACATAATACAATTTATCGGGCAGCAGTAGTAAATTTATTTTAAAAGTCATTTCGCTAGTTTTTACAGCACATGTCGTACTTGAAAACAGGTCGTTTATTATCGTAGTAATTCTTCTGCGAAAACACGACAGTAGCGTATTGTCGTTTAGGGAAATCTTTAGGTGTACACGAATACAATCATGGTTTCTAGAGACACAAGCCATCGATACCCGTTACACGTCAATTATAGGCCTATATATTTTTTATGTTATACTTGTTTCAGAAAAATAATTCTAAAAATAGTTAAATGCACACATACATTGTGCTAAATGGTAACTACAGGACGCTCGACTCTTTGCATCCCAACTAAATAGGCCTACATACTGTATATAACATGCACTAATCTAAATTAAATTTGCTTTTGTCCCTTTTTTTAAAGTTTAATTGATTGCCTTCCACAAAGTTCACTCCATTCGATCCAGGAGCTAGCAGTAAGGATATGTTGCATATTAATACATTAAAATGCATGAAATACATAGTATTGCATACAATTTACATTAAAAGAAAAACAATATTTTCATGACTTTTCTCTTGTAGTTTATCTTACATTTCCTATAAAATTCTTGGGCCGATTCTTGCGTTAGCAATCTTCAGTGGATAGTGATCTTCGTTGGTAGTTGTAATTGAGTCGTTCTCAAGTCTTAAAGTGGTGTTACTTGAGTTTGGGATGTCGATTTGAAGTTGGAACGTTTTAGAGTGATCACGATTTAATTGTGTTGCTGGTTGGTAGATTGAGATTGCGTAATCGTTGCTTGGAAGTCGCAAGTTGAAAATGTGAAGTAGAAGCGTTGGCAGAATAGTTTATTTCTAATAAATCGAGAGATGCATACTCGTGCGGTATGAAAATGTGAGTAGTCGAGTTGATCGTTGAGTATAGATCTTCGTGATTATCGTAAGTTGAAGGTATATTGTTTGGAGTGTTTGAGAGTTGATTCGTTGCTTGTTGGTATATGGCCTAATCGTGTGTTGGAAATCGCAATTTGAGTGTAAAATAATAGCGTTGGTAGGATTGTTTATTTGGGTAATACTTTTAGTTAGTTGGGAGATGAAAAGTCGTGCGTTGTGAACCAAGACCGCTGTGGTGTTGCGTCCACACATCCCTCTAACGCTCTAAGCTCTCGAGAAGAGCCACCAAGTACTAGTACTTTGGTGGTTTCAATGTACGAGTGGCAATCATCTATTTTAACTTTTCAGCTAGACGCCGCCTACCTAGGAGTAATCTTAGGTAGGATGTTCCGTCACGACACCATTGAACTACGATAAACTCAAACAATACTGAAAGATCAACTCGACTATTCAACGTTCATATAAATTGTATAAAGATTACACTAAATAATAAATAACGCTAGTCTCGTTTAAAAAAGTATTATATTAAAAATAAATTCACACGTTTAACTGAATGTCCAATTAAACATTGTAATTATTTCTGGCTCTCTAATAACAAAGAGAAAAAAACTTCCTCTATTTTGTTCGTCAAAAACTTTCAAAAACTTTCAAAAATTTGAAAATAAGAATACGGTAAGCGCGTGTATCTGCCAAGTATAGAGAGTTGCATATCATGTTACATCATGAAAATATATGGAGATAGATTTAGCTTTCAGCTCGACCGCCTTATTTAACTCTATTTTAACTCGATTTAACCATTATTTAAATCGGAAACATGTTTTTTCTTCAACATATTTTTTAATTTTATGTCTTGGTGTCATCCCCCCCCCCCTCTAAATGGTGTCACCCGATGCGGTCCGCACTCCCCGCCCCGCCTTGCGACGCCTATGAGAAGGGCATATTATGTATAGTTTAATTTTGAAAAGGCCGGGCGTAGTAACACCGATTGCAATATCGTTCTTGTGTAGCTGTATATGCAAGGGAAATAACTGAAAAAAAAACTTATAAAATTGTGAAAAAAAAAATAGTTAGGAAATGATGACAACTCTATATTATACAAAAATACAAGTTTTACACAATTGTCAATTAGATTTCAGACACTAAAGTTTTTTTTTCGGAATAGTATTTTAAATATTGTTAAAATTCTTTTAATTAACATTTTTAACAAATACTTTTACCTATTTCTGGATCCCTGACAAAAGGGACGCAAGTGAATTTAATTTTTTTGTTGTTATAGTAATAATTAGTTACAGTACGGATTTAGTTGGGAGCCAAAGTGTCGAGGGTCATAAAGTCATTTTATTAAAGCTAAAGGGTCGATGGCGTTTTGTCATGTTCCTCTATTTTGTCAGACATGTGGAATAGTTATGTGGTGTAAATCTAGCTCATTAATTAAGTATTGAAAGAAAAACTTAGCAAAAATTCTAGTGGTGTGGATGCGAATCTTCTTTAATCAGAGTTCTTTCAGACATTTTTCTCTTTGTGGCAATTGAAATTTCCACGAGGGGGGGGGGGGGAGACAGATTTGACCAATCGCCAAAAATAATATTATTACGACTCGCTTATTAAACCCTAAAGTTAAAAAAAAAAAGCGAAATGTTACAGGTTTATCTCTTCAAGCAAAAAAAAAATATTTTTAGCAAAAGGTAACAATATATCAACGGCAAGAAAATGTGTACACTGAAACACTGTGAGTAATTAAAGTCACTAACAGTTTTCCAAACCTAAATCTTTTTCTTCAAATATTTTAATTTTAGTATCGAAATAAAAATACGCAACGGTAGTGTATTTTAACCCACAGTGTGTATAGTCCCCTAAAGTAGCAACTCTGTCTTCGAGCCTAACACGGATGTCTTGTATTATTTTGTCCACATTTTTTATGACTCGTATTTTTATTTTTATAGCGTATATTATCATTGTCCAAAGTCTGCAGCTAATGTATTGCTGTGCTAATAGTTTGACACATGAAGAATGTTGTAGATTTCGATGGAATCATATTTATTTCCCTTTAAATAGAAGAAACGGTGAATGCTGAGTGCCATACAACAAAAAAATAACATAATTATATTATATATATATATATATATATGTAACTAGGGTAGGCCTAGCTACCAGTTACAATCTGATAACGAACGACAAGCCGCGACGCAGTATTACAGTCTGATGCAACCGATAGCAGGTGGCTTATTAGATCGGACTGATAACAAGCTCAAAGCCAACGCGTGCTATTTTGGGAAACGGTACGAGGGGATTCAGACGGCCTGTCAACTTTGATTGATAGGATGCAGATGTTTAATTAATCGGACTGTACGTTAGAACTGCGCAACTAGTAGTCGGAGACATCGAGTACAAGTATCGATTACGGATGAATACAAGTACGAAGACGAGTACGAATACAAGGGATAAATAGGAGGGGACGGCTGAACTCGACCCCTTTTCCCCTTTCCTTTTTCGATCGCTCGCTCTCCTTCATCGCTCGCTTTAGATCAGTCAGTCTGCGTGACATATCAAGTTGGTTATATTGTGTTAAGAAGGACAATAGACATGTGGATTCAGTTATATGAAGCCTAGTGAGGACTGTTAGGGGTCAGTTGATTCAGACTATTATTGTGAAGCATTCCTGTTGATTCATTGTGTTATTTTGAAGCATTTCTTGATTCATGTAATAAAAGGATCAATAGCGAACCTGCATCTTCGAGTATTTCTACTGTAGTCGATGTTGTGTAGCATGAGTGGTTAAACTCGTTACAATTGGCACTACAGGCAAATAGTCTCGTAACAATGTGGCGTTGCGAGCAGGGTAACTGTTCGCTCGTTACAATTGGCGTTGTCGGCAGGATACCTGTTCGCTCGTTACAATTGGCGTCGTCGGCAGGATACCTGTTCGCTCGTTACAATTGGCGTCGTCGGACAGGATGAATTCAACTAGACTTGCCGTTGGAGGCACCCATAGTCAACCTTGTGCATAACTGTGTTTAGTGTGTGTGTGAATTCGGACATTCAGGAACAGTGAAAATTGAGGAACGAGGAAAATTTTTTCATACACACACGGTAAGAAAGAACTCTTTTTTTTTACTAAAGGAATAAAATGTCTACTCTGGACGAGAAGCAGACCCATATAGTGGTCCTACCCAGAGAGTCCCACATTAACAAATTTTACGGGGACGGTGATCCAACTTTAACCAACAGGTTCAGTGAAGAGGTCAAAGCGGCCTGGGCCTCGAGAGGCATGTCACCAGAGGAAAGATTAAGACTGCTGATGGGCAGTATAGGAGAGATGGTCAGGGCAGAGGTCAAATGCCACGATAAAACCATCCAATCAGATCCAGATAAGGTGCTGGATCTGATTATGGAGACCTTTGGGGAGAGACGGTCGGGATCGCAACTGCTATCAGGGTTCGTAGGCTTAAGGCAGAGAATGGCGGAGAGTGTGATGGAGTACTCACACCGGATGAACAGGGCCTTTGATTCGGTAAAGGGCAAAACACCTGACATTGATGTGCGCCTACTGAGGGACCATTTCATCGAGGGGCTAGCAACCCCGATCTTAAGAAGAGAGTTGAAAGAGGAGGTCAACAAGGACCCGCAGTTGACCTTCCTTCAGGTCAGGAACTCAGCGATCCGCAGGTCCGAGGATGAGGACCAATCGAACTGTTCGGTGGACAAAGTCTCTGTGCCGGAGCAGAAACAATCCCCACCCACAGGGGCCGACACGATGGAGACCATGATGGCTCAACTGTTGGCCCACCTAGATAAGGTTGACCAACGTTTGGAGAGGTTAGAAAGCAGGTCAACAGCTGAGAATCAGGAAAAGAACGGGACAAAACAGAGACAGGTTGGACGGCCGCGTCCTGCCAAGCCATCACTCCAATGGACGGCCGACGGTCGGCCAATTTGCTTGTCCTGTTCACAACCCGGACATATGGCACGGTACTGTCAGGGAAACGGTCGTCCTCTGTAAGGCAGGGCCAGGCTACAGAGGGGCGAGGTTATGGCCCAAGAAACAAAATGATGGGAGTCTGTCCCGAAATGGTGATTACGATTGGGGACATCGCGGTGAAGGCAATTGTGGATACAGGCTCCCAGGTGACGACAATTACGGAACAATTTTACACCAAATGGATGAAAGGAAAAGACAATAGGTTAAGGTGTGACACAAGCATGCGCCTGACGGCAGCTAATGGATTAACCATTCCATACTGTGGTTATTTTCTGGCGGATGTCGTGGTGGCAGGACATAGGTTGAAGCAGGTTGGGGTGTTCGTTACGAAACACAACCTACAGACAAATGTGTCAAATATACCTTGCCTGTTGGGCATGAATATTCTTGGCCAGTTGCCAGAATTTCTTACAAATATTGTCGGATCGACCACACCAGGTCGGGGATCCAAGTTGGCCAGGTTTGCCAAGACCAGAGGAAGGACAGCAGTCCCGGCAAACACGGTCAAGGCAATCACATTACAAATTGGTGATAGAAGCGTGAATGGTGATGTGATGATAGAACCATGTGGCGCCGCACTGAGGGCAGGCGTCGTGTTACTGCGGACATACACATCAGCGGAAAACGGACTAGTTCAAGGGTTGGTAGCAAATGTTTTGGATGAGGAAATTTTTATACCGCCTAATACTCTGGTAGGAGTACCACAGAACGTCGAGGTACAAAGGTCGGCACAGTGCATCGAACTGAGCAATACCAGCAGTAATGAAGTAACAGTTAGGTCGGTCAATGTGACGGCCGAGGTGAAGAAAGAGGATGGCCGATCATATACATTCCCGGAAACTGAGGACCCAAAACTAAATGAATTGTTGAATAAGTACAGGGATATATTTGCCTCGTACGAGGGTGATTTGGGGTACACGGAAGTAATCAAACACCAGATACCCTTACTACAAGACAAGCCGGTGGCGCAACCCTACCGAAGATTACCACCAAGTCACTACTCGGCGGTGAAAGCACACCTGAATGATCTACTAAAAAAGGGAATTATTACAACCAGTACAAGCCCGTATGCGGCACCGATAGTAGTGGTAAAAAAGAAGTCAGGGGAGATAAGACTGTGTTGTGATTACCGGAAATTAAACAATATCACAAGAAGGGATGCATTCCCCTTGCCTCGTATTGATGAGTGTCTTGATGCGTTGGGGGGAGCAAGATTTTTTTCTACCCTGGATTTGGCTAGTGGCTACCACCAAGTGGCCATGCACCCCAACGATCAACATAAAACGGCATTTATTTCTCCACTGGGACTGTACGAGTGGACCCGTATGCCGTTTGGTTTGACTAATGCACCTGCTACATTCCAGCGAGTAATGCAGAGTGCTATGAGTGACTTTCTATTTCAAATAATGTTGGTGTACTTGGATGATATTCTAGTTTACTCAAAAACTTGGGAGGACCATCTAAAAAGATTAGAACAAGTGTTTCTCCGTCTTAGGGAGATAGGAGTAAAGCTGAACCCAGACAAATGCTGCTTTGGTCTGAAATCGGTACATTTTTTGGGTTATGTGATTTCGTCGGATGGCATCGCCACTGACCCAGATAAAATTGCAGCTGTTAAAGAATGGAAACAACCAACAACTACGGTAGAGGTCAGGTCATTCTTGGGTTTTGCTTCCTATTATAGAAAATTTGTACCTGGTTTTGCAAAAATTGCCGCACCGTTGCATGACTTGGTAAACAAAATGACAAAGAAACACAGTAAGGAGAAAAAGAAAGGTAAAACACACCGGATAGGTGAATTATGGACTGATGAATGCCTGAACTCGTTTAAGCTCTTGAAAAAGGCTTTGACAGAGGCGCCGATATTGGGATACGCGGACTTTGACAAACCATTTCGGTTAGAAATCGACGCCAGCTCTAAAGGTCTGGGAGCTGTGCTATCACAACAATAAAAGCAAGGTTTCAGGGTTATTGCGTATGCCAGTCGAGCTCTGAAGGGATCAGAGAAGAACATGACAAATTACAGCGCCATGAAACTAGAACTTTTGACATTAAAATGGGCTGTGACTGAAAAATTCAGGGACTATCTATTAGGTGCTAAATGTGTGGTATACACTGACAATAACCCCTTGAGTCACCTAAAGACAGCAAAGTTGGGATCCATCGAACAGAGATGGGCAGCAGAATTGGCACTCTTTGACCTGGAGATAAAATATCGCCCGGGGCGGTCCAATGGCAATGCGGACGCTTTATCAAGGAATCCTTACGAGAGACCGGGTGATGAGGAAGAAACGCTGACAGGAATATGTGAGGTCAGAGCGTCAACAGATATCCCTCATGGGGTACAAGTGATGCAAAACGGGCAGACCGGGGTGGAGCACATATCCACAGAGCCCGGACATATGGACAGTAGTGATTTTAATTGCCTTAATCACAAAAAGATAAGAGATGCCCAGAGAACGGATAGTGGCTTACAACCGCTATTGAAATACGTCCAGGAACAAAAATTCCCAGGAAGAAGGGAAAGAGAACAATTTGGTCGAGAAACAAAGAAAATACTGAGTCAGTGGGACCGTCTCAGTATAGAGGATGGTGTTCTCATGCGGAGAATTCATGACCAAATTGATGGGACAATACACCAGGTGGTGGTGCCTGGACAGTTACGAGAAGAAGTGCTAAGGTTGGCACATGACAGGGCAGGACACCAGGGTCAGGACAGGACGCACAAAATATTACGACGGAGGTGTTACTGGCCCAATATGGAAATGGAGGTCAAACGCCATTGTGAGGCTTGTGTGAGGTGTCAGCATGCGAAAATGCCAGTTGTCAAAATGAGACAGCCATCAGGACACCTACTAGCGACAAAACCACTAGAGATTGTGGCTATGGACTTTACGTCGTTGGAGCAATCATCGGATGGGACGGAACATGTGTTGGTAATGACTGATGTATTCACCAAATGGACTGTGGCGGTGCCCACACGAGATCAGACTGCCAAAACAGTGGCAAAGGTCTTAATAGAACATTGGTTCATCAAATATGGCATACCAAGACAATTACACTCTGACCAAGGAAGGGCTTTCGAGTCAGAAGTAATTAACCAACTGTGCAGCCACTACGGGATCAACAAATCTAGAACAACCACATTTAATCCGAAAGGAAACGGACAGTGTGAACGGTTCAACCGCAGCATGCATGATTTGCTGCGTACCCTAGAACCTGAACAGAAAAAACGTGGGCCGGATTTTCTCCCAGAGTTGGTATATCTATACAACTGCACCCCCCATGCCACAACCGGCTTTGCGCCACACATGTTGCTGTTCGGACGGGAGGCTCGACTCCCTCTTGATTTGTTCCTAGGAAAAAGGGAGAGTATGACTGGCTCATACACCGCACTGGAATATGTGAATGAACATATGAGAAGAATTAGAGAAATGTACAGGGTAGTACAGGAAAGACTAGAACATGAAGCACGGCGAAGGGAACCGCCGGTACAGACAAAGGACCCGCCACTCAAACTGAACGACAGGGTATTACTGCGTAGCCACCCGTTAGGCAGAAACAAAATCCACGATCTCTGGGGACAGGAGATATGGCAAGTCGTGGAGATGCCTAAAGTAGCAGGTGGCCCCTTTAAGATAAGACCCATCGATCACGCCAAACCGGATCGGTGGGCGAATATTGCTCAATTAAAGAAATATTGGAATAGGCAAGAAGAGCAGTTACACACAGAGAAACCTAAGACAATTAGGGGACCGGAAGTTACAACGGAAATTCACATACCCATCCCGGAACCATATCACCATCAACAGAACAACCGCGATACACAAGTGGAGGATAACGGCAACAAAGAGGATCCCGTTCCTTCCAGAAGCAGAGAGACAGTAGACCATCAGATAAGTGGTCCGCGGAGAAGTTTGAGGAACAGAAGGAAGACGAAATTTTTTGTCAGCAACCATCAATTCTTTCATGGTCGCGCTGGTATGAGAACAGACGGTTCAAAAAGCTATAAAAGTGAACTGGTGAAGGCACCAAACGAAAAGGGTGGATGTGAATTCTAGAACTGTTTTGTGTCTCAGGAAGATGATGTAGACACAGTTGATATGTGAAATAGGTATAACTGTCAATCGTATACGAATGGGACGACGTGGACAGTGAGTGGAACAATAAAAATTTTTTTTCTACGATTGTGCGATTGACTTTGGAGGAGTGCACCTGCCAAGCGTTGTTTGTGGTTGAAAACACACAAAAAAAGGCAGGGGTGGATGTAACTAGGGTAGGCCTAGCTACCAGTTACAATCTGATAACGAACGACAAGCCGCGACGCAGTATTACAGTCTGATGCAACCGATAGCAGGTGGCTTATTAGATCGGACTGATAACAAGCTCAAAGCCAACGCGTGCTATTTTGGGAAACGGTACGAGGGGATTCAGACGGCCTGTCAACTTTGATTGATAGGATGCAGATGTTTAATTAATCGGACTGTACGTTAGAACTGCGCAACTAGTAGTCGGAGACATCGAGTACAAGTATCGATTACGGATGAATACAAGTACGAAGACGAGTACGAATACAAGGGATAAATAGGAGGGGACGGCTGAACTCGACCCCTTTTCCCCTTTCCTTTTTCGATCGCTCGCTCTCCTTCATCGCTCGCTTTAGATCAGTCAGTCTGCGTGACATATCAAGTTGGTTATATTGTGTTAAGAAGGACAATAGACATGTGGATTCAGTTATATGAAGCCTAGTGAGGACTGTTAGGGGTCAGTTGATTCAGACTATTATTGTGAAGCATTCCTGTTGATTCATTGTGTTATTTTGAAGCATTTCTTGATTCATGTAATAAAAGGATCAATAGCGAACCTGCATCTTCGAGTATTTCTACTGTAGTCGATGTTGTGTAGCATGAGTGGTTAAACTCGTTACATTTGGCACTACAGGCAAATAGTCTCGTAACATGTGGCGTTGCGAGCAGGGTAACTGTTCGCTCGTTACAATTGGCGTTGTCGGCAGGATACCTGTTCGCTCGTTACAATTGGCGTCATCGGCAGGATACCTGTTCGCTCGTTACATATATATATATATATATATATATATATATATATATATATATATATATATATATATATATATATATATATATATATATATATATATATATAAATATATATATCAAGCGAAATTAAATGCACATTTTGCTTAGAATTTTGTGATTGAATAGATATTATTAGGGAGCTCATTTATTCTGGTTTTCATCAGTAGGGGAGAGAAACGCTATTTTCTTGAATTACGTAATATATCCGCTGTTGTTTCCCTTGGACTGTAGGGACACAAGTACCGTGTATTTCTTCTTCGACGCTTATAAAATTGCAGACGTCTGACTAACACAATATTATCTAACAATATACGAGCTTACTTATGTAAATTGATCGTCATTAGTTACGAAATGCATTTAACTATTTTGTGACCATTATAATCATAACAAAGAAATTCTCAAATTGCTAAAACTACTATTGTCATACTCTAAACGTAACAACGAACACATCACCGCTGTCCTCATAGTCGTTGAATTGTCAAAAGAGCTACACAGGTAGACAGTAAGGCTTGGTGTAAAAAGTTTAATTCTAAAAAATGCGCAGGCAAAGGCCGGATTTATTATCACCCTCCTGTAGTAAAATGGTCACAAGCAAGGGCAATAACTATACCAAATAAATGAAACAAATACGAATCGAAAAAAATACACCATAATTATTGGAGTTTTTTTTTTTTATTTAACGTATGCAATTGTACTTTAATCAGAAAATGTGAACTAGTTTAAATTCAAAGAAAATACAAGTTGTATCTTATTTACACGAATATACTGGACACCTTAACTTTATTTTTACAAGCTTTTATTAAACTCACTTCCTCGACAGTCTGTCTGTCTAGACAGAAACGCAGGAGTGAAAATTCGGACAGTTGTACTTGACCGATACGATTCACAGTTGGCACGTGGGTCAAGACATGAAGACAATGCAATCTGAAACTAAATTTGACTTAATTGGATGCCTAATTAATTTTTTATGAATTAATAAAAATTTGGACCGAATTAGTAGGCATGTCTAGCCAACCATACCACACGCGTCATCACCTTCAATAGCTGCGCCATCACGTAATGGCTGCGTTCAAAAACCATTGCGCGCCTACTGAACGTGATGTTCAGTAGGCGCGCAATGGTTTTTAGTCATGTAACTCTATTGTAAATAAAACATGTAAAGTACTGAAAAAAAAATTCATAAAATCGTTTTAATAACAAGCTTTTATGTAATGATGCACTAAAAAGTAGAAAATAAATTATAGACTACTATTTAAATAACTATAAAGAAAAGCGTGGGTGTCTTCCTTAACATTAGTAAAGGTATCCAATAGATACTAAAGTGACCCACGCTTTTCTTTATAGTTATTTAAATAGTAGTCTATAATTTATTTTCTACTTTTTAGTGCATCATTACATAAAAGCTTGTTATTAAAACGTTTTTATGAATTTTTTTTTATTCATTATTTAAGTATTGTTAAAATATATTTAACAATATAGCCTTGTTGTTTTTGAACAATTTCTGGATCCCCTACAAAAGGGACACAAGTGAATTTAAATTTTGGTTAGTGTAGTTTAGTTACACTATAGATTTATTTGGGAGATAAGCGTCATTAAGTTTCCTTTATTTTACTAAAGCTAAAGGGTCGATGTCGTTCTGTCAGGTGCCTCTATCTTGTCAGACATGTCGAATAGTTATGTAGTGTAAAGCTATCTCATTAGTTAGGGATTTAAAGAAAAAAATAAGCAACTATGTTAGTGGTGGGGATGCGAATCTTCTTTAATCAGGGTTGTTTCAGACATTTTATCCAGGCGACACTTGAAACTTCCGGGGGAGGAGGGGGGTGCAATTTAAATTTAAAATCTATCTCGAGCAGTCCTCATTTCACCCAAACCGTGGAGTCTATTAGGCGTTGGTAGATCAGATAAAAGACTTGGATACTACCAGTTGTGGTGTATACGGGGAGACAAGTTCATTATTTTATATTTTAAGTGATGTATTCGGGAGCCGGACGTTTTACCGGAAGACACTTGCTTGAATGCCGTTTTTAATGTGAGACGTTAGCTTTATTTTAAGGTTCATTTTTGAACCAAGCCAATACTACAATCAAGCACATTAAACCATTCTCACTTGTCTTTAAACTTTATCCATATTTTAACTAAACTACACTAACCAACATATAAATTATCATTTACTTTTGTCCCTTCCCCCCCCCCCCCCCTCCCTAAGACATGTATTTTACAGCGTCAGTTTGCCTTGTATGTTCGCTTTAGTATTAGAATTTTTATAACCGGCTTGCGACCCTTATGTAAAATCGAAAGACAATATTTTATCGAGGTCTTGTGCTTTGTCCCTTCTTTGAGGGATCGAGAAATATTTCATAAGATAATAACTAAGAAAACATGTTTTAACAATGGCTTTTAGAACGATCATTTTTAAAAAGTTGAAGTGTCAAATAGTCAATAGAAATAAAGTTACGAGTAGGGTTTTCTTTAAATCTAGAAATAAAACACATTTTTCTAACAAATGTACATTTGTTTACGTTATTAAAGAAATAAAATTAATAACTATAGTGTATTTCGTTCTTTGTTTTCGATTATTTTTGTTTTATTTATTTGATTTTGTTATTTCCCCTGCATGTACATGTAGTTCTCGCCTTTTTCAAAATTAAACTAGACATAGTATGCCCTAATACTGATCTTTTTAGCGTTGAGAACAGGACGAAAGATTGCAAGACATATAATTTCTGTCTACCTGTGTATTTTTATTAATATTTCAACATTAGAAATTAAAGTAATGTAATGTGAGTTTGTTAAGATTTTCATAATTAGCATTGTAAATGATATCGGTAAATGTACAAAAGGAATCTGGTACATTGTTAGATCTTATTGTATCAAACATGACAGTAATAATAGGGGTCATCAATTTATGACGTACACTTGGGTGGAGGAGGGGAGGGTCCGAAAAAAATGACTTTTGTGGACGCGTGCCGATTTGGAAGGTGGGGGGGGGGAGGGGGTTCGGGCCATTGTAAATGTCCACATGTTACATTTTTTAACAATAAAATACTTACATACTTTTAAAAATGCACATAATATTTAGGTTATACGTCATTAAATCGCCATTTCCCGGTTTGGAAATACCCAGGACAGCCAGTGATTAATGTATCAGAAATGAAACTGTATACCGCACGCTTTTACAAAGCCAATAGTAAAATGTTGCATCAAATCTGTGCATTGGCCAATGAATTGATAAAGAAATGCATTTGGAAACCTTCTTGTAAAGTTCAACCCAAACTACAACAACCCGCTACAACCCGTTCTCAGAGGTCACATCATCGTGGCCTATAGGTTGAGATTTATACTGCCTTTGGCCACCCGTGTTGTGGCCCAATGTGTTTGGGTCATCATATCTTGATTCCAAAGCCTCGTAAAAATAACTTAAATACTGGGAATCTAGCATACGGCTTGTTAGGTAGATTGATTCAACTATATAAGCCAATGGCTGAAATTATTTTGTCCCACATAGTATATTGATTAGGGTGTCAATTCTAGCTAGGTTCTTAAGTTGTCTAATATTAAATTGGGGTATGATGAGGGTATGATTAGCTGCAATATATTTTATGTATGTTTCATATTAAATGTTGATGTTGTGTTATGTTAATCAGGCTATTAGCGCAAGCTGTATATACGTGTCGATACTCAATGGTATGGATGTAGAGTGCTGCTGTATAAATTTGCGCTTTTATCTCTATAGGCTGTCATTGTGATATATGTATAGTGCTGTCTATGATATAGATGAAATTTGTTGGTGTATACATGAGTGTGCTTTTGTTTTTACTTTCATGTCTACGAATATTTTGCAAAAGGCCATTAACACTCATTAACCTATCTGAACTACTGTATCGTTTCAGTGGCTATGTATAAGGTTAAATGGTTATAGTAACTACACTTAAACTCGTGTTTCTTCCACTTCAACCATGCAAATCATGTCACTTTTAGATAACCTGGTCAATGTCATTAGCGCTTATTATAAACACAACTGTATGTATAAGACCGACATTTAACTTAAACACATGTAAAGTAAAATGTGTTGTGAATCAGCCGACTTAGTAAAGTAAACATAATGTAAGAACACGCGTACATGCTAGTATATAAGTTAGACATACGTTCACATACTTCTGTTTTGATTGTTTTAACATCAAAATATGAATAAAACTAGAAAATAAAAATTTGAATTTAAAAATAAAATAAAACATAAATACAAAATAAAGATATAAAGGTGGTGACAGTCTCAAAATATGATGGGCACACCGACGACTACACTTACATATAACAGTCTCATATGTTGGGCACACCAACACCAACACTTACATATAACAGTCTCAATTGTTGGGCACACCAACACCAACACTCACATATAACAGTCTCATATGGTGGGCACACCAACACCAACACTTACATATAACAGTCTCAATTGTTGGGCACACCAACACCAACACTCACATATAACAGTCTCATATGCTGGACACACCAACACTCACATATAACAGTCTCATATGTTGGGCACACCAACACCTACACTCACATATAACAGTCTCATATGTTGGGCACACCAATACCAACACTTACATATAACAGTCTCATATGTTAGGCACACCAACACCAACACTCACATATAACAGTCTCATATGTTAGGCACACCAACACCAACACTTACATATAACAGTCTCATATGTTAGGCACACCAATACCAACACTTACATATAACAGTCTCATATGTTAGGCACACCAACACCAACACTTACATATAACAGTCTCATATGTTGGGCACACCAACACCAACACTCACATATAACAGTCTCATATGTTAGGCACACCAACACCAAAACTTACATATAACAGTGTAAGTGTTGGTGAGTCCAACATGTTATATGGCAACCCAACACTCACATATAACAGTCTCATATGTTGGGCACACCAACACCAACATTCACATATAACAGTCTCATATGTTGGGGCACAACAACACCAACACTCACATATAACAGTCTCATATGTTAGGCACACCAACACCAACATTCACATATAACAGTCTCATATGTTAGGCACACCAATACCAACACTTACATATAACAGTCTCATATGTTAGGCACACCAACACCAACATTCACATATAACAGTCTCATATGTTGGGGCACAACAACACCAACACTCACATATAACAGTCTCATATGTTGGGCACACGAACACCAACACTTACATATAACAGTCTCATATGTTAGGCACACCAATACCAACACTTACATATAACAGTCTCATATGTTAGGCACACCAACACCAACATTCACATATAACAGTCTCATATGTTGGGGCACAACAACACCAACACTCACATATAACAGTCTCATATGTTGGGCACACGAACACCAACACTTACAAATCGGCAAAAAAAAAACACGAATGCACTTATGCACATAACATGATGCTGTAATTTATTTTAATTGAAAAAAAAAACTTTTTTTTTGAAATCCCGAACAGGCCAGCAATGAGTATCTTATGTTCGTATTTTGTGTTTGTATGTATATATATATATGTTACTGAGTGTATTACTCGCAACGCCAACTGTTACAGAGTGTATTTACTTGTGCTATCTTTGACCGGCACACAACATCAATCACAATACAGATACTCTGAAGTGCAGGTTTACATTTATCTCTTTATTAATTTGATCAATAGAAATGTTCCACATAGCAATGCATTAATGTTCCACAAGAATACATTGAACCAACTGACCCCCACTGTCCTCACTAGTTCTCACACATCAGAATACACGTGTCCATGGTTCAGGCTTCCGATCTTATTCTCACAAATTAAAACACGTATCTACAGTTCAGGCTTCAACTTCTGTTCTCTCCACTTCTGTCGTGCAGACCTATTATATCGCCTCCCAACTACGCAGTCGTCTTGTACTAGTTATTATTAGACTTTTGTTTCTATTTCTGTCACACCACCTGCATCCGTTGCATCAGTTCAGTTTGGCCTTGGTCATGTCTTAGTTGTCAGACTGTATTGCGTTCTTATCAATCGTCTTTAGTAACTACACTAATTATATATATATATATATATATATATATATATATATATATATATATATATATATATATATATATATATATATATATGACCATATATATACACATATTATTTATATATAGGCCTATATATATATATATATATATATATATATATATATATATATATATATATATATATATATATATATATGGGGGGGGGGGGCAAAAAATTTGATTTGCGGGGTGACCCTTTTTTTCTAGTTCCGCCACTGGTCACATTCGTCAATTATATGTGCCTCAACTCGCGATATTTCTTTTAGAACAGTGTACTGGTGAAGTGTAACTTGTATGCTTTTCTTAACTTCCAACTCTTGCAACTTGCTCTTGAGTTTTGTGAATTTACAATCCCACACATATTTGGTTTTCAAATCCAGCGATTGCATTTGAAGCGAACTAACATCAATTCCAAATGGTTCAAAGCTTATCTCATTTGTTTTTTGTGTTGAGATGATTTACTATGAACGCCATCTGTTTTCAAATAGTCAAATCTCTCAGCGAAAACTTCCTTCTTTTTGGTGATATTAATGCTGAAGTGATTCATGTTAACAGTAGCTTTGGTTTCTTCACGGTATTAGTTTTCAGATTTTTTCCGTGTCTTCTTCAACAAAAACAAGTATTTTTTTAATCGAAACAATCCACGTTTTCCAGCAAATGATTGCTACCATGATGTTGAATGTTTTCAATTTTGGATGGACACTTTAATAGGAAGTACATTGAAATAATGAATAACTAAATATTCTAAAAGAATAGCGTGTATTATTGTTTATATGCATTATTATATCGTTCGTTATTATATGGTTACAGAATAATATTTTATATGAGTTTAGAAAATAAAATATTATTATTAATATTTGTGTATGGGAACTTGAGAGCCGCATCTTATCATTAAAAGAGCCGCATGTTACCGACCCCTCTTTTACACTCATCACTAGTACTTTTGTCCCTTTTTAAGGGATCCAGAAATAGATATGCAAAACTCTGGTGGATGCGTAGTAATGCAAATTTTAACACTTCTTAAATTACAATTCTTAAAATAAAGCCAATGTGTTTTTATTTTTAAGTGACAGTATTGTATAAGTTGTATTTTCTTTTTAGCTATAACTAGTACACAATTATTTGCTTACTGAATAATTACAAACGTGGTGTTAGTAAATGAGTAAAAGAAATGGTGTATTTTGTTAAGAGTTGTTCGATTTATTTTTCTTTTGAGTTATTATGTAAAGTTATTTCCCTTGCATTTAAAAATTGTGTCCCTTCTATAAAGGATACAGAATTATATTTTTAAAAAAAAATGGTCGTTTAGTCATGCATCGTTTTTTCTTAATTAAAGAACTTTTTTTTCAATAAAATAAGTGTTTATTCTGAGTGAAAACAGTATAAAAGAAAAAGGTTGAAAAATCGATATTACTGCATGATATTGTGATTTATATAAAATTATGTAAATTAAAATTGTGAAACATAAAAACCCATATCGTATTAAATTACTACTTTACAAATGAGGTCAATACAGTGTTATACTTAGTATCCCACCCCCTCCCCCATTTTTGAAGATAAACGATTTTAGAAAAAAAAATACGTTTCCCACATTTTTCTTGCAAATTTTAAACCATATAAAGTTCACTAACAAATATCTTATTGTCTTAAAGATTGTGGGTTTCAAATTTAATTTGACCATACATGGTAGCGTTACACATTTGAAGTTGGGGGTGGGATTGATCGTACTAAAGCAAAAAAGAAATACAAAAAACATACACACATCCATTTTACTTGACGTTCAAAATATATTCAACTAAAAGGAAAAACTTACGAAATGGGGTGTGTGTGTGTGGGTGGGGGGGGGGGGATGATGGCTTGCTTTATTAACATGTGTAAACATTACTTGTAAGATAAATGTCCGTTGATGGAGAAACAAAACATGTGCTAGTTTAATAGTTTGTCTTTTTCCCCAAACCGAAACCAAAACCAAAATCACCACTTTAAATTCAAATTTAATCGTGTGTCCACTAGTTGTTTTTTTTACTACTTTTCAGTAATTCATAATTTGTGAATTCGACACTACCAATGCTGTCACTTAAAACATTTTGCTTTCAAACACTATCAGTAGCTCGTCAAGGACGATTATCCCCACCCTCCCTTTCTTCGTGGTGAGAATTCAACCCACGATCTCTGATTTTCAAGACAGCACTATTAAGTTCTTAATTATTTGTATTAAAACGCCTAATCCGACGATTAATGCAGAAATCGATTATAATTAATTGGCAGCCCAGGTTTGTGATGGTAGATTATGGAGGAGTATGTGAGATTAACGGATGAAGTTTTAGAAATCACTATAGGGAAAAAACGACATTCATAGGACCAAACCACTAAAGTACATATAAATATATACACACATATATAATTATATATATATATATATATATATATATATATATATATATATATATATATATATATATATATATATATATATAATATGTGTGTATATATATAAATCTTTGCTAGCCACCATATTTTATCAGATACTATAAATCTAATCCAGCAAAGCATTGCGTCTCTACGACCTATTCTGGAAAGATACTTGCCCGAATGCCGTTTGCATTAAGACATTAATAAAGATCACGAGGTTCTGCTTTTCTACAGTACAGTACGCTGGCTGTCAAACGAAATGTTTTGAATCGTGTTTTTTAATTGAAATCTGAAATCAAAGTGTTCTTGGAAGTGCAAAGGAAACTAGACATGTACTTAAAACGACATAGAGTGGTTGGAGAGAGTATCATACCTAGCAGATATATTCGAACATCAACATAAGCTTAACCTGTAGCTACAGGGAAAATGAAACGAATACTATATATCAATTGATATAAATAAAAAGTGAGGGTGTGTACAGTACGTTCTACTGACATAGACACGGTTTCGAACTCGAGACTTTCGGGTTTGCATCCAAGCGCTCTACCGCCTTGGCCACGCCTGGTTGTTATATTTAAAAAAAAAGTAAGTGTAGATTTAAAATATTATTTTAGGCTGACTGTTTATTTGAAAATAGATTTGTTATAGGACTAACATTTTTAATAACACTTTACTAAATTGCATCTTTTGTTCACAAGTGGTTTTGTAAATGTTTTATAATACACAAAAAACCTCAAAAATCACTATATACCAGATGTATGAGATGTTAAAACGGTTAACTAGAAGTTTTGTTCGGGTTTCTATATTGTTAATTTTATTTTATTATATACAAACATTTTTTGTTTTTTATTAAATTAGTAACTTTGTGTTGTTGTCAGGGTTGATGTCACAGTGTGCGGATATGACAATAAGGATCTTTCATTAACGTTTTTCTCTTTATAGCATTATGAAAAGTCATTATACGATGGTAATACCTGTTCCGGTACACAACGTTTGTACTAGCTTCTTTTAAATACTTGCTCCATTTATTAGTGATCCGAAATGTATTTTTTTAAATAATTGTGAACTAAATTTTATAGTATGCCATTCAAAATTGAAGGTTAAGCCCTAATAAAAAACGGAGGTGTCATTTTAAAATACATTTTAATTAACTACTGCTTACAAACATTTTTTTTAAGTGTGGTCTCCTTTCCAACAAAGCTTTAGAGAAAAATCGGGTGACACAAGCGAGTTACTTGCCTATTGCCTAATGTTGTACTACCTAATCTATACAGCTGACTATGTTTTAAACGTGGAACCATTCGATTACGTTACCTGCCAGTACATAATAAAATTAAAAAAACAGGTAATTTATTAGGTTTAATACAAGTTTAATATAAAGATTGTTACTGGCTGTAACGACGCCATTGCTGTCCATCAATTGTTACACATTCCTCATCATTTCTCACATCTTGTTCAGTGGTTCTAACTACGTTTTCATCTAGACCAGCAGTAGCAATATACCTTTTTTCATCAGAATAAATGCGCTCTATAAGACCCTCAACAAGAGGGGAAACAACCCAACCTATGTATCATCATACACCTTTCTAACGCTAACACAGTGGACACAGGACACTTGAACAAAAACATAAGTGGTAATAATAATTTCTGAAGGCCAACCAGAACAAGCCTTCCCCTTTTTGAAGGTTTATAAAGGGTCCAACTGGACATGGGACTGTTAATCTTTCGTCCGCACTAAAATACATTAGCTCAGGGGTCGGCAACCTTTTGAAGCGGAAGTTACAATTTTCAAAATTTTCCCTGGTTTTAAAGAGACACTAACATTTTTTTTATTTCAAATATTTTATTTTTTTATTAAGATTATTAGTATTTATTCAAGGAGCTGGAGAGCCGCATCTTGATATCAAAAGAGCCGCATGCGGCTCGCGAGCCGCAGGTTGCCGACCCCTGGTTTAGACAACAAATATGTTGTTGGACAATCGGTAATGGAAGGAAAGTACAGTTTTGTGTTATCAAACTCCAGTTGTTTGATTGGACTGTAGTGCATGCCTATTTTCTTCCCCTTCATAAAACAAACTACAAGATAAAAAAATTAAAATAGATGAATGAACCGCATACAGCATGCGATATGTGGGGTTTTTTTTTGTTCGAACATTTTTAATAATTTTGTTGAGTATTAATTATTTTAATCATTTCATTTACTAGAAAGTAGACAAATGAGACTTTTATTTACATTGTTCTCTACAGATTGAAGCTATGACGCAACATCACTTTTTCTATTCATTTTAAATTTTATTTTTTGACCTCTTAAAAAGGGTACAACAACTGTTGACAAATTCTCAAATATTATCTTGGAAGGTTTATTGACGGCTGATGGTAATAAATTCGGTGTGCGATAAAGCTCAATGATGTTAATCCTAAAAATTCCGAGATAAGGTTCCATAGCTTGAGACAGCCACTCATTTGAGAGAGAAAACTCCAAAACTCAAACAACTGATGGTAGCACGTCAACAGAATGTAATGGCCATGGTGTCAGTATAGAACAGTGTTTTATTCAGGCAACACTCCGGGTAATGATGGCATCTATGTTTACAAAATTAATACCTATATAGTAATCGGGCAATGAAGGAAATAGAATAAAGGTTATGATTCCGATGTGAATATTTTACTATTTTTATGATTTAATCATTGTTTTATTATTTCTATTGTTATGTTTGTAAAAATGAAAAACACATTTTAAAAAAAACCGGGAGTGATCTCCCCTAAACTTTCTCGAATATAACTTTCAATATAGACATGGTTTTTAATTACTTAAACTTTTAAAAATAGAATAGAATCTCATAGAAAAAAGAATTGCGCAACAAGCGAACGCCAAAACAAAATGTGCATAATAGTGCGCAATATTATTAGTACTTAATAAATTTACATGCGTTTTTTGAGAAATCGGAAATAGCGTAAATTAGTACTTACGGTCAAACGGAATTTACACAAAATTTTAAAGAAAGTAGAGAATTAGATCTTTTACTGACATGTGAAATTTCATTTATCTATCTGAAATAGTACTCAAATTATAGGCTTTTGAAAAATTCAAAGTAGAAAAAGTACCTTTTCCGGTTGTCGGAAATCGCTCAAAAGTTGATACGGATCTACGAGTTTGATATAATACTTATATATGAAATTTCATCAACCTAGCTGTAACGGTATTCAAGTTATCGTGTTTACACACAGACACACACACACACAGACACACAGACATACGGACAAGATTGCAAAATTATGTTTTTCCGTATCAGTGAGCTGTAAAACGTCGATATTTGTAAAAATCTCGATTTTTTTTTTTGCACGATTACAAGACTTTCTGTATACTTCGTATATACGAGAAAGTAAAAAAAAAAGATAAGATATTACACTTTTAAATACTTTTTTTCCTCAGACTGTATTATTCTTTAAATAAAATTCTTCATATATTTCCGGTAAGAAGAAATAACTATAAAAATAATTTTTATTATAACAAAGAACACAAAAATATGATAAGAAGATGAAAATTGATGTGACAACCGTGATTCAGATCTTTCAATTATTGTGTTCTTGTGCGTACATTTTGCGTACATTTTGGCGTTGTCTTTGAAATGAATTGAGCGCTTTATGTACCATCATACAACTTTCTAACGCTAACACAGTGGACACAGGCGACACTTGAACAAAAACATATTAGTGGAAATAATATTTTCTGTAGGCCAACCAGAACAAGCCCTCGCCGTTTTGAAGGTTAACAAAGGGGACAACTGGACATTGGATTGTTGGTCTTCCGTCCACACAACTTGGTGGTTGGCATAGAGGGTGATACATACACCCTCCACAATGCTTGACATAGAGGGTGATACACACACCCTCCACAATGCTTGACATAGAGGGTGATACACACACCCTCCTCAATTGTTGACATAGAGGGTGATACACACACCCTCCTCACCCAGCTCAATGGTTGACATAGAGGGTGATACACAAATCCATCCTGATGGTTGACATAGAGGGTGATACACACACCCTCCTCAATGGTTGACTTAGAGGGTGATACACACACCCTCCTCACCAAGCTCAATGGTTGACATAGAGGGTGATACACACACCCTACTTAATGGTTGACATAGAGGGTGATACACACACCCTCCTCAATGGTTGACATAGAGGGTGATACACACACCCTCCTCAATGGTTGACATAGAGGGTGATACACACACCCTCCTCAATGTTTGACATAGAGGGTGATACGCACACCCTCCTCAATGGTTGACATAGAGGGTGATACACACACCCTCCTCACCCAGCTCAGTGGTTGACATAGAGGGTGATACACACACCCTCCTCACCCAGCTCAATGGAAGGTGGACAATTTGCTCCCTATGTTATATAAGCAAACACGGTCATGTTGCCTGTAGAAATGTGTTCATCTGTGATAGTGACAATACAATTAGAGATTAAGATAGCAACTACATGGAGGTCTTAGTGCAGGTAGAGGATGGTTGTGTTATTTTAATAAGAACAATCCAAAAAAACTACAAGTAAACAGAATTTATATTTTTAATATTCGCTTAAGCGGAAGCCAGAAATAATTACTATTATCAGATCTTGTGAACGGATTACAATCGAGCAATTTTATTTATATACAGTATATATTAAAATAAAGCTAGTGTTTCTTACAGTATAATGTAACCATTATTTTTTTTATTATTTACGCAAAAGTTTAAAAATTAAATTAATAATTAATTAATATTAATTAATAACAACATTTTTATTGTCAAAATATGCTTTTTAAGAAAGATATTTGAATAGAGTATATAATTAAATACTTATTTATTAGTTATGGTAAACACTGCAATAAGTTTTGTCCCTTACATGTATTTTCTTCATATTTACATGAGGCGGAGTAACTCTTTTTCTAGAGGCCAAACCTACTTGTATTATCCGCTGATTAAAACAAGTAATTAAAAAAAGTCTAGTGACAATTTTAGCGCAATTTTCTTATGTTATCTAAAAATAGCTCTGTCGTAGCGTAAATCAAGAGCAGGGTTAGTAAAACCATTGGTTAGTTATTAAAACGTTTTTTATAAAAAAAATTTCAGTATTTTACATGTTTTATTTACAATAGAGTAACATGACTAAAAACCATTGCGCGCCTAGCTACCGATCGTGATGTCGCAGCCATTGAACGTGATGGCGCAGCTATTGAACGTGATGACGCGTGTGGTGTGGCTGCATAAAATGCCTACTAATTCGGTCCAAATTTTAATTAATTCAAAAAAATTTTTGTGACCAAACGAAAGGATATTTTTGAAATCTTTCTTCGGCAATATTGTTCTAAATTATGGCAGGAATCGATTGGTACATGTTTCAAGTCGCTAAGTGGTCTGGTTGCCGAGATATGGGCCGAAAACTGCATTTTTTTCGAGGTTTTTTGGCTTTTCTGGGAAATCCATGAAAGAAACCCGGATCTTTTATGGCCTATGTTCATCCTCGTAACTTGCTTAACATAATTGTTTTTGTAACTAGTCATCGATATTGCTTCGTTGAGGAGGAGATACGACTTAAAGCTGCGGACACACATCCATACATTCATCCATCCATCCATCCATCCAGAAATGACGGGTTAATAAACGCAATTCTCCAGAAAGGAAATTGCGCTAAAAAAAGATGAACATTTTACAAAAAAATGAAACATTGTTTTAAATATTATCGATCTCAAATCAACAAAGTTTGTTTAGATTGAATGCATAGGCGTCTTAAAATTAAACAATTATTTATTTTTTTAAACTGAACAAATGTTTCTTAGACTTAATGCTTAGAGCGTTTGTAAGTAAGCAATCAGTTTTTCAATAAGAAGGCAGTTAGGTGGACGAATTATTTTTGTTGATATTTATTAGCTCATATCCGTGTTTCTACCAAGCTATGGGACCTGACTGTCTATGTGGGTAATGTAGTAGAGCTCATCTGTCTCTTTGATCTCAGCTGTTGAAGGAATAATTTAACCAGCTCTGTAATGATCCGTCTTTACGTTGACGTTGTCTAGCAAAATTCAGGTACCCAACAGACAGAGCTGAGTAGACTCCGACCTACCTAGTCATACACGGAATCCGAACTCGTGATTTTTCTGTTATCAGTTACAATCTAGAATTTGAAAAAAATAACGAAGTGTCTACTCGGAATAAGATTTTTCGGCAAAAGATAGTTCTGCGCATGCGCAGTGACCTATGGCTAGGGTTAGAGCTAGAATGAGGGTTACATTATTTCCCCTGCAAATGAAAACAAGACTTCAACTTAGAAAACCAAACTCTTTTTGTATTATTGTATTTATTTGCCGATTTATTATTATATTTATGTCTGTATTTATGATAGAACCAAAACTTATTTGGATAAATTGTATTAGACCATTAAATATGTATTACTGTAAACTCTTATGACAAGTAAAAGGCAATTTAAACCCGTTTCCCACATCCTTTCCATTTTACAAAATAATAAACCTACGTATCAAACACCCCCATCCCCACACTGATATAAATCATCTCTTTCAAAGCTACCATCATGGAGGGGGAAAAAACATCGTGAACAATAAAAGAGAAATAACTGCTTATATATTCACCGTCCCATGATAAAATCGGTTATAGCCCCTTATCAAACGAGTATCTAAAATTCGAATCACTTCTTGTTTACAAAAAGATACAGAACCGGGAAAAAGATCGACCCCTGCTCCAACCTACTTTAACTAGATTTCTAGTTTGATGGTTACTAACATTGTATTTATAATATCAACAAAACATATTTCAACACATTGTATTCAACTGACAAATTATGCATTACTGAAATCCTTTTAAAACGTTTTTCTTAACTCAGCTTCGCGTTTGTTTGTTTGTTTGGTTGTTTGGATGTTTGTTGTTAAAATTGACATCGAAAATTAGCCCACTTCTGATTGCTCTAGAGACCTGAAATTTGGCATGCATGCTACTTTCGCCTAACAATTTCAGATGCAATCATAAAAACTAGCAATTAGTGACCGTAATTAGCTTAATTTAATTACGCCTCAAGGACCATAAAATTGAGGACATGATTTCTAAAGATACCGACAAGACTTAAAGCCTATTGACACAGTTACTTCGGCCCCAATCGATGTGAGCGCGCTGGCCGTGATCGTATAGTGGTTAGTATTTCGCGTTGTGGCCTCGACAACCCAGGTTCGAATCCTGGTCGCTCAAGATTTTTAGTCCGTGTATTTATAAACACTTTTTTAAAAACCACGTTTTTCATGTGTAGCAACGGACTAAAAAGGAGAAAATAAAATACTTAAAAAAAACTTTTTAAAAAACCACGTTTTTTTGTGGACTAAAAAGTAGAAAATAACTATTTACATACATTTGATGAAAAAAAACGTGGGTACGTTCACCATCAAATTTCCCGACCCATCTGCCCGACCCACGTTTTTTGTCATCAAATGTATGTAAATAGTTATTTTCTACTTTTTAGTCCACAAGAAAAACGTGGTTTTTTAAAAAGTTTTTTTTAAGTATTTTATTACAAGAGGAAAATAAACCCCATTGTAATATCTACCTTTACAGGCTGCAATCTTTATAACTATACATGTATTCACCCTTTTAATCCTTTCATGATTTTGATGTTTATTCCACTTTCAATATTAATACCTTACTTTTTGCCATACACATTGTTAAACTAGTTTCTTTTCCTTGTGTGTAAATAGAATACTAGTTGGTAAACACGTGGTTTATCTATCTATGATGTGGTGGCCATAGGTGCAACTAAGAGACGACGTGTTTGATTGGGGATTGTGACCAGCTCGCTCATAGAGTACCTTGAGTGCAGCACTCGCAGAGAACAGTGTCAGTAGAACGTGAGATACGGAGTGATACAGTCAGTGTTTCTTCCAGACTTTTTTCTCCGGGGGGGGGGGGGGGCACTTGAAATTGGGGGGGGGGGGGTCGGTAGACTTTCTTCGGTGGGGGGGGGGACACTGTTAAAAGTATGTATTTCTATATAAATTATATAAATTTCATTTAGTTGGGGGGGGGGGGGGGGGGACGGTAGAATTTTTTCGGGAGGGGGGGGGGGGGGAAGAAACTCTGGATTCAGTGTGCGGACTAGTGACATTGGAGGTCTGTTGATTTTCATGTCATTCTTGGAACTGATTATTCATCAAGAAATAAAGTGTTGTAATCTCGAACCTGCAGTCAGAGTGTGATCCTTTAGACAAATCGGATGTGTCAATGCCGAATCAGGTGTCCACAGCCTAGCGTTAGAATTCCTAAGTCGTGGACAAATACCTACACGACAGGTGGTAAGACACCTCTGTCGCATCTAGGTGCTGCGAGAAGGGGTACAACGCAACCTATCAAGGTACGTCACACGTCTGTCACATTTGGCGTCGTCGGCAGGATGGAAACAAGAAACACACACAAGCAACCAAGAATCATAAATAAATTACAACAACACACCCTCGGTTACACATGTAAACACATTGGTATAAGGCAGGCGCCGTGATACAATATTTTACCTCCCTTTTAATATTTTGTTTGTTATTAAAGGGGAGAGTATCGGCTTACAATTTGCTACTTTTACAAAAAAAAAACTTGTAAAAAAATAGTAAATTACAAAGAAACCAATTGTCACTCTCTTTACACAAAAAAAATTTACATCAATTTTGTCTTAATCAACATTATAGATAATTGATTTATTTTGAAATAGTTGTTAATTTTATCTTAATTTAGTTCCGATAATAACAACGTTACTATTATTATTTTTAATTGGTTATATATTTTTCAATAGCATCTTAAATCAATAGTCACTCTCATTCATTAATCTGCAAAAAAAATGTTATCCCGTTTTTAAAGGGACAAATCATACTTTATAAAAAGGAAGAATCAAGACGTGAAACTGATTGTACATTGTATGCTATTTCATGTAATAAAAATGCGACCTATCCGCACAGTGAGCTCCTTGCTCGAGTGGAGTAAACTGTGTGGAGGGAAAATTATTTAAAAAAAAAAAAAAAAAAAAAAAGGAAGATGTGGGACTGCTATAGATACGGATGTTTAAAAAGGAAGAATGTTTGATCTGTTGTGTCTCATTGTACTCGACAAAACATACCAGCTGCTTATAATAATTAAAACATTTATTTCAGCTCTACTTAAAAGCTCAAACCCCCTCAACCCACAACGACTATGAAAAAAAATCCATTGAATCACCTTTGAATTACACATTTGCATTTTCAGGTTTAAAAATAAGATTGTAATTTGACGTTTTGTATTAGATCTATTTATAAGCAAACCATCTTAAATTAATTTAAGTAGGGTACATGTAAGAAAGAAGCATTACTGTTGTAAACCTGTATCAGTCCTCACAAGCCGATGATGAAAACTGTAATACTAAAACTGTAATACTAAAGCGAACATGGCAAGGTAAACTGACGCTGTCCATTACATGTCTGAGGCAAAAAAGAAATTTAAAAGGGACAATCGTGCACTATAACTTACAATTAATTAAAAGGATATGGTTACTTAATTAATTTATGTTGAACTTTGTAGCAATTATCAATCGCTAAAAGTTTTCGAGTGACGCCACAACCGCTAGTTTGGTGCTGCTAACGAAAATAAACCACTACGTCATAATCCTAAAAATAGCAGAATATAAAGAGAAAAATGATAATTCCACTTAATTAAGTGATTAATTCGAGTGTTAAATAGTGTTTTAAGAGGTGCAAATCGAAAGTTTGAGGGGGGGGGGGGTAGCAAATTGAGAGTTTGATGGGGGGGGGGGGTGCAAATCGAAAATTGAAAGTTTGTACCCGGGAAGCGTCGCTACGCCTCTGGGGGATTACAACGGGTGACACCCGACCTCGCTACGCCATTGCATTTTATAAACGTAGTAAAATTTCTTAATAGATTCAGGGGCGGAACTATCTGAGACGTTGGAACACTGGGAAAAATCCTATTGGGCCGCAATGAAATAATCCCGTTGGGTGGCCAGGATCAGTGCTGTGTAAAGCGCATAATATAACGCCGATTCTAGCCGGAAAAAAGATATGCAAGGCGCAATGGAGAGAAACCACCGCCTTCTTTCACGGCGATGTTTTCGATGGTACTGCGCATGCGTGTGTTTACAAACAAACCGCAGTGCCCTAACCCTGTCCCTAACCCTAACCCGAACCCTCGCGCAGCTATTAAGGCCACTGCGCAGAACTATTGTGTTTCGTAGTCTTCTGCCGAAAAATCTTTTTTCCGAGTAGTCACTTCGTATTAATTAATTAATTGTATTCACTCCACTTTCATCAATATGTATCCTTTTTTGTATCAGTCTACCATTAAAATGAATACATCATTTGATATTGAGCCCTTTATTGTGTTTTAATAATGTACAATATTTTATGTATGTTCTTTCGTTGATTAACTGGCGATTGCGAAAGAAAAGAAAGTTCGCCATTAATGAAAAAAAATTATAACAATAGGCCTATTTAAATTTAATAGAACCCAATTTATTACCTATACGATATAATGCATGCAACGCATAGCATTTTATTATTAACACGTTTTTATTAACTCAGCTTCGCGTTTGTGGATGTGTTTGTTGTTAAAATTGACATCGAAAATTAGCCCACTTCTGATTGCTCTATAGATCTGAAATTTGGCATGCAGGCTACTTTCGCCTAACAATTTCAGATGCAATCATAAAAACTAGCAATTAGAGACCGTAATTAGCTTAATTTAATTACGCCCTAAGGACCATAAAATTGAGGACATGATTTCTAAAGATACCGACAAGACTGAAGGCCTATTGACACAGTTACTTCGGCCCCAATCGATGTGAGCGCGCTGGCCGTGATCGTATAGTGGTTAGTACTTCGCGTTGTGGCCGCGACAACCCAGGTTCGAATCCTGGTCGCTCAAGATTTTTAGTCCGTGTATTTATAAACACTTAGTCAAGTCATACTTAATCAAGTCATTGGATAAAGTAGAAAATAAACTATATAAAAAACTTTTTTTTAAAAACCACGTTTTTCATGTGTAGCAACGGACTAAAAAGGAGAAAATAAAATACTTAAAAAAACTTTTTAAAAAACCACGTTTTTCTTGTGGACTAAAAAGTAGAAAATAACTATTTACATACATTTGATGACAAAAGACGTGGGTCGGGCAGATGGGTCGGGAAATTTGATGGTGAACGTACCCACGTTTTTTGTCATCAAATGTATGTAAATAGTTATTTTCTACTTTTTAGTCCACAAGAAAAACGTGGTTTTTTTAAAAGTTTTTTTTAAGTATTTTATTTTTTTATTTGTATTAAACGCGCTATTTACAAGGAATTGTTAGATTGTACTTTAGCGAGAGTATGTGATTAACGATCAACATTTAAATATCAGATTCGTAGGAGAAACAAAAAGGAAACAAAATACAGCCCCCAGTGAGGATTGAACTCACGACCCCTGGTTTACAAGACCAGTGCTCTAGCCACTGAGCTATGGAGGCTTGTATTCAGTTTGTTATCTATATTCTTAAATTTCGTTTGTACACTAATACCGTATACAAAAATTGTTCATTTGATTTAGTTGAAAATTTACCAAAATAAAATGCAGATTTAAACCTGAACTTTAATCGAATTTGTTGTTGAATATTTAAAGTAAATTTAAGGATAATCCTCTATATTGCTTTTTTTAAAACTCAGATTTTGTTTTATGTAGATGTTATATGATAAAGTAAAACTAAAACCTTAACACTCCCCACATACGTGTAGTATGAGCTATGTGTTAAGTACACAGAAACAGCTGGTTGTCATTGATTCATCCGCTAATCTCATTCAAACAATTTTATCGTTTTTAAACTTGTAACTAGAATAGTAAAAAAAAATTTCAGTACTAGTTTGGTTTACTTTTGGATTGCTTTATTTTAATTTTAAATAGTTTTATCACCAAGTTATTTAAAGTTATTTAATATCCTTAAAATAAATTCTGAATATAGTTACGTTTTAATAATTTCGTTTATGATTTGTTTAATTATTTATATTTAGTGAGTTAAATAACAAATGATTTAAGCAAAAATAAGACTAAATTTTACTAGTAGCCTACAAGTTACAACACGAATGTAGGATTTTATTCTTGAATCTTTACCGAACAGCTCATTTACTTTTGTTCTTTATTTCATGAACAAGATAGGCGTAGTGACAAATGGATAAAAGGTTAAAAGGGCATGCATAAAACGCTGTTACAATTTTCAAATAAAAGGGAAATAACCAAAGAAAATATTCAGATTTCGTTTAAAATCTGTTATTTCCACTAATTCGATAACAGCGCCACAGTTTATAGAGCGTCAATTGCCTTACACAGTTTATGTGGTGTACATATGTCTAACATAATGTCTATAATTTATCATTTATGTTTTTGATTAAATTAAAGAAAAGCTAATAGTATTTTATCGACTCCTTATAATAAACATGTAAATCTTCTATTTAAAGTAAAATGTAGCGCTTCTGAATTACTTAACTTTCAGAAATATTTAGTACCTAAATTTACTAGATCATTATATTTTCTTTCACTTTGAGAGTTGGAATACCTTTCTTACACCCCCCCCCTCTCCCTTCCCAACTCACGTGCTAAGTTAAAGACTATCACCTTAGGTCTCCAATTGTTAAAATTACAATCATAGGCGTAGCGAGGGAGGGGGGGCAGAGGCGCGGACCACACCGGGTGACACCATTTAGGGGAGTGGGGTGACACCAAAGCAAAAAATAGCAAAATATATACAGAAAAATGATAACTCCATTTAATTAAGCGATTAATTAGAGTGAGTTAAATAGTCTTTTAAGTTGACAAAGCCCGACAAGGGTAGAGAGGGTGGGGGATTGACACCATGACGTAAACGTAATGAAAACATGCTACATATAGATAAAAATCGTTAGTATTATCTGAGCACAGTTTAAAGCAATCGCCTCAGGAGTGGGGAGGGGGTGAGTGGGGGAAGTTACATTAACTCAAAGTTGCAAAATATGCATGAGGTAAACGGTTTTGTTGAGAATCGTAATAACTTGTGTGTTAATCCAGGTATTGGGGGAGGGGGGGGGGGGTAAAAATTAAATACATCCATACATCCAGAGAAAAAATATATGTGAATGCATATAGGGGCCTACACATGCGTATACACATACTTATAAAAGTATATGGAATATATATATATATATATATATATATATATATATATATATATATATATATATATATATATATATGTATATATATATATTCCATATACTATATATATATATATATATATACATATATATATATATATATATATATATATATATATATATATATATATATATATATATATATATATATATATATATAGCAAAGTGGTCGGGTGCCCGAAAGGGTACTCCCCGGCACCGCATGCGCTTCAAATTTGGCAGGCTCCAGCCTTGGGGCAATAGAACACGGGGGCCGGTGCCGGAGTGCCGTAAAGTCCACGAAGAGAGGGTCAAAACTGACCTCGACTGACCGGCGCCTTATATGAGCTATATTACAAAAAAAAAATTGCCACGAGGGCTTAAAAAAACGCGAGTGAAATTCTCTTTACATGAACTATATCTGATTACAAAATACATAAGCGAGGGTGATCTGTGAAGGAGAGAGGGGAAGGGGGGGGTAGCAAAGACTCTATATAAGGAGAGTAAAGCCCACACATAAGCCCACACATAAGCCCACACATAAGCCCACACATAAGCCCACACATAAGCCCACACATAAGCCCAAATATAAGCCCACACATAAGCACACACATAAGCCCACACATAAGCCCAAATATAAGCCCACACATAAGCCCACACATAAGCCCACACATAATCCCAAACATAAGCCCACACATAAGCCCACACATAAGCCCACACATAAGCCCACACATAAGCCCAAATATAAGCCCACACATAAGCCCACACATAAGCCCACACATAAGCCCAAACATAAGCCCACACATAAGCCCAAACATAAGCCCACACATAAGCCCACACATAAGCCCACACATAAGTGTAGGGTGAGATAGTGGGTAAGGGGGGAGGGGGGTGCTGACCGCATATGAAACGGTTAGGGTTCGGTACCTCCAAAAAGTTAGGAACCACTGTACCATACTGTTGTCTTGTTATCTATAACAAGATGAACAGAATAATCATTGGTAGGGTGCTTTTGGCTATTTTTCTGAATTCTTTCCACCCAGCGGTCTGCTCTAACTTGGTCCCCCGCCCCCAGAGTTCCTTCCAGGCAGAGGTGTAGCGAGGGGGGACGGGGGGTGCTGAACGCACCGGGTGATACCATTTAGGGGGGGTGACACCAAGGCAAAAAATAGTAAAATATATATAGAAAAACTTGCGGGGGGGTGCGAATCGAAAGTTTGAGGAGGGGGGTGCAAATCGAAAGTTTGAGGGTGGGGGGTGCAAATCGAAAGTTTGAGGGTGGGGTGCAAATCGAAAGTTTGAAAGTTTGTCCCCGGGAATGGGTTGCTACGCCTCTGGGGGTGACACCATTAAGTGCCGCACTGGGTGACACCCGACCTCGCTACGCCACTGCTTCCAGGCATCTCTTCGCCCCCCCCCCCTCAAAGAAAGCCTACCCACTACGCCTACGCGATGGAATTGATATAGTAAACATATACTTTTACTAGTGTCCCGTCCCCCCCCCCCCCCCGCCCGGACAATGTTGACCGCCCCCCCCCCCCCCCCGAAAATATCAAGTGCCCCCCCCCCCCCCCCCCCCGGAGAAAAAAAAAGTCTGGAAGAAACACTGCCCGCCCCCTTGCTGTCTACCATACCATACGCGAATACCCCACACCACAAAGATAAAAAAATACTTTAAAAAAACTTTTAAAAAAACACGTTTTTCTTGTGGACTAAAAAGTAGAAAATAAATGTTCATACATTTGATGACAGAAAACGTGGGTACGTTCACCATCAAATTTCCCGACCCATCTGCCCGAATTCAGCTCAGCACCAGCCAGCACATAAAACCTTGACATACCTGACCAGATAGGGGAGGCGCGCGTGTTTGAAATACGAAACCGCTGGGTGGGTGGGGGGGGGGGTTAAACTGCGCAATGATCGCCCCTGTTACGCGTGTTTCCGGTTTCAACCGGAAGTTGTACAAAACAGAGTTATCGTTGCTGCGCCGAATGAGTGAATTCAGCTCAAGTTTTAGGAGCTGGTAATTGAGTGGCCATACGATGAGTCAACAAGGTATCGGGTTGTTATTTAATTTGTAAACAAGGCACCGGGTTGTCATTCAGTTTGTAAACAATGTATCGGGTGGTCATTTAATTTGTAAACAACGCACCGGGTTGTCATTCAGTTTGTAAACAATGTATCGGGTTGTAATTCAGTTTGAAAACAAGGTATCGGGTTGTCATTTAATTTGTAAACAAGGCACTGGGTTGTCATTCAGTTTGTATACAATGTATCGGGGTGTCATTCAGTTTGTAAACAAGATATCGGATTGTCATTCCGTTTCAGAGGCATAGCAACCCTTCCCGGCGCACGGGGACAAACATTTCGATTTGCACCCCCCCCCCCTTCAAGATTTCGATTTGCACCCCCCCCCCCCCTCAAGATTTCGATTTGCACACCCCCCCCCCCTCAAACTTTCGATGTCCACTCCCCTCAAACTTTCAATTTATTGTTCCAACCCCATTTTGGCGCCCCCTAAGGTCGCGCCCCGGGACATATGTCCCCGCCCCCCCCCCCTCGCTACGCTACTGTTCCGTTTGTAAACAAGGTATCGGGTTGTCATTCAGTTTGTAAACAAAATATTGGGTTGTCATTTGGTTTGTAAACAAAGAATGAGGTTGTCATTCAGTTTGTAAACAAAGTATCGGGTTGTTATTCCATTGCAAAACCAGAATTCGGGTTGTTATTCTATGTGTAAACAAAGTATCGGGTTGCCATTCCATTGCAAAACCAGAATTCGGGTTGTTATTTTATGTGTAAACAAAGTATCGGGTTGTCATTCCATTGCAAAAACAGAATTCGAGTTGTCCTGCAATGTATAAACCAAGTATCGGGATGTTGATAAAATTGTAAACATGTTTTAGGGTTGTCATTTAATATGTAAACAGTGTATCCGTTTGTTTATTGTTGTTTTTTTTTTTGTTTTTTTTTTTAAAGTTGCAATTTGAATGATAAACATCGTTGGAGATCGATTTTCCCATTACAGCAGAGTTACCAAGTAGGGAGGTAAAGTTTTCTTTACGAACCTGACTATACTTAGTGCAAGTTAAGTAGAGTTCACCTATTTCTGTGACCTCGGCATATGAAGGGATAGTGTGGTCAGCACTTTGCCCAGTTGCCTTTACTTTCCCTAACTTGTGTTGAGAACCCTTCAAACCTGGGTGGACTTAGGGACGTTTTACTGATTTGAACCCGTATTCGAACTCAAAACTTTCGGGTTAGCGCTCTATCGTAAGGCTAAGCGATTAAGTTTATACAGCAAAAATAAAGAGATATTTGAATATTTTAAAACAACATTTGTGTCCACAGATGCCCATGTTAAAATAAAGATTGCCTGCATCGAGTGATTCATCAACGGAATTTGAATTTTTTCACTTAGATTTTAAAAATTTGACCACGGGCGGTTCGCTTTTTTAAAAGTGTAAATCAAAACTGAATTATTTATTTTAATGAGCCGAGATCTTACAAAATAATGCCGAGTACTCATTAGAGCTGACTTTACTCTAACAACGCGCTCAACCAGATCCGAGATCCCAGAACTAAACTTTAACAATACGTCCGTTTGCTGTATTTATTACGTTCCAACACTTATATCAATTTTCAACTGTCTTTTTCATTTAGTTTTACGATAAATTTCTCTAGATCTAAAGATCAGCTATCGAAGGAAATTTATGAATCTAGCCTAGATCTAGATCTAGATCTAGCCTAGATGTAGGTCACTAGATTCAATGTAAATTCTACATCTAGAATCTATTTCAGGCCTTAATTATTTTATATAAATCTTTGTTTGGCTTATTTAAGATAAAATTTAATTTGAAAGTTAGTACTACTAGACTTATTTTTAGATCTAGATCTAGAATCTATACGCGTAAATCAAGTTGCATAAGGAGACACATAGTATAGTATAAAAATTCACTTGTGACGTCACGAGTAAATAGCTAAAATGGTAGCGTAGTCAGCTCTCATGCAGGAGGCACGGGTTCTAGACCAATATGTCAATGAAATTTTTTTTTTTTCAATTTTTTTTTTAGATGTGAATGATAACGTTGCCTATCTGAGCTTGGCAAGATACAGGGCAGGTGAAGTAGAGTTCATCTGTTTCTTTGTCCTAAGCATATGAAAGGATAGTGTGGTCAGATACATGCTCGGCTGGAATTGTTTTTTAAACGATAAAAACATGTTGTCTGAGACTTGGCAGGACACTGGGCAGGTGAAGTAGAGTTGAGTAGGTCACCTGTGACGTCAGTTTATGAAGGGATAGTCCGAAATCGGTGTTTTCGGTGTTTTTAAAAGATAAAAAACATATATTTGAATGTGGGGTCTGTTTTTTGTGACGATAAGTGACACTGCAGTAGCGTACCGAGGAGGGGGAGGGGACGGTAGGGGAGGGGAGGCGGGGGGGTGGGGAGGGGAGGCGGGGGGTGGGGAGGGGAGGCGGGGGGGGGGGGAAGGGGGGGGGTGGGGAGGTGGAGGGGGGAAGGGGGGGGGGACATATGTTGGGGCGCCAAAATGGTTTGGAAAAATAAATTGATAGGTTGAGGGGGGTTCAAATCGAAAGTTTGAGTGGGGGGGGGGGGGTGCACATCAAAAGTTTGAGGGGGGGGGGGGGGGTTCAAATCGAAAACTTTGTCCCCGGGCGCCGGGAAGGGTCGCTATGCCTCTGAGTGACAGACGTGATGTTTTTTGATGGATGACCCCCGAAACCCACAGTTATCCAACGGATGACGGGTACTCTAGTATACTACTAAAAGTCAAGTTTGTTTACATGTTTGAATATTTATTTTTTTGTTTGTTTTTTTGCCTGATCGACTATTGTGATATGTTCGACTCTATCTGGAAAGCTGTAAAATAGTATGTAGGTAGAGAATAATTTTTTAATGCAGACAGACTGTTAATCACAAATTTATTTAAAGACGTTAATTAATTTATTGATTTATTCCTACGCAGAATAACCCATTTTTTTTTAAAATGTTAAAACCTTGACTAAACTTTGTGGGAATAGTGACGTCACAGGTTTTTGTTTACTCTTTAGTACAATAAAATGGCGGCGTCTATTGAAGAAAATTGTGTTCCCATTCAAAAGTTTAACGCGTTCTAAATCTAATTTTCTGTCGGTCATAACTTTAACAATACGTCCGTTTGCTGTATTTATTACGTCCCAACACTTATATCAATTTTAAACTGTCTTTTTTCATTTAGTTTTTCAATAAATTTCTCTAGATCTAAAGATCAGCTGTCGAAGGAAAGTTATTTATAGATCTAGATCTAGAATCTAGGTCAAATCAAATCTAATTTTCTGTCGGTCATAACTTTAACAATACGTCCGTTTGCTGTATTTATTACGTTCCAACACTTATATCAATTTTCAACTGTCTTTTTCATTTAGTTTTACGATAAATTTCTCTAGATCTACAATCTGTCCAAGAAAGTTATTTATTTATTTATAGATCTAGATCTAGAATCTAGGTCAAATCAAATATTTATTGATTATAAATACAATCCAAAAAAAAAAGAGACTTAAGCAAACCAGTCGTAGATCTAGAATATAGATAATTCTATTCTATCTAGATTTAGATAATAGTGATTTTCTATATACTAAACTATTTTAGACCTTTATTATTTTATATAAATCTTTGTTTGGAATATGGTAATTTTGAAATGCTCGCTCCGGGCCCATCAGCGTAGCTAATGATTAGATCTAGATCTAGATTCTAGATCTAGCAAGAAAAACTAAACTTAAGACTTAAGCAAACGAGTCGTAGAATCTAGATCTAGATAATTCTATCTAGATCTAGATAATTTCAGACCTTCTTTATTTTATATAAATCTTTGTTTGTATAGCTATGAAATATGCTAATTAGGAAATGCTCGCTCCATGGCCTCTATTTGCATAATTTAAGATTTATACGCGGCTTCTATACTGCTAATTTTGCAAAATTATGAACGTAAACTCTAGATATAGCTCAGTCGTAGATCTAGAATATAGATAATTCTATCTAGATTTAGATAATAATAAGTTTCTATGGAATTGGCTAATTTAAGATAAAATTTAATTTGAAAGTTAGTACTACTATACCTAGATCTAGAATCTATGCGCTTAAATCAAGTTGCATAAGTATAGTATAAAAATTCACTTGTGACGTCACGTGTAAATAGCTAAGTTGGTAGCGTAGCCCGCTCTCATGTGGGTGGCACAGGTTCTAGACCAATATGTCAATGATATTTTTTTTTTTTTTTTAGATGTGAATGATAAAGTTGCCTATCTGAACTTGGAAGGATACAAGGCAGGTGAAGTAGAGTTCATCTGTTTCTTTGTCCTAAGCATATGAAAGGATAGTGTGGTCAGAGACATGCTCGGCTGGAATCGTTTTTTAAACGATAAAAACATGTTGTCTGAGACTTGGCGGGACACTGGGCAGGTGAAGTAGAGTTGAGTAGGTCACATGTGACGTCAGTATATGAAGGGATAGTCCGAAATCGGTGTTTTCGGTGTTTTTAAAAGATAAGAAACATATTTTTGAATGTGGGATCTGTTTTTTGTGACGATAAGTGACACTGCAGTAGCGTAGCGAGGAGGGGGGGGGGGGGCGGGAGGGGGAGGGGAGGCGGGGGGGGGAGGGGAGGTGGAGGGGGGGAAGGGGGGCGCGTGGGGGGACATATGTTGGGGCGCCAAAATGGTTTGGAAAAATAAATTGAAAGGTTGAGGGGGGTGCAAATCGAAAGTTTGAATGGGGGGGTGCACATCAAAAGTTTGAGGGGGGGGGGTGCAAATCGAAATCTTGCGGGGGGGGGGGGTTCAAATCGAAAAGTTTGTCCCCGGGCGCCGGGAAGGGTCGCTATGCCTCTGAGTGACAGACGTGATGTTTTTTGATGGATGACCCCCGAAACCCACAGTTATCCAACGGATGACGGGTAGTCTAGTAAAAATATAAAAATAAAGTATAATATAGGCCTACTCTTTCCACATTTTTCTAATGTAATGTTGACTAACTAAGATCTATAAATATCCAGATGCAAATTAATTTTCTTAAAGTAAAATATATTGTAAATTAGCCCACTTAGTTAAATTTAGTAAACATAATTTAGAAAAACTTCTCTACATGTGTGTATGTAAGTTGGATGTATAAAGTAAATAAACCGGTAGTGATCTCCCCTAAACTTTCTCGAATATTCTTATATAAAACAACAGGGGATGGTAACTGGGGATATAGTTATGATTTTGAATCCATTTTAAATACTGAAACTTTTAAAAATAGAATAGAATCTCAGTAAAAAACAATTGCGCACCAAGCGAACGCCTAATAAAGGTGTGTATAATAGTGCGCAATAGTATTAGTACTTAATAAATTTACATTAGTTTTTTGAGAAATCGGAAGTAGGGTAAATTACTACTTCCGGTCAACGGAAATTACTCAAAATTTAACAGAAGGTAGAGAATTAGATCTTTTACTTACATGTGAAATTTCATTTATCTATCTGAAATAGTACTCAAGTTATAGGCTTTTGAAAAATTCAAAGTAGAAAAAGTACCACTTCCAGTTATCGGAAATCGCTCAAAAGTTGATACGGATCTACGATTTTGATATAATACTTATGAAATTTCATCAACCTAGCTGTAACGGTACTCAAGTTATCGTGTTTACACACGGACACACACACAGACACACAGACACACACACACACACACACACAGACATACGGACAAGATTGCAAAATTATGTTTTTCCGTATCAGTGAGGTGTAAAACGTCGAGATTTGTAAAAATCTCGATTTTTTTTTTTGCACGATTACAATACTTTCTCTATACTACGTAGGCCTATATACGAGAAAGTAAAAAAAAAAGGAAATAATCCTCTTTACACCTCGTAATCATGGGCAGATGAAGTAGAGTTTATGTTTTTTGCATATGAAGGGAAGGTGTGGTCAGCACTTAATTTACATAACATGAGTTGGGTAAACGTCATAGCTGTGTGGGCTAAAGGACGTTCTACAACTTGGACCCGGATTCGTTATCGATACTTTCAGGTTAGCAGTCTAGCTCTCTACCGCTAGGTCCCCCCGTCCTGTAAACATATGCCTAAGCACATACTTTTGTTTTGATTGTTTTGTCTTTAAAATATGAATAACATTTTTAAAAAGTATACTAACAATTTCTAATGTCAACACGGATCATATTCATAAACCAAACCTTAACACGATTTCTACCCGCCTAAAAAATAAAAACCTTATTTTCAGTCCATTATCGTGGACAAGTAAAATCAATTATTTGTGTTTAGCATATTGTCTTATTCTTTTAGAATTAAAGTAAACTACTCTAGTGCTTTCAAGAAGCAACCAAAAATAATATTAAGTAATGTAATTGTTTTCGGTGTAAAATTTAGATTTCTGTAATATTTGACGTAATACTTAAATAAAACATTAAGCGATAAAAAAAAACGTGTTTACATTATAACATAATTATTCCTGCGCTCTTATGTCGGAGTTCTTATGTCGGCGCTCTTTTGTCTGCGCTCTTATGTAGCGCTATTTTGTTGTGCGCTATTTTGAAGGGTCACCTGATCGATCGCTTTAAGGTGTAAAAGTAAAATAATACAATTTTTCAGCCTAACGCTTTTGGCGACATAATTATATTGTACTTAAATGCGTTGGTAAGAAAGACGAATGTGTTTAACTTTTTTTTAAAACTTTCAATTGTATTCATATTTTAATGTTAAAACAATGAAAACAAAAGTAGTGCTTAGACACGTGTATATGCGACGGGGAGGCCTAGCGTTAGAGAGCTAGACTGCTAACCTGAGAGTATCGAGATTGTATTCGGGTCTAAGTCAGTAGAACGTCACCGAGTCCACTCAACCATGATGTGTACCAAACTCATGTTAGGGAAAGTAAAGTGATGACCATACACCCCCTTCATACATCTCCTACATGTGAATTCTACTTCATCTGCCCAAGATTGCTAAGTGCTGTGATAAATATTTATAATTTTTAAAATTTACATTATATGTCCAACTTATATACTAGCATGTAAGCGTGTTCCATGGCCAGGTGCCAAAGTCCACCTTACTCATCACACCACACCTTTCCATGACCAACTGCTACGCTCCACGATTCCCATTTCACCTATGATAGTCGGACCGTTACCATAACTGAATTAGATTATATGTTCCTGGGTTCGCATTTTGTTTGTCTGTAGTAACACGCGTCGCCCCAGACATCAGCCCGGTTCCAGCAGTAAAACCTTAAGAGCGGTCGTTGAACAGGGTAGACCGCAGCAAGAGTTCAAGGTCAGGTGTATTGTGAGTTCCAGTTGAAGCACAACACTGGGTGCTACCTGTATCGTTACAGCGGGTTACACCTGTGTAAAATATTCAACACCTATTGAAGTGTTAACAATACTTATATTACTATTCTAAAAATAAAACTTTAGTGTCCAAAATCTAATTGAAAATTGCCTTGCATTACTTACACCTTGCATTTTTGTATAATATAAAAAGTAAACATTTCCTGACTTTTTTTTTACAGTTTTATACATTTAAGGAGCAAGCTTTAATAACTGTGGTGTATAATTATTATTTGTTTCTATTTGATTTTTTTTAAATTAATTCTTTTCAGTTATTTCCCTTGCATGTAAAACTACACAAGAATGATATATTGCATTCGGTGTTAGGCGGGCCTTTTTCAAAACTAAACTATACATAATATGCCCTACTCAGAGGCGTCGCGAGGCGGGGCGGGGAGTGCGGACCGCATCGGGTGACACCATTTACGGGGGGATGACACTAAGACAGAAAATTAAAAACAAATATGTTGTAGAAACATTCTTTTTGCGATTTAAATAATGGTTAAATCGAGATAAAATAGAGTTAAAATAACAATCTGAAAGCTAAATCTACATCCATGTTTTCCATGATGTAACATGATATGCAACTCTCTATACTTGGCAGATACACGCGCTTACCGTATTCTTATTTTCAAAGTTTTGAAAGTTTTGACGAACAAAATTGAGGAAGGTTTTTTTTTTTTTTTTTTTTTTTTTTTTTTTTTTTTTTTTTTTTTTTTTTTTTTTTTAGAGAGCAAGAAATAATTACAATGTTTAATTTGACATTCGGTTAAACGTGTGAATTTATTTTTAGTATAATACATTTTGAAATGAGACTAGCGTTATTTATTATTTAGTGTAATATTTATCCATGTTTATATGAAAGTTGAATACTCGAGTTGATCTTTGAGTATAGTTCGTTGAGTTTATCGTAGTTCGATGGTGTCGTGACGGACATCCTACCTAAGATTACTCCTAGGTAGGCGGCGTCTAGCTGAAAAATCGAAATAGAGGATTAGCCACTCGTACATTGAAACCACATAAGTACTAGTACTTGGTGGCTCTTCTCGAGAGCTTAGAACGTTCGACGGATGTGTGGACGCAACCCCACAGCGGTCTTGGTTTACAAAGCACGACTTTTCATCTCCCAACTAACTAAAAGCATTACCCAAATAAACAATCCAACCAACGCCATTATTTTACACTCAACTTGCACACTCCAACACACGATTAGGCCATATACCAACAAGCAACGAATCAACTCTCAAACACTCAAAATAATATACTTTCAACTTACGATAATCTCGAAGATCTATACTCAACAATCAATTCGACTACTCAAATTTTCATACCGCACGAGTATGCATCTCTCGACTTATTATAAATATTATCCAAATAAACTATTCTGCCAACGCTTCTACTTGACATTTTCAACTTGCGACTTCCAAACAACGATTACGTAATCTCCATCTACCAACCAGCAACGAATTAAATCTTGATCACTCTAAAACGTTCCAAATTCTAATCGACATTTCAAACTTAAGTAACACCACTTTAAGATTGAGAACGTCTCAATTACAACTACCAACGAAGATCACTATCCACTGAAGATTGCTCTTACGCAAGAATCAGCCCAAGAACTTTATAGGAATTGTTAAAAAAACTACAAGAGAAAAGACAAGAAATGAACATTGTTTTCCTTTTAATGTAAACTGTATACAACAGTGGCATAGCGAGGGGGGGGGGGGGTGCGGACCCAACGGGTGACACCATTTAGGGGGGTGACACCCAGGCTAAAACAAAAGCAAAATATTTAGAGAAAAATGATAATTCCACTCAATTAAATGATTAATTCGAGTGTTGAAAAGTATTTTAAGAGCAAATTAGATTAATCCCGACAAGGATGGATGGGTAGGGTGCAAATCGAAAGTTTGAGGGGGGTGCAAATCGCAAGTTTGAGGGGAGGGGGGGTTAAAATCGCAAGTTTGACGGGGAGGGGGATGCAAATCGAAAATTGAAAGTTTGTCCCCGTGCGAATGGTCGCTACGCCTCTGGCGGCTGACACCATTAAGTGTAGCACCGGGTTACACCCGACCTAGCTACGCCACTGGTATATAATACTATGTATTTCATGTATTTTAATGTATTAACATGCAACCTATCCACACAGCAAGCTCCTGGCTTGAATGGAGTGAACTGTGTGGAAGGAAATCTATTAAACTTTAATTTAAAAAAGGGACCAAAGCAACTTTAATTTTGGTTAGTGTATGTTATGTACATTATGTATTTAGTTGGGATCCAACGTGTCGAGCGTCCTTCAGTTAGCATTTAGCACAATGGATGTGTACATATAACTATTTAAAAAAAAATATTTTTCTCAAACAAGCGTAACATAAAAAATATATAAGCCTATAATTAACGTGTAACGGGTACCGATGGCTTGTGTCTCTAGAAACCATGATTGTATTCGTGTACACCTGAAACTTTCCCTAAACGAAAATACGCTACTGTCGTGTTTTCGCAGAAAAGTTACAACGATAATAAACGACCTGTTTTCAACTACCATATGTGCTGTAAAATCTAGCGAAATGACTTTTAAAATAAATTTACTACTGCTGCCAAACAAAAAGTATTACATGTAGTGTGGCAGAACTTCTTTTTTACTAACATAATGCTTTACTTCTTTTGTATACACAATTTTATAAAGACGCAAGGGAATTAACTCAATAATAAATTAAATGTATATGCCTGTTTATAAATCATATACATTATTTCTATTTAGTATTGTTCGATATTTCTTGATCCCTCGCGAAGGAACACAATAGAATATATTTTATTGTTTGGTTTTTATTGTCGTGTGTAGGTTTATCAATAAGATGCTTAATGTAACTTTAACTTGCGAGCTACTGTGTCGTGAGTCCTCCTTTTTAGCGTTAATATTTTCCAAAGCCATAATGTTGGGGTCGTCCTCTCATAGCCTCTATCTAGTCAGACTTGTGGAGCCCTTATCAGATGGCTGGGGTAGAGTTATGTTAACTGATACTATATGGTGGTTGGTGTAGAGAATTGTTAACTGATAGGTGATTTGTTTGAAATAATAATTACTGCAGCGAAAACTATTTTTGCTATTTGATTGCTATTTAGCTACACAAACAAATTTTTGGGTGTACTTAACTGTGACGAGTATCTACAATACCCATAATCAGCTTCATAAGAAGCATGATTTTTTTTATATACAACAGTGGTACAGCTTACAATTATATATATTTCTAAATGGTAGCGCTTGGTTTGTGTAGCTTTTATATTTTTCTATTGTTTTGTTATTGCAACGTTGTATATTTTTGTAGCTTTTTTTTTTAAGTTTTCTTTTGTAGTTTTTTTTTGTTTTTTTGTAGCATTTTGTTTCTGAAGCATTTTTTTTATATATTTTATTTTTAAGCATTTTTTGTAGAGTTTTTTTTTTTTGCAGCGTTCACTTTTTGCAGCGTTCACTTTGTGTAGCGCGTTGTATTTGTAGCGTTTTGTTTTGGTAGAGTTCTGCATTTGTATATCTTTTTGTGAATTGCACACATTATCCCCAGTAACAAGTAATTCGTTAGCTAGCTATTATAATAACATCGCTTTTTGTTTTCTTGTAATCTTGTCGTCTGTTAAACTAACTCTTTAACTTGTCAGATCCACGGCCAGGGTGAAATGACAGTGAGGACTACAGTTATTTCCCCTAACTTAATCTTGCTATGGCTTAAAATCGGACGTACTGTTCTATATAGCTACACAAGTGTTTTGATTTGGAAAAAAACATATTATTACAATTAGCCTTTGGCTAAGGAAAGTTATGTTTTCCAGGCGCAACCACTTCGTGGTGTCAGCTGAAATAAGATTTTCTTTGCTCATCAAAAAACACAACCTACTTCAGACTTACAGTTAAAGGGAAACAACATTGTATATATCACATAACTCGAGAAATTGGTGTTTGCCTCCCCTACTCTTGCAAGCCAGAATAATTCATCTATTAACTCAACTAATAGCTATAACAGTTTCACCAACAGTAAAATGTTGCATCGTATCTATACATCGGACAATGGACTGATGAAGAAATACACGAAGGAGCCTCCGTGTAAAGTTCAATCAAAACTACAACAACCTCCACAAACCTTTGTCAGGAGCAACCTCATCGTGGCCCATATGTTGAGAGCTATACTGCTTATGGCCGCCCATGTTGTGGCCCAATTTGTTGACAGCTGCGGTGCTGTAGGCTACCCATGCAGTGGCCTAATGTGTTTTGGCCATCTTGTCGAGTCAAGCATGTCAAGTGGCCAGGGACGCTGGCATACAGCTTGGCAGGTAGGATGATTCAACTATATCATGCTGATATATAAGTTGGAAATATAATTTATAAAAAATAAATACATAATTATCTTTGCACCTAGCTATACTGGACAGATGAAGTAGAGTTCATATGTTTCTTGCTCTTAATTTCCATAGCATGATTTAGGTACACATCATGGTTCTACTGACTTGGACCCGGATTCGATCTCGATAATTTCAGGTTAGCAGTCTTGCTCTCTATTGCTAGGCCCCACGGCCCCTTATACATATGCCTAAGCACATACTTTTGTTTTGAAAAAAAAAATTAAAGAGAAATACAAATAAAGATGAAAAGGTATTGACAGTCTCATATGTTGGGCACCCCAACAACAACACTTACATATAACAGTCTCATATGTTGGGCACACCATCACTTACATATAGCAGTCTCATATGCTGGACACACCAACACACAAATATAACAGTCTCATATGTTAAACACAAGCGACTTCCTTACAAACACATTTAAGCACTAGATAATTATGTCGCCAACAGAGGGAGAAAAAACAATGACGTTAGGCTGATAAAGTTTATTATTTACTCATTCACCCTGAAGTGATCGATCACGTTTTACATCTGTTCAATGGTGTTTTGTTTTTCAAATTTTTATTTTATTCATATTGTATGTTTGTGTTGTAAGTGTTCTTCCGTTTTAGAATCTTAAGAGATGTTTAATTCATTTTAATATTCTTTTATTTTTACACTTAGTTACAAGCACTGTTTGACAGAATTGATAGTGGTGCGTCTGTCAAGTATTTTTGTTGAAACCTAGAATCTTTCAGAAAATTACCTATCTGTTTATAAGATGTTCATCTTTTTTTTTCTTCCAAAGACACGAGTAAAGGAAAACTGCAATAGCCAACAAAAAAAAAAGTTAAATTTTGCCTTAGGCTTGATCTAGACAAAATGTATTACTTCCCCTATGTATTTCGGAAATTCAAAACAAGGGAAACAACTTATCACAATTGATAATTAAAAATACATAAATAAATAATTAGTAAGATTTGCCAAACAAATATACTAACTGAATAAAGTTTTATAGCTATATTTAATGCAAACTGAAATCATGTATACTAAAAATAATTTTTTTATAGCATATTGAAAAGTTTAAAACATCTAAAATAAATTTCAATACTTTAGCTTTATTTTAAGAAAACTGTTTTATAAAGGTAACTTGTAAAATTGAGTATATTTGCCTCTTTACTTCTATTACAAATATTTTGGCTCCCTCTATAAAGGGAAAATAAAAATAATTATCTAATTAAAGTAATTTCCTCGGAATTAGAGATGCACCATGCACAAGAGCATTCAAACCTAATTGCCTTCCAATGTGTTTTCTGCGTTCTAACACCCCCCCCCCCCCAAGGAAAAGAAATCAAGCTGCACTTAAAGCACTACCATCCACAGAACCCTATAAGCTACAATGAAATATACTATAGAATCGTTGCAGGACCCTACAAAGACCACATAACTTATACCCACGCAGACACTCTAAAACTCGGGTTCTTGGGGGTTTCCATTGCAGTAAAAATGCAACAAATATCTCTGTTTAATAATACTATTCAGCGGCTTATAGCAGACATGTCGTCTGTAAATGTCAAAGGATACATTTTGAATGAAATCAAGCTTTCACCATTGTTTGCTTTTTAAGTTGATGAATCAACAGACGTGAGTTCGTGTTCGCTTTGCTTGTCTTTGTGAAATAAATTCATTCAGATGAGAGCAAAGAAGAGTTGCTATTATGTGAAGATAGCATTTAGAAAATAAATACGTTTTTTGAAACCAGATGATTAAAAAGGGTTAAAACGGCTCTAGGTTTTGTACTGTTGGTGCGCCATCTATGTTTCGGTCAAAATCGGGCTTTCAGAAAAAGAATTATCTCCCCAACCAAAGGGAATCCATTGCATGATACGCCGGTATGCCATCGCCATCAAGACTCCATTGCTAGTAATAGTCGTAAATTATATTAAATCTGGAGCCCTTAAAGAACTGCGCAAAGATATTAATAAAAATGACGAGGTTCTGCTTTTCTACACTACAGTACGCTGGCTGTCAAACGAAATGTTGTGAATCGTGTGTCAGAATTGAAAACTGAAATCAAGTTGTTCTTGTAAGTGCAAAGGAAATAAGTCTTTTGACATACTTTGATAAACAACAAAGAGTGGTTGGAGAGAGAATCCTTTCAAGCAGATACATTCAAACATCAACATCAACTTAACCCGAAGCTTCAGGGAAAATGAACGAATATTATCTCTTTTCAAAGAAAAATAAATCTTGAAAATATTGAAATTTTAGATGAATCTGAGTGTAAAATAATAAAACATTTGAAAGAAGATTTCTGGGCATCTTGCATCTCTTGAAAACGAACTGCAGCGTTTTTTTTTTTTTTCACTGAGCTGAAAGAAGAAGAATCTGCATTTAAAAGTAACCCAGTCTCTGCTTCCCTCGATGTTACCAGCATTCCCTATGAATTACAACATGAGTTATTTTATTTGCGGAATGATTCAGCGTCAGATGAAAAATTACACACACAATTTTGTGTAGTATGCACCATTAATACCCAAAAGTGAAATTGATTGTCTTTCGAGTTTTAGTTCCTTGTGTGGCTGTCTTTGTGAGAATAGATTTTCAACACTACTCCAATTAAAAACAAAATCAAGAAATAAATTAAATGTTTAGTTAATAGCATGCGCTTTTACTAAACGTTTTTAAACAGTTATCAAGAATAATTGATATTGAATGTCTACTCGAAAGTTTTATTTTAGTGCTTATTACGTTTCTTACTAATTTTTTTTTAATTATATAGGGGGTCGCGGGTCACTTATTTTTTTTTATAAAAGAAGGTCGCCACTCGAAAAAGTTTGGGAACTACTGCTCTAAAAGTTGACAGCTAACGCTTCACCATCACCAAGACAACTCTATTTCTTTTTAGACGTTTTGTATTAGCCGTCCACCAGAACATTTTTGTCAACCATTGTAACCCATAGGTAAAAAATAAATAAATCGGTATCGCTAGGTTTGTTGTGAGGCGATATGTAGTCATTTTATTGTAGGGAGCCACTTTATCATCTAGTGTGTACTAAGTCATTTTATGTGGAAAACACATGAATTTAATTAGTTAAGAGCTACCACCTATATAATAGTTATTTTATTAAGCATGATCAAATATTTTTAAAATCTACAAATGGTAATTATTGTAAAATATTATTCTAAAATTACAGTTACATTCTTTGATTACTAATTATATTATTCTAGCACAGTTAGCTAAAATACTTTGTTTTGTATGTACTTATAAGAATAAAGGTTGTTTCGCATTTAAAGCTATTTCTTTATTTTAAATAAAAAATCAAATACATATACCTAACATTAATTAATCAAATACCATAACATTGTAATAAAAAGTATGGCGGCTCTTTAAAACCTGGAAAATTTGGAAAATTTTGATTTTTGGCTCTTCAGTCCCAAAAGTTGCCGACCCCTGTCATAGGTGGAAGATTTTAATTAATAGCCTACATGTAACTAAACCATTGGACTTACAGTTGAGATCACACATTTTCTAATTAGCAACAGTTTTTTGTGTTCTTAAAAGATCATTTTTTTTAAAAATAATGATAAGGTATGGGTTGGATCAACGAATTGCACACACACCTATTTACTGGTAATTGCAAAAAAAATATTTAAATAGTTTTACCTGTTTCAAAAGCTATTATTCTGGCGGCAAGATACTTTGGTACGTCATTACGCTGTTCCCCAAATGTACCAACAGATCAGTTTTGGGTGGATTGGGAGGGGCGGGGGTTCAACTTCATTCACCTCTGCCCGGTCACCTTAGGTCAATTATCCTACCCAGCGTATACCTAGGTGTGTCCCGTTTTAGGTGGTGAAGTGTGGTTTTTAGATGATGGTTCTAAACATACATATACAATTTTACATATATACTGATTCAGAAATAGATTTAAGTAAGGAACAGTGGTATTATGACAGTAAAAAAATTTACAGAGGGGTCCGTGGGGGGTTTTATATCCCCCCCCCCCTAACCCCCCTTCCTCTGCCTACGCCACTGACTGAATGTCATGTTTGTTTTGTCAGTGTGTCGTGTTTAGAAAATAAGTTGAGTAGCATCCTAGTCACTCTAGACAAAATGTATTACTTCCCCTATGTATTAGGGGAAAACAAAATAAGGGATACAACTTATAAAATATGATATCTAAAAATAAATAAATAAGTAATTAGTACAATTTGCCAAAACAAATATATTATTGTATGAAGTTAGTAAAAATATGTAATGCCAACTGAAGTAAAGTATAGTTTATATTTTTTTGATAAAAACATTTAATACGATGTTTTAAATCTGAAAAATATAAACTTTAGCACTATTTTAAAATGGATTATTTTATAAAGGTAATACAGATATAATTAGCATTTTAATTGTTGTGTAAAGACAATTTTTGGCTCCCTTTGAAAATTTGCAAAACCTTTCGTTCTCATTTGGTGTTCAAAATTATGTTAAAAAATTTGATGTTGATGTACTTGTTTTATTTGCAAATAAAAGTATTAAAAAAAAATTACAAGCTTTTATTTTCACAGAAATAAAATCAGATTTAGACAGAGTGGATTATTTTTTCTTAGGGTATGCAGAGTTTTTTTTAAAAAAGCTTTCAACCAGAGCACAAATAATGATCAAATTGAAAATGGCTCAGATGTTCACAGAAGAGGAATTAAAAGAGCTGAATTATTAAAGAACTGTTAATACAAACATTGACAAACTGAATTAAAGACGCAGTTGGCATAATGTTCATTTTTACCAACAATTTAATCAAGTTTTACTTGATAGAAAAAAAAATACAAGCTTTTATTTTTGGAATGATAGATCAATAAGACTATGAGTATTACAGAGACACTTCTCACACGGCCTATTCTAATTCTGTCAATGGGTGGCTATAATGTGAACTTTTGACTCCGCAGTTAAGGACTGAGCACAGAAAACTAAGCAGTCAAGAGAAACCGAGTTTGCACACCTTATTTTATTTTAGTCTAGTTCTTATGCCATTTTATTTTCTCCCTTTGATTATTATATATGCAATTGATGTTCATGTCTTTGATGCTGTGTAAAACTATCAAATAAATAATTATTACTGATTTAAATGTTTAAAACAATTGAATTAATAAAATAAATAAATAAATACAAGCTTTTATTTAACTAAAAAAAAAAAAAAAAAAAAAAAAAAAAAAAAAAAAATTTGAAAAGGGACAAATTAAAATTTAAAAAATTGGTATTTTTAGGATTATTGTGAGGCAATTTGCTGTAATGTTATTGTAGGGAGACCCTTTATTTTACTTCCTTTGTATACACAATTTTATAAAACTCAAGCGAATTAATTCAGTGAACTTTCAAAATAAAACAAGAATTTAAAACAAGTAAAAAAAAAACATGTCCAACAGTAATATCGAGTTTTTCAACCTTTATCTTATATATCGTTTTCACTCAGAATAACCATTTACTTATTTTTTTAAAAAAAGTTAAATGCTCTTTAAGTAAGAGCTAACTACAGGAAAATCCCTTTATTAAATCTATATCTCTTACAGAAGGGACAGAATTTTACAATGCAAGGGAAATAACTTAACAAAATAGCTCAAACAAGTATTTTGCGGACAGAAAGAGAGAGAGAGAGAGTAGTGCGCACATGGGCTTTTATATATTAGGATTTTTATGCCCAATATTCGACGCATCCATTAATGAATTTCGTCCGGTTTTGTTACAAATGTTTACATCACATCCACTTTCAATTAATAATCCTGCAATCTTGTCATGGCCGTTTTGACAGGCCAGATTTAATGCATTCCATCCATTATAATTGACAGCATAAACTTTACAGCCGCTATTAATTAACAGATGTACAACTTTGTCATGTCCATTTGCAGCAGCAAATATTAAAGCGTTCCATTCATCTTTATCGACAGCATTAACTTTACTGCCTGCTGTAAGCAATAGCTTTACCGTCCCCTCATGTCCTCTACCTGAGGCCAGCATTAGAGCCGTGGTTCCATTCTTATTAGCAGCATTAACAGCACAGCCGCTCTTTATTAAAAGTAGTACAACAGTTTCATGTTCATTTTTAGAGGCTAGAATTAATGCACAGTTTCCATCCTTATCATCAGCATTTACATTAGCTCCACCTTTAATTAATTGTTGTACAACTTTGTCGTGCCCATTTGTGGCAGCCCAGACTATTGCATTCCACCCATAACTGTTAACAGCATTAATATAGCTACCTTCTATAAGCAACAGCTTTACTATTTCCTTATGTCCTCTATCTGAGGCCAGCATTAGAGCATTGTTTCCTTTGTTATTAGAAGCATTTACATCACATCCATTGTCTATTAAAAGCTCAACAACATCGGTGTGACCATTCTGAGAAGCCAACATTAAGGCATTCAATCCATTATTGCCTACAGCATTAAGATCATAGCCGACTTTTTTTAAAAGTTGTGCAACGTTGACATGAACAATCTCAGGAGGTAACAGTAATGCATTCCCTCTAGCTTGTATAACAACATAATTTAAACTAAGCCATCTATCAATTATCTTTTTTAAAGTTGAACAATGCCCATGTTCAGCAGCGAACAGTAGGGCATCAATTGTAGATTCATCATTGTAATCCTCATTCTGTTTACTATTACTGTTTACTTTTCTTGAAACGCAATTGGTGAATTATTTAAAGCATTAATACTAACGGTATTTAACACCGTTTTATTGTCTTCTGTGTAGTGATCATTCATTTTTTATGAAGATATTTTGTTTCTATTGTATAAGGAAAATACAAGAAGGACTTCTTCGTGCTCTAGAATGTAAAACAAGATGTAAATATTAGGCAATTAGAAAATTTCTAGCAACATAATATAACTATAATTAATTTTTAACTGTTTTAATGAGGATTAACGACAAATCTCATTTTATTCAAAACCTCAAAAATAGAATAGGTTAAATATACAATCTTAATTAAGGTTGATAAAATGTTAATAATAACTCTTATCCTTATCATTCTGTACATTCTTTTATTTATTTCAATGTTTATTGTAATGTCCGATTCTACGTTACTAAAATACAAATTAATACACTATTAAAGTAAAAATATTTGAATAATAGTCGTGTGCGACTCATTAAACTTTAACCGGTTTTCTTTCAAAATCTTTGCTTACTTTACTTCATTAATATATTTTCCGAAGATGTAGTGGTAGTTTTAGATGAAAAAAAAACAATACGCATTAAGTTTCGTGTCACGAATTTCTTGTAGGTAATATCTTACATATTCCGCCACCAAGCATAAGATGCAAATGTCTAAGATACCTTCAAATTAGGAAGTTATTTTAAAAACATGACTATTTGAAATCACTGTTTGCAAAATGCTATAGAAACTTTGTCTTTCCAACAAAAAATATTTTTTTTCCCTACAGAATATCAACATTTATTACCTTAAAACAGAGCTATACTAATCGGTAGCAACGAATTCGCTTTTATTTGTTTATAAAGTCATAAGTTATAAGCCTACACCACAACAACTCCAAAATCACATGAATGGTAAGGGACTGTATATAATCTCAACTGAACCGGTTATATCCGGTATTCTCGTGTTTTATAAAATGAGCTTCGTGTTTCTTGTGTCTGCTGTGTTCGTCTGACATACCGGCTTACAGTGCTTGGTTTTCCCAAAATGATAACCTTCCGTGACGTAGAATGTGTTAGGGTGTGCATGTAGTACCAGGTGGTGCAAATAGTATGTGTACTGTAGCATGACCGTACGACGTCTGGGTACTGTAGCATGACTGTACGACGTCTGTGTATGTTAATGTTTATGACGTCAACGAGTGTAATTAGAGAAGCGACTGGGTCGAGTTGCAGCTAATGTGTTGTGGTGCTGTCTATAAGGAGGACAAATACAATGACACGGGGAGGAAGCGGCGGACCGTAAACGCAAATTGTGGTGGTAGGAGAGGCGAAAGACAAATGTGATCTGAGAATACGTGTTATATACTGGAGAACAGGTATTTGAGTTGATTAAAGAGACATTTTGTTAATTCAAGCTCAGTGTTGTCAATTCAGCTCCTGTTGAGTTCCCAGAAACAATAAACCAGACCCCCACCGCTTCTATACTTAAGACAAAGTGAATAAGTGAACTAAAATGTTCACACTAAATACATTATACATATAACTGCAACAGATATTCACAAAGTCAGTTGATTTATACATTACGTGGCAAACAGAATATCCATTATATCCACGTGTTATAACTGTTCTAAAAATAAAATGGAATTATTATGTTCACTGAACCGTTATATCCTTCTTGCTTGCTGGAAAAATACAAAACTGTGTTTTTCTTGTGAGTTAAGTCAAATGTAGCGTGAATTCTATAGTATAAAATAAAAAGGACTGTAAATGTTTGATGCGTTAATGAGTAATGTACGCATGGGGGGGGGGGGGGGGAGAGAAAAGTGACCCCTATATTGGAGATTAGTTACATTAAATTTAAAACAAGTTCCGCAACACAAAATCATCAACAGCAGGCAGATTACTGAAACTACGTTTAAGCCATTGTAAGGGTTATTTTTTGCTACACCGAACAATTCAATTCAAGCGTAAAGAATTTTCAAGGAGCGTACAAGAAATCAATATCACGTTTAAATCAATACCTATCATTCAAAAAGTGCTACATCCAGCTATATTAATAATCGACGGTAGATAAATATCTTGACTATTAATTGTGAACATATATATACATTTTTTTCCTTTGGTGGGAGTGACACCATCAGTTACCGCACCGGGTGGCACCCGACCTAGAGACGCCACTAGAAGTAATGTATTTTAATAAATTTCCAGTGTTGAACTGTATAAAGACTAGCATCAGTTTTAAATACTTAAATACGCCTTTCTTAACTGACAAACCGTCTAAGCCTTCAGACTAATCATATTTTGTTTAGATGAATCAGACAATCATTAAGACAATACAATATTTGTAAATGATATTTTCATGATTTCTTTTCTATAAAAGCTGCTTGAACAAAGTGTACACAAACAAACACCACTTGTTTCATTTAGTAAAGGGGGGGGGGGGGGTTAGGCATAAAACATCACTTCCACTGTGTAAAACCACTAATTGTATAGCAAGCGGGGTATTTTCTAAATTAACGTGTGTGTACATATAAGCACAATTGTAATCATAAATAATTTATTTTACTTGAATTTGTTTTTGTAAGTGTCCAATAAAAAGTGTTAAGTAAATTAAAATATCTGTTTTTGTCTCTGTGTTTTTCTATTAGTGTTATTATTTTTTATTTTTTTTGTCACTGGAAAGATCAATTTTTTTTTAATTTCTAGCGGTGCTGAAACTATTTTTAAATGTCTTTCAGAAACCTTGCACAATAAGTCATTTTTTTGGGTCTGCTTCCTAAGGGTGAAGCCTAAAGTGGGTCGTCCCACCCACCCACTCGAAACTCCCCTATGCCGGACCAAACTTTTTATAGCATTCTATAAATAGGAGTGGGTAATATGTCTGAACATATACCAAGAGACTAAATACATATTTCACCACATAGTCAAGTTGTTGTCACGTCAAGTTGGCTTGCCTATTGCCTAATGTTGTACGGCCTAATCTATACAGAAGACTTGCCTATTGCCTAATGTTGTACTACCTAATCTATACAGATAGCTTGCCTGTTGCCTTATGTTGTACAACCTAATCTATACAGATGGCTTGCCTATTGCCTAATGTTGTACTACCTAATCTATACAGATGACTGACCTATTGCCTAATCTTGTACTACCTAATCTATACAGATGACTTGCCTATTGCCTAATGTTGTACTACCTAAACTATACAGATTACTATGTTTTAAACGTGGACCCATTTGATTACGTTACCTGCCCGTAAATAATACAATTTGAAAAACGAGGTAATTTATTAGTTTTAATACCAGTTTAATTTAAAGATTGTTACTGGCTGTAACGACGCCATTGCTGTCCACTAATTGTTACACATTCCTCATCCTTTCTCACCTCTTGTTCAGTGTTTCTAACTACGTTTTCATCTAGACCAGCAGTAGTATGTACCGTTTTAACTGAATAAATGCGCTCCATAAAACCCTCAACAAGAGGGGAAACAATCCAACCTATGTATCATCATACAACTTTCTAACGCTAACACGGTGGACACAGACGACACTTGAACAAAAACATATTAGTGGAAATAATATTTTCTGTAGGCCAACCAGAACAAGCCTTCGCCGTTTTGAGGGTTGACAAAGGGGACAACTGGACATAGGATTGTTGGTCTGTCGCCCACACTAAAATACATTAACTATAGGTTTATTATCCCTTTTTTCAGGGAGCCATAAATATGTATTCAAAATCAAACACAAAACAATCAATTGAGCGAAGTGCAATATTTATCATTAGTATTTAAAAAAATTAATCTAGTGTTAGTAATTTATAAAGTAACAAATATTTATATTCAATATGTAAATCATTAGAAATGTAATAAAAGTTTCATTAAAAATGTAATATATGTAATAAATTTCTTCACTACTTGTAAATGTTTATAGATTGCTGTATTAATTAGATATGCATGTATTTCTTACAAGACATTGCTATAAGTTGTCTCCCTTGTTAGTTTTTTTTAAATTAAAATATTTAACATAGGGGAAGTAATGCATTTTGTCATAGCCAAGTTAACTTGCGCTTGCCGCTGCTTTTAAAAAAAGGGGAAAAAAAAGAAAGATAAACATTTTCTAAATAGATTAAACATTATCTTAAATATTTATTTTTTCAACTGAGCAAATGATGTTTCGACAGAATGCTTAGTTGCTTTGTAAGTGGGCAATCAGTTTTTCAAACCGATGGCAGTTAGGTGGACGAAATATTTGTGTGTAAGTATTAGCTCATTTACATGTTTCTATCAAGTTTTGGGGCATTTTCGGTAACTGGAAGTGGTGTAAGTTACCGGTTAAACGTCCACTGATGTCATGTGATGGGGTCCACCTTGTGAGGCTAAAGATCTGTACTGTATCGTAATACAAAAACTCTAGGCCAGGGGTCTCCAAACTTTTCAGTCCGAGGGCCGCATTAACTATCAAATTTCAGTTCGGGGGCCAGTTTCTTCCAGGCATGTCTTTGATTTTTCTGAGCAAAGTTCCTCATCATAACCAACAAACGATGTTCCCTTGGACAATAAGATCTCCGCGGGCCGGATGAGAGGACTTCGCGGGCCGCATCCGGCCCGCGGGCCGTAGTTTGGAGACCCCTGCTCTAGACGATAGTCATAATATCTATAGAGTCGATGGGCCCGTTGTTTAAACCACTGTATATACGTCTGGCCTTTCGCTCAATAAGTTTTAAAAAACGGTAAACAATAACGGCCTCGTTTTAAACAGCTGCATTCATTGGATATTTATAACATATCACAATTTTGATGTACTTACAGGTAAAAAGACGTGCGGTTATCTAAAGTGTATGATACCTTTTAAACTGCTTAAGGGTTAATATTTCAGTAAAGAAGGTTTCAGTACTGTCGTGAAAGGGTATGGCTGAAGGGACAGAATTAGTTTAAGTCCGTGTTCTTTGAATTGACCCCTAGTCAACCGCCCTGCACTATGTAGTTTATCATATTTCAGGTTAACATGTGCATTCTGCCCGTGTCTTCGCGTGGTACTCGAGTACTTAGTTGATTTAAATATATTCCAGGTATAGAAGTAGCATAAGAACATCCCGCGATTGGAGTACAGTATTATTCAATACGGTGTAGATACATATTTTATCTACCGTCGATGCCGGCTTTTATGAGTGAGAAAAACTAAGACAACTATAATTTCTTTATCAGGTTATTCATTGTAATAATTATAAGATCGTTATACACTGTCACAATTATAGCGTCGTTGTAAACGGTCAAAAGTATAGCGTCGTTATAAACTGTTAAATTATAACGTCGTGATAAACTACCGTTCATGGTTTTTTAAAACGACACAGAAGAATAACGTTAGGTTTGGGAGTGTGGGTGTACTACTCGCTTAAGGCTATGGAGACGTAATAGGTTTTATGTTCAGTTAGTCGAAATTTATTCGACTTCAAATATATCGTCCCCTTTTTTTAACTATACGAGTCTCAGTGTACCCCACTGACAGTGGTGTGTGTAGGATTTTTTTTTAATAAGAGTTAACCGGGTATCTCTAAATATTCTGTGGTCGAGAAACATATAAACTCTACTTTATCTTCACGATGTACTTTTGTGTCTAAAGGAGAACGTAATTACGAGAATGTTTTTTTTTTCTTTTTTATTATTGGTGGTGACCTAAGAGTAGTGAATTGCCTATTCTGGTATTACAATAAAATACGTTCTCACATTGCAGGGGGAGGTACTTTCTTAAAACTGCTACTTAAACTTCTGAAAAATAATTTATATGCAGATAACTTAAACTTTATGTTATTTTTATTCAAAATTGAAAAATAATGTGTTTTTAAAATTTACTAAGGAGAACAAATACATATATGTTTTTACATGTATAGACATATATTAAAACATGGTTTAATACCAAATATAGACACATGAGTTTTAATTTTTTTAATAAATTGTTTTATTTTAAGAGTGTTACGACCGTAACTTAACTAAGTCAGTTAAAAACATGTAATTACGGCAGTAGTATATTAGGTCACTTTTGGGTAGTATGGGTGAGCAGGATGCGGATGCGGATGCGGATGCGGAACAAAGGCTATATAGGAAAATACTTCCCGCCTGGGTGAGCCGGAGGTACAATGACATATAGCAAAATACTCACCCACCTGGGTGAGGCGGGTGAACCGGAGGTACAACGAGATATAGTAAAATACTCCCTGGGTGAGCAGGAGGTACACCGACATATAGTAAAATACTCACCCACATGGGTGAGGGTGGGTGAGCCGGAGGTACAATGAGATATAGTAAAATACTCACCCACCTGGGTGAAGGTGGGTGAGGGTGGGTGAGTCGGAGGTACAATGAGATATAGTAAAATACTCACCCACCCTAGGGTGGGGGATGCGGATGCGGAGTAGGTCAGTAGGTCACCACTGGTGACCTTGTGACGTAATCAATGACCTAGTTACGTAATTTTAATGAGTTTTTTAATTAGTTCTAATGAGTTTTTAAAATTTTAATTAATTTTTGACCTAGTTACGTAATTTTAATGTGTTTTTTAATTAGTTTGAATTTAATTTTTAAATTTTTAATTAATTTTATTAACGAGTTAGTTAATTTAATGCGTTTTTTAATGAGTTTGAATTTAATTTTTAAATTTTAATTAATTTTTGACCTAGTTACGTAATTTAATTACTTTGATTGTATATTTATTTTGTTTAATTTGTTTGTTTACTTGTTGTTTAATTTAATTACTTTGTTTATATTGTGTAATTTTTATTAATGAGTTACGTAATTGGATTTTAATTTTTAAATTTTAATTTTAAATTTTAATTGATTTTAATTACTTTGTATTTTGTTTGTTTATTTTGTTTGTTTACTTGTTATTTAATTTGATTACTTTGTTTATATTGTGTAATTTTTATTAACGAGTTACGTAATTTTAATTTTTAAATGATTATTTTTTTAATTTTTAACTTTTTAAAATTGATTTTAATTACTTTGAATGTTGTTTATTTGTTTATTTGTTGGTTTGTTTATTTGATTGTATGTATGTTTAATAGTAAACGGAGAGTAATGACGGGGGTTGAGGGGAGGGGTGCGTTAGCGTGGACTTTGTATAGGGACCATTCAGCAACACAACGAACGGTTACCGAAAATAGAACATCCATTTAACCACATCTGTTACTTATCGATCCGCAATCCTTTGTTTTTGTCAAACACTGGACAAGGTCCAAGTACACGGTCCGAGTTAATATTGGTAACACCCACTGGACCATCATCAACTTGATAGCCCGCCTAATTAAATTTTGACACCCGTCATTGATTAATGGCGTGTTCACTAAGTACCTCTCCGCGAAGCACTTAGGTCATTATGCACCAGCTGTGTAATATTAATCGCACCCACGGACCATCAGTATGATGGCCCACCTAATTAAATTGATCATGCATCGTGGATTTATAGTGGTTTACTAATAGCATTGGCACGGGTGCACCCTAGGTGGGATATGCCTGTAGACTACCTCTGTCCATTAACTATGTTCACATATCGTACGGCCGGTCATTCTTTGATCAAATTAAAATTATTGTTTCCACATGTCCTACGAACCGTCGCTTGATATGTATGAAAGATTAATGGTCGGTAACTATTCGGTTATAGCGATGGTCACCGAAATCAAAATATATTTAAGGGTTGGAATTTTCTACCAACCACCGTTAAATCACGTTTTTGAGACGAATCGAATTCAAAATCTGACATCCCCTGCTCGCGGAATAAAAATGGGTAAGTAGATTTTTAAACAGTTTGTTACACTTTGTAATATGGGTGTAATATAATTCAGGGCCATTATGTTATATACTTTCTACCTACAAGAATGCAACAAGAGATAGAGTTTTTGACAAACCATGCAACCCCTAGCAGCGACCCAAACAACTCGTACCATGACCAACACTATTCCATTAAAGCGACATACGATGTATGACGACATAACAAACAACAAACGCGTAAAGACTAACAACCACAGTAACGTTAATTCACACACCACTATTTTTCCTGTAGACGACCTAGCCATGATACGTTATACATGTGACATATGTGAGCATGCATTCAACTGCAAACATGGTTTGAAACGACATCACGACTCTGTTCACCGCCGACAAGGACATCTCTGTACAACATGCGGGAATCTATTTACACGACTTGACAATTTAACAAGACATTGTAAAACAACACACACCAACCAAACATCACCGACCGACACCCCATCAGCAACCGATAGACAAACTCCACAACCACTATACGTGACCGACAGACAAACCATGCAACCCCTAGCAGCGATCCAAACAACTCGTACCATGACCAACACTATTCCATTAAAGCGACATACGATGTATGACGACATACCAAACAACAAACGCGTAAAGACTAACAACGACAGTAACGTTAATTCACACACCACTATTTTTCCTGTAGACGACCTACCCATGATACGTTATACATGTGACATATGTGAGCAGGCATTCACCTGCAAACATGGTTTGAAACGACATCACGATACGGCACACAGACGACGAAGACATACATGTAGAGAATGTTTGCAAGAATTTACAAGAAAATATAATTTAACGAACCACTATAAAATACCACACACCATCAAAACATTACCAGACGACACATCAGCGACCGACACGAATATCCCATAGGATGACTTCTCACAGACATCTCCTTACACCCAACACAGAAACTCACTTTCTTACTTTTATATTAAAAGACAAGTAGACACAATGTGACATCTCCCCTAGACTGTAGACCGATGGGGTTGTTTTTATTCAATAAAAATTTATTATATATGGTCTTTTGTGATTTTTTAATGTGTTATTGTTTTGTTACTTGTCCCTGAAAGTTATGTAACTCGGTATCCTGTATAAGAGGTATGACTGGAATCAAAATCACGGGAGAGAACGTGACGTACATCGCGATATTTGAAAACAGGGCGATGTTTAACCTCAACCAAAAAAGACAATGAACCTAGAAGGAAGACGAATATATATCTTAGTCTTGCAGCAGATTACCTTCCCATGTTCGCTTTAGTATTACAGTTTTCATCAAACTTCTTTTTGACTTGAACTTCGTTAATTTTTAAGAAAGTTTACTTATACATAATACATTACGTCTAATGACAATTTTTTATTTTTACCACTCAATGTATTTTCTTTTTCTATATCTTACATTGTCATCTTAATTTTTGATCACTTTAGTAAAAATTTGCTTAAGATTATAAACTTCAAGTTTTAAAAAACAACAACGTTATAGTACGTCGTGTCAAATGACACACCGTTTAAAATGTCTACATTTAAAGTTCACCAAAATAATGACGTAAAATCTAAATATGATATGACGTTAGCATACATATCATTCAACCTAATCACTCTAAAGTACAAATCAATAATTTTTATTGATTAAGGGGCTGGGTGATTTATTTTTATTCGGGTGCCCAGGGAAGGTTTGGAGTTGGTTGGGACAGATTTTATACACGAGTCGGTGACGTTTTCACCGAGGCAGGGTTCGAATCTAGACCATGCATGTTTTGGAATTGTTAGGGAGAGTTAAACTAAGGTCGGTGAAGTTTTCACCGAGGTTGGTTTTGAACTCGGAACATGCATGTTTTGGAATCGGTAGGTGTAGAGTCCATACTAGGGTCGGGGAGTTTTGCTAACACTGAGGCAGGTTGCAAAGTTGGCACATGCATGTTTAGGAATTGATGGTAGCCGAGTTCATACTAGTGTCGGTGAAGGTTGGTTTTGATCTCGGAACATGTATGTTTTGAAATTGTTGGTAACCGAGTTCATACTAGGGTCAGGGGAGTTTTTGTTAACACCGAGGCAGGTTGCAAAGTTGGTACATGCATGTTTAGGAATTGTTGGTAGCCGAGTTCATACTAGTGTCGGTGAAGGTTGGTTTTGAACTCGGAGCATGCATGTTTTGAAATTGTTGGTAACCGAGTTCAGACTAGGGACGGGGGTGTTTTCACCGAGGCAGGTTACAAAGTTCGTATATGCATCATTGGAATTGTTAGGTAGAGTTAAACTTAGGTCGGTGAAGTTTTCACCGAGGTAGGTTACAAAGTTGGTACATGGATGTTTAGGAATTGATGGCAGTCGAGTTCATACTAGGGTCGGGGAATTTTGTTAGCACTGAGGCAGGTTGGAAAGTTGTTACATGCATGTTTGGGAATTGTTGGTAGCCGAGTTCATACTAGTGTCGGTGAAGGTTGGTTTTGAACTCGGAACATGCATGTTTTGGAATTGTTGGTAGCCGAGTTCATACTAGTGTCGGAGAAGGTTGGTTTTGAACTCGGAACATGCATGTTTTGGAATCGGTAGGTGTAGAGTCCATACTAAGGTCGGTGAAGTTTTCACCGATGGTGGTTTCAAAGTTAGTACAGGCATGTTTTGGAAGTGTTAGGGGCCGAGTTCATAGTAGTGTCGGTGAAGGTTGGTTTTGAACTCGGAACATGCATGTTTTGAAATTGTTGGTAACCGAGTTCATACTAGGGACGGGGGCGAGGGCGGCGGACAAAGTTGTCGATGTAGGTAGGGTACAAGAGATATTCAACGAGGAGTGGTGTCTACAAGTTATGTATCCCAGTCTGTTGGAGTGGTTTCTAGGGGGTTGTAATATTAGTTGAATAAATATTTGTCTGTAGGATTGTCATACAGCCTTTGTCTCTTAAATGGAATAGGTATAGTGCAGGTAGTAGTAGTAGTACGGTCTGTTTATCTAACGGTTGGTATTGAGGTTAGTGTGATGACGCAAGGTTGGATGGGAGAAGGGGAACGGGGTTGCGGACAAAGGGAAGGGGAAGGGCGAATAGTGATAAAAATAACTCACCCAGCCCCTTAATCAATAAAAATTATTGATTTGTACTTTAGAGTGATTAGGTTGAATGGTGTGTATGCTAACGTCATATCATATTTAGATTTTACGTCATTATTTTGGTGAACTTTAAATGTAGACATTTTAAACGGTGTGTCATTTGACACGACGTACTATAACGTTGTTGTTTTTTAAAACTTGAAGTTTATAATCTTAAGCAAATTTTTACTAAGGTGATCAAAAATTAAGATGACAATGTAAGATATAGAAAAAGAAAATACATTGAGTGGTAAAAATAAAAAATTGTCATTAGACGTAATGTATTATGTATAAGTAAACTTTCTTAAAAATTAACGAAGTTCAAGTCAAAAAGAAGTTTGATGAAAACTGTAATACTAAAGCGAACATGGGAAGGTAATCTGCTGCAAGACTAAGATATATATTCGTCTTCCTTCTAGGTTCATTGTCTTTTTTGGTTGAGGTTAAACATCGCCCTGTTTTCAAATATCGCGATGTACGTCACGTTCTCTCCCGTGATTTTGATTCCAGTCATACCTCTTATACAGGATACCGAGTTACATAACTTTCAGGGACAAGTAACAAAACAATAACACATTAAAAAATCACAAAAGACCATATATAATAATTTTTTATTGAATAAAAACAACCCCATCGGTCTACAGTCTAGGGGAGATGTCACATTGTGTCTACTTGTCTTTTAATATAAAAGTAAGAAAGTGAGTTTCTGTGTTGGGTGTAAGGAGATGTCTGTGAGAAGTCATCCTATGGGATATTCGTGTCGGTCGCTGATGTGTCGTCTGGTAATGTTTTGATGGTGTGTGGTATTTTATAGTGGTTCGTTAAATTATATTTTCTTGTAAATTCTTGCAAACATTCTCTACATGTATGTCTTCGTCGTCTGTGTGCCGTATCGTGATGTCGTTTCAAACCATGTTTGCAGGTGAATGCCTGCTCACATATGTCACATGTATAACGTATCATGGGTAGGTCGTCTACAGGAAAAATAGTGGTGTGTGAATTAACGTTACTGTCGTTGTTAGTCTTTACGCGTTTGTTGTTTGGTATGTCGTCATACATCGTATGTCGCTTTAATGGAATAGTGTTGGTCATGGTACGAGTTGTTTGGATCGCTGCTAGGGGTTGCATGGTTTGTCTGTCGGTCACGTATAGTGGTTGTGGAGTTTGTCTATCGGTTGCTGATGGGGTGTCGGTCGGTGATGTTTGGTTGGTGTGTGTTGTTTTACAATGTCTTGTTAAATTGTCAAGTCGTGTAAATAGATTCCCGCATGTTGTACAGAGATGTCCTTGTCGGCGGTGAACAGAGTCGTGATGTCGTTTCAAACCATGTTTGCAGTTGAATGCATGCTCACATATGTCACATGTATAACGTATCATGGCTAGGTCGTCTACAGGAAAAATAGTGGTGTGTGAATTAACGTTACTGTGGTTGTTAGTCTTTACGCGTTTGTTGTTTGTTATGTCGTCATACATCGTATGTCGCTTTAATGGAATAGTGTTGGTCATGGTACGAGTTGTTTGGGTCGCTGCTAGGGGTTGCATGGTTTGTCAAAAACTCTATCTCTTGTTGCATTCTTGTAGGTAGAAAGTATATAACATAATGGCCCTGAATTATATTACACCCATATTACAAAGTGTAACAAACTGTTTAAAAATCTACTTACCCATTTTTATTCCGCGAGCAGGGGATGTCAGATTTTGAATTCGATTCGTCTCAAAAACGTGATTTAACGGTGGTTGGTAGAAAATTCCAACCCTTAAATATATTTTGATTTCGGTGACCATCGCTATAACCGAATAGTTACCGACCATTAATCTTTCATACATATCAAGCGACGGTTCGTAGGACATGTGGAAACAATAATTTTAATTTGATCAAAGAATGACCGGCCGTACGATATGTGAACATAGTTAATGGACAGAGGTAGTCTACAGGCATATCCCACCTAGGGTGCACCCGTGCCAATGCTATTAGTAAACCACTATAAATCCACGATGCATGATCAATTTAATTAGGTGGGCCATCATACTGATGGTCCGTGGGTGCGATTAATATTACACAGCTGGTGCATAATGACCTAAGTGCTTCGCGGAGAGGTACTTAGTGAACACGCCATTAATCAATGACGGGTGTCAAAATTTAATTAGGCGGGCTATCAAGTTGATGATGGTCCAGTGGGTGTTACCAATATTAACTCGGACCGTGTACTTGGACCTTGTCCAGTGTTTGACAAAAACAAAGGATTGCGGATCGATAAGTAACAGATGTGGTTAAATGGATGTTCTATTTTCGGTAACCGTTCGTTGTGTTGCTGAATGGTCCCTATACAAAGTCCACGCTAACGCACCCCTCCCCTCAACCCCCGTCATTACTCTCCGTTTACTATTAAACATACATACAATCAAATAAACAAACCAACAAATAAACAAATAAACAACATTCAAAGTAATTAAAATCAATTTTAAAAAGTTAAAAATTAAAAAAATAATCATTTAAAAATTAAAATTACGTAACTCGTTAATAAAAATTACACAATATAAACAAAGTAATCAAATTAAATAACAAGTAAACAAACAAAATAAACAAACAAAATACAAAGTAATTAAAATCAATTAAAATTTAAAATTAAAATTTAAAAATTAAAATCCAATTACGTAACTCATTAATAAAAATTACACAATATAAACAAAGTAATTAAATTAAACAACAAGTAAACAAACAAATTAAACAAAATAAATATACAATCAAAGTAATTAAATTACGTAACTAGGTCAAAAATTAATTAAAATTTAAAAATTAAATTCAAACTCATTAAAAAACGCATTAAATTAACTAACTCGTTAATAAAATTAATTAAAAATTTAAAAATTAAATTCAAACTAATTAAAAAACACATTAAAATTACGTAACTAGGTCAAAAATTAATTAAAATTTTAAAAACTCATTAGAACTAATTAAAAAACTCATTAAAATTACGTAACTAGGTCATTGATTACGTCACAAGGTCACCAGTGGTGACCTACTGACCTACTCCGCATCCGCATCCCCCACCCTAGGGTGGGTGAGTATTTTACTATATCTCATTGTACCTCCGACTCACCCACCCTCACCCACCTTCACCCAGGTGGGTGAGTATTTTACTATATCTCATTGTACCTCCGGCTCACCCGCCCTCACCCATGTGGGTGAGTATTTTACTATATGTCGGTGTACCTCCTGCTCACCCAGGGAGTATTTTACTATATCTCGTTGTACCTCCGGTTCACCCGCCTCACCCAGGTGGGTGAGTATTTTGCTATATGTCATTGTACCTCCGGCTCACCCAGGCGGGAAGTATTTTCCTATATAGCCTTTGTTCCGCATCCGCATCCGCATCCGCATCCTGCTCACCCATACTACCCAAAAGTGACCTAATATACTACTTACGGCTCCCATCGTAATGGGACAACTAATCAAATTAAATGTTATCTATTGCTTTAGGTACGTAAAATCGCCCGCGACTAGTAGTAGTATTGCGAAAAACATGTGACTTCTTAAATTTCAATAATAAGTTCACATTTTGAGGAGGATTTATGTTTTGAAAAATACAAAAATGTTTCCTTGTTTCATTTATGTACCTGTTTTTAAACAATTGAATTAAAACTTTTCAGTAATAAATGAGGACTAGAGATGTTTCCAACAGATGCAACCATGCTCATTTACTATAGCAGCCATCTTTCTAAGTTTTTTTTTTTTGTAAACTTATAGCGCGAGATTCAGGGGAAGCCTCTCTATTTTACAAATGGCTGCTGTTTATATAGCAAATCTTGCTCGCAAACACTGCTGTTTAAAGTTAATTTCTGGCCTATATTGATATATTTAGCCATTGATTTAGGTTTATAATTCATTTTTCTGTAATATTTGACACAACTATATCGCAATATACTTCTATTAAAGCCTTGACAATGAGGTAACTTTTTCGTACATTACTAGCCGCGGGCGATTTTACGTACCTGAAACGATAGATTACGAATTAACTTGTAGATTCAGGAAGACACGGCTATGTACGGTAGATCTGTGACGAAGTTTAATACTACGGACATAGAATGTTTTAGGTTTTAACCTAAATTCTTGTTGAATATGAATAGAAAACAGTATATACATATATACTTGAACTTTCCGCTAAAATGATAATAGAATATAACTAGTTTATCTACATTTTATATATTAGATTATTTAAACGTAGCTGTGGCTATTACAGTTCATAACTTGTGTACAGCGTTTCCCATTAAATTATCCAGGGGCACCCAGACTTTTATTATTTTGTGAACAGTATGCAACGTTTTTTTTCCTTTTTTTATACACAATTACATTTAAAAAAAAATTATACAGGTAATTTCTATACTAACATTAATGTTTGTTTCCTACATCCTGTTTACGTGATTAAATAATTCACAAAATATTTTACGTTGAATTTTTTTTCCCGAGTTTGGTCTCATACAATCAGTCGTGTTTTTTTAGACACAGTAACAAGTAGTTATATTGTTATAGTTTAGTTATTCTGATTTCCACATGATAACCACTAATGACATCGAGCAGAAAACAGTGGCTACTATAGCGAACTAAACTCTACTAACCTGGTATTAGGAAGTTTCTAGACTGAGACCACGTGACCACACCCCTATTATACCCGTACAATAAACAAGAACAAACAGGAGAGGTCAACGTGACAACAGACATCATATAACACGAGGGTTGGACATGAACAATACAGACAGGTAACATATAACACGAGTGGTGAACATGAACAATACGGACAGGTGACATATAGCACGAGGGTTGTACATGAACAATACAGACAGGTAACATATAACACGAGGGTTGTACATGAACAATACAGACAGGTAACATATAACACGAGGGTTGTACATGAACAATACAGACAGGTAACATATAACGCAAGGGTTGAACATGAACAATACAGACAGGTAACATATAGCACGAGGGTTGAACATGAACAATACAGACAGGTAACATATAGCACGAGGGTTGAACATGAACAATACAGACAGGTAACATATAACACGAGGGTTGTACATGAACAATACAGACAGGTAACATATAACGCAAGGGTTGAACATGAACAATACAGACAGGTAACATATAGCACGAGGGTTGAACATGAACAATACAGACATGTAACATATAACACGAGGGTTGTACATGAACAATACGGACAGGTAACATATAGCACGAGGGTTGAACATGAACAATACAGACAGGTAACATATAGCACGAGGGTTGAACATGAACAATACGACAGGTATATAATAATGAACATTTATCCATCCATACTATTCACTACAAGCATACATTGATCCCCAAACTCAAGAAAATCTAATCACTCCAGATTATCCTACAATACTTCCACTATAAATTATGGACTGACAGCTAGAATAAATATTGGAGTGCAATGATTAGTTCATATGTAACATTATTTATTTCAAATCAAAAATGAAATTTATTTATCTAATCCTTATGAAATACCACAATATTGGAATATAATATTAGTGGGTTGCCGACAGCAGGGCTGAGATCAGTTCAGATTTGTCCCTTTTGTTAGGGATCCAGAAATTAAAGAAATAAGTAGACTCTAGGTGTTGTTATGTAAATTTTAAGACTACGTAAAGAAGGATTCTTTAAAAAAAAAAAGCTAATGTGTCTCTATTGTAAGTGAAAATATGATACTAGTTGTATTTTATTATTATCGAAAAAACGTACACAATTTTTTGCATGCTGTACAATTGCATACATTTTATAGGTAAAACAATAAGTAGAGATGGTGTATTTTGTTATAAGTTGTTCGATTCGTATTTAATTTAGCTATTTTATTAAGTTATTTCCCTTGCATTATAAAATTGTGTCCCTTCTGTAAGAGATATTGATTTAATAAAAGGATTTTCGTGTAGTTATCATCGTTTTTTCTTACTTAAAGAGCATTTAACTTACAAAAAAATATATAAGTAAATGGTGACTTTGAGTGAAAGCGATATATAAGATAAAGGTTGAAAAACTGGATATTACTGTAGGACATTGTGATTTATATAAAAAAAAATGTTTTTTTTTTTGTTTTTACTTGTTTTTAATTATTGTTTTTTTTGAAAATTTACTGATTTATTCGCTTGAGTTTTATAAAATTGTGTATGCCTATGGCCTATACAAAAGAAGTAAAACATTATGTTAGTCAGAACAAAAGTACTAACACACTACACACCAGTGGCGCAACTAGAAAAAAAGGGCCATCCCGCAAAAACAATTTCTGTGCCCCCAGAATATATATATATATATATATATATATATATATATATATATATATATATATATATATATATATATATATATATATATATATATATATATATATATACAAACACAGAATACGAACATACGATACCCAATTCTGGCCTGATCGGGTTTTGAAAAAAAATGTCATTGTTTTTGGGATTTTTAAAAAATTTAAACAACTTACAACAACATGTGTGTGAGTGCATTAGTCTGTTTTGAAAATTTGTTTCATTTTATGTTTGTCGTTATACTTCCAACTCTTTAAACTTTAGCCGGGCAAAAGAATAAAACGTGAAAGCTTTGTATGTGTAATGGTTTCCCGTATTATGTTTATTTTTATTTTTTTTGGTATTTATATTATTAATTTTAAATACATTTCCTTTTTATACTATGTCATTCTTTAGTATGTTTTTTTTTTCAAATATTAATTAAGAGAAGCAATGGTTTTTAATTTGTTTAGTACAAATCTATCAAAAAGGACTTATGAGCACCCCTATTTAACTATTTAAAAAAGGGAAGTAAGTCATGGAAGTGTTTTGAACGTTTTTGCCTATCTTTCACTATAGCTTATGGTTTAAAAACAAAGGGAAAAAGAAATTACAAGAGCGTGGGATATTGTCTATAGAGTAAAGATAATCCAACCGCAGCTGCAGTATCCTTTTTACAAATCATCCATGAAGTCAAAAATGCAATACCATTTTTTTAACTATAAAAACTGATTATGGTCGGCTGTGGGTCCCTAAATGGCGTCCTCCCCCCCAGCATTGAGGGGTCTGGCGGCACTGCAGTTCCGCCCCTGCTACACATAATACTCTTTGTTGTGCAGCAGTATTAAATTTATTTTAAAAGTCATTTCGCTAGCTTTTTAAAAGCACATATCGTACTTGAAAACGGGTCGTTTATTATCGTAGTAATTCTCCTGCAAAAACACGACAGTAGCGTATTGTAGTTTAGGGAAAGGTTTAAGTGTACACCAGGGGTCGGCAATTTACCAGTTTGTTAAGAGCCACTATTTTTTTTTCAATATGTAGGATTAGGTATATATATATATATATATATATATATATATATATATATATATATATATATATATACATATATATATATATATATATATATATATATATATATATATATATATATATATATATATATATATATATATATATTGTTTAAGTTTAAAGCACGCCTCTAGACTTTTATTTGTTAATTTGCTCCTTACTTAAACAACCTAAGTTGTATTTTAATACATTAAAATCAACAACAATAGAAAGCAACATTATTTACTCTAAATGGCAATATTACTCCGAAATCAGACACGCTGACTTTATTGAAGTTTTAATTTATAAATAATGTTTACTCATGTTATTAGAGCCAGAAGTTGACAAAGCCAACAGTAAAATATTGCATCAAATCTATAAATGGGGCAATGATTTGATAAAGAAATACATTTAGGAGCCTCCTGGTAAAGTTCAGCCAAAACTACAACAACCCGCTACAACCCGTTGTCATCGTGGCCCATAGGTTGAGGTCTGTACTGTATAATGACTATTATTAATTATTTAAACAGAAACATGTTAATGACAGATCCTTATTGTCATATCCGCACTCTGTGACATCATCCCTGGCCACATCACCAATGATCAAAATGACCAACTTTTAAAAAAATGTTTACGTATTTTGTTTATTTCGGGAGTCTTTCCTTGAGGGGAGTGGTGAGGGGAGGATATATTTAGCCACCATACGCACCCAATGAAATGTAAACTCACGACATTATCTTTAGTAAATAAATGCTAACTGAAGGATGCATGACACTTTGGCTCTCAACTTATTACATGTAGAGTTTCCTCCAGGCATCTTTTACCGCCCCCCCCCCCCCCCCCGAACGAAATGAAATTTATATAATTTGTATAGAAAATATATACTTTTAACAGTGTCCGCCCCCCCCCCCCCCCCCGAAGAAAGTCTACCATCCCCCGAAAATTTCAAGTGCCCCCCCCCCCCCCCCAGAGAAAAAAGTCTGGAAGAAACATTGATTACATGCCGTACATAACATACACTCACCAAAATTACTTTAGTCCCTTCACAACGTTATTTCCCTTTTTAAACTTAAAATGATTTACATAGGGGTTGTAATATACTATGTGGGTAACTTAAGGTGTGCTAAGATTATCTCTGTCGGGCAACAATAGAAGATTATTTAAGGAAGTCAGCTTTACATTTTAAAAACATAACTTATTGTATTTCTAAACCCTCACGTCGTTTATATCGTTGTAACGAACGGGATAAGATGTTGAAAGGAAAGCGATTTAAGATACGAACTGGTTGGCTCAGTTTTCACGTTAAAGTGTTCTTGAGTGTTTATTTATTTTAACACTGGTTAGTCTTAGGTAATATATTGTTTGACTGCTATGAATGTTACTCAATGTATATTGTAAATTATAAGAGCTATAACAGCAAATATAACATTATAATGTAAAGCATTAGCACAGATATACACATGAACATTTGTTATCGTTTATCGTGATGTCTACTTCAACTATTCCGTAGATTTAAATGTTACCTGTGCCTATGACAGATACAATTAGAGTGGTTGTAACCTGGGTATGTAAGGAAATAGGAGATAAACGACAGCCATGTCAGACTGTTTCTTTATATTACACACAGTATATCACATAAAGATTTACACACGTATTTTAATTTCTCTTGAAATAAAGTTGTATTTCATTTATTTTTGTTAACTTTAAATATGTGCATTGTATTGTATTGTTACTGTACACGCCGAATATATATATATATATATATATATATATATATATATATATATATATATATATATATATATATATATATATATATATATATATATATATATATATATATATATATATATATATATATATACTTTTATGAACGACAGCTACCCATTAGCCTTAGTAAATTAATGGTATCTTAATAACCCATTATACCTTAGCGCCCAACTGAATCTATTCTTTAAATAAACTGCACTAACTATAATTTTTATTTGATTTAGTCCCTTATGCAAGGGATCCAGAAATAATAAGAAATCTCAGAGCTGCAACGTGGTTATACTTACTTTAACAATAATAATAAAACGATTTTTATAATAAGGTTAATGTTTCTAATCTCTAATTGAAAATTAGATGTAATTTGCGTTTTAAATACATCTAGTTTTGTTAGACGTGTTTGATTATATACTATTTGTATACGTATTTTAAAAAAGTCACTAATAACTTTAGTGCATTTTGGTTTTCGGATTTCGGATTTGTATGTTTTTTATCATATTTGATTTGGTTATTTCCCTTGCAATAAAACTTTTTTTCTAACAACAGGAAAGTGATAATATATTCGGCATTAGCCCGCGCCTTTCTTAAATTGAACTCATCATAGTATGTCGAGTTGCTGTTAGATTTTATTTCCGGGTCGGGGGAGGGTGGGGGAGGTGGTGAAAGTGGGGGGGGGGGGGGGGAGATCCTCACCGAACAGATGCCTGAAAGGAGCTACGTGTGTATCGGCTTTGACAATTCAACGAATATGAGGCTAACGGTGATGTGTTAGTTGTTACGTTGAGAGTTTGATATTAGAAGTTATAGCAATGTGAAAGTGCTTTGTTATGATTATCATGATAAACAAATCGGTTGAATAATAGTTTTAATGTACAACGTAAGCTCCCACTTGTTTTTATTGTATTGTGTTAAATAAATAAAAACAATGTGACACTCTATCAAAAGCCTTTTCCTGATTACGTCTCAGTAAAAAGAGCAGCCTTGTACAATTTGGACGTCAGCCTGTCAGGACCAGGGGATGTATTGTCTTTTAAAATTCATGTTTAAATCTATATACATAATCATCTTCACGGAGACCATAGAAAACACCACGCAGCTTAGCCACCACCCTCATCCCCACCTGTCAGGTGAGCTGTAGTTCACCCCGAGTGTTTACAATAGTACAGCCGGTTCGGTTCAAATACGTGACGGCTATTAGGTGCATATAATTTAGTTTTTAAACGATTTGAAACTAAGGGGAGATAATAAGTTCTGCTTGATATGTTCAAAGCCGACAGTAAACGGCTGCTTTCCCTGGGCGGGGTGGGGGGTGGGGGGTGGGGGGAGGCAAGGGGATGGGGTTGTGTCTAACTCACAAATTATGAATTGTTGATAAGTAGAAAATAAAACAACTAGATAGCGGCGTATGCTACGTCGCGGGTCGGCTCGGTAAATATTATTTTTGATCCATGGTCTTGACCCAGCTGTGGATGTCACTTATCATTTGTATTTATGTTCTAGATATAAAACCAACTCACGACCCCTGGTTTACAAGACCAGTGCTCTAGCCACTGAGCTAAGGAGGCGGGCGGTTTACAAGACCAGTGCTGTAGCCACTAAGCTATGGAGACGGGTATTTACCGTTATTTATACTAACTTTAAATCCTTCGTTCTTGTGTTCGAACTCCGAGGATTAAAGCCTGCCGAGGGGACAAAGTGGGATATTAAAGGTGGGTCTCGAGGGTCTTAACCTCAACATTTGTGTGGATTGATCCCCTATATCACTGTACACGTCAGTCTTTGTAAACATCCTAGTCACTGTATTGTCTACTCGTCTCCTGTTGTACATAAACCTGTGACTGGTGACCTATGTGTGTCACGGTGCGTAACACGTTGTAGCTACACTTGGCTGAACTACCACTAAAGCTACATATTGTTTGATTGCTATAAAGATTACTCTATGTATATTTAAAGTCACTAAAGAAATAAGATACGTAAAAAGAAATATAATATTATGACTTTTACAGCAGTCCAGATATTAAAATAAATAAACACACAAGAACATTTAAACATGTAAATTGAACCAACGTTGCATTTTTCACAACACCTCGCTAGATCCGCCTCTCTGATGCCCTCTTAAATGTGACCTGTGCTTGTGCACGGTGTAATTAATATTAATATGGCTGTACAATCGTGATTGCTTGGGTTTTTTTTTTACTTTAAAAAGAGTGGATGTATTTGGCGTTTTGGTATTTTCGGTAATTAAAGACAATTTTAAAAAAAGACAGATGCAATTCGTTTTTTCACGTGGTAATGGCGACATAAACAATACCATCCTGCTATTCGATAGGCTCAGATTTTATTATACACAATACATTATGTTGTTTAAAAACTGAATCTGCAAGTTATGTAAACAAATAACTATCGATCACGGAGTCTCTGGCAGATGAGGCTCGTTAGCTGGGGACAGCCACTCTTCTAGGAGAGACAACTCCAAAATAAAACAACTGCTGCCTTGTAGTTTTTTCTTGGTTCCACAAAGGCTATGGAAGCAAATCCAAAAAAGAAAAAGGAAAATAGGGTGAAATCGGAGTCAATAGCCTCATTGTCACATAACCAGTTGACACGTATACTTGTGTTGGAGATGATCCCTTCCAACACTAAAACGAAGAACGCAGAAGAAGAAGATCACGAAGTTCCTTTACAGCCAATCAATGTTTGTCTTACAAAAGTGAAACATCCGGTTATAACTTAGGTTTCATGAAAATAAATAGATATGTAACCTTAAAATAAAATAAAATTTTTTCTCAAGTTGTCTGGATTTGCAACTGTTATAACATTGATTCTAAAAATATTAAACTTCAAAATTATTTTTGGCATAATTTTTTATTTTGTATTATTTTTGTTTTACTGCCTCCATGAAGTCAAAAAAAAAAACATTATTCATGTCAACAATATAATAAAACGATTCTCGTCAACTCGGTGGCCTCCATTTTGTGCTAGAAATCAGTCTACGATAGGATAGTGTGAATACTGTAGGATAGTTTGTACAAGTTAAATGTAACTATCGTAGATACTGTATTCTCGTTGATAGATATATGTGATCGTTGATGTTAAAAATAATAATCCTCTATCACGATATGAATGAACTATGTGACATAGTAGAAAATATGGGCAGTTGAAGTGAAGGGTGAGCGACCACTCAATATGTTGTTTCCGTGATTTCGCTCTTTGATTTAAACAACCTTAGTTTTATTTTAATACATTAAAATCAACAACAACAGAAATCAACATTATTTACTCTCAAGTGCAATATTAATCAAAATCAGACACGCTGATTTTATTGAAGTTTTAATTTATAAATATTTTTTTCTTATGTTATTGGAGCCAGAAATCGACAAAGCTAACAGTAAAATGGTGCATTAAATCTATAGATGGGACAATCATTTGATAAAGAAATAAATTTAGAAGCCTTCTTGTTCAACCCAAACTACAACAACCCGCTACAACCCGTTCTCAGAGGTCACATCATCGTGGCCCATATGTTGAGATCTATACTGTCCTTGGCCACCCGTGTTGTGGCCCAATGTGTTTGGGCCATCATGTCGAGTCAGACATGTCAAGTGGCCAGTGAACAAAACTAATATCTTTAAAATTTGAACGTCAATAACAGTGATGTGCTAATATTTAGTCAGTGATTAACACAGCAGGTTCTAGCAATGTTTTCTCTAATATCAGCTCAATCCTTCTAGAAGTCATCCTCCCCAACAATTCGTGATTTCAATTTTAGTTGAATGCATTTTAGAACTTCAATTAAAATGTACGTGTGTATATGTTTTTTTTTTTTTTTTTTTTTTTTTTTTTTGCTTTGATGCGATCCATCCCCCACCCCGTCTCCAAGCGTGTAACGCTACAATGTCTGGCTATATTTAATTTGAAAATAAGATATTTGTTTGTGAAATGTATTTAATTAAAAAATGGCAAGAAAATTTGGGAAAAGTAAATTAATCGTTTAAAAAAAAATTGATATATTCAAAAAAGTTCAAAGCTAATTAAAACGCAGTACGAATTTCATTGGAAAAGTAGTAATACAATACGATTTTATTTTTTTATGTTTCAAAATTTTATATAAATCACAATATCGTGCAGTAATATCGATTGTTTCAACCTTTATCTTATATATCGTTTTCACTCAAAATAAACATTTACTTTATTAAATAAACCGGGAGTGATCTCGCCTAAACTTTCTTGAATATTCTTATATAAAATAACGGGATGGGAACTCGGGCTATAGACATGATTTTTAATCCATTTTAAATACTTAAAGTTTTAAAAATATAATAAAATCTCGTAGAAAAAAGATTGCACACCAAGTGAACGCCAAATAAAAAAAGTGCATAATAGTGCGCAATATTATTAGTACTTTAAAAATTTACATTAGTTTTTTGAGAAATCGGAAGTAGCGTAAATTAGTACTTCCCGTCAACGGAAATTACTCAAAATTTGACAGAAGGTAGAGAATTAGATCTTATACTTACATGTGAAATTTCATTTATCTATCCGAAATAGTACTCAAGTTATAGGCTTTTAAAAAATTCAAAGTAGAAAAAGTACCACTTCCGGTTATCGGAAATCGCTCAAAAGTTGATACGGATCTACGATTTTGATAAAATACTTATATATGAAATTTCATCAACCTAGCTGTAACGGTACTCAAGCTATCGTGTTTACACACGGACAGACAGACACACACACACACAGACATACGGACAGAGTTGCAAAGCCCAGTTTTTCAGACTGGATTACGCATAAAACCTCTTAATTTTGATAAATCTGGATTGATAATTTTTGCCCGATTAAACTAAGTCCTCTATACTTCGGATGTGATGAAGGACTGAGGTGTAATACGGTGAAAATTGTTAAAATTTCAATTGATTTTTGTGCACGATTACAATACTTTCTCTATACTTCGTATATACGAGAAGTAAAAATAATTACACGAAAATGCCTTATTTAATATTAATTCTGGACCCCCTACTGAAGGGACACAATTTTTAAATGCAAGGGGAATAACTTAACAAAATAGCTCAAACAAAAACGAATCGAACAACTCATAACAAAATACACCGTGTTTATTACTGTTTTACTTATAAAATGTATGCAATTATTCTGTACGCAAAAAAATGTTTACTAGTTATGGATAAAATAAAATGCAACGTGTACCATATTTTCACTTATAATTAATAAACATTAGCTTTATTTTAAGAATAATTATTTAAGTAGTGTTAAAATTAGTTTTACCATAGTTTCTTTTTATTGTTATGTTTATTTCTAGATCCCTTACGTAAGGGACAAATTAAAATAAAATAAAGGGCGTCGTTAGGTTTCGTGTGGACAACATACCACTAAACATTATATTTGTTTTATTAAGCATGAATAAAAAATATTAAAACAAAGAGTGCACTTGTGTGTTTTGGGTGTTTATGTCGACTTCAGCATTTTTTTGACATTATCTTTTAGAAATGGTATTTGCTCTTGTCTTTCTTCTTTATGAATTTTACAAAAACCTATTTGCGGTAATGAACAAGAAACTAAGTTTGACGATAGACTTTAATCAATCTATGGAGTCCAGTTTTGCATTCTTGCCAGTGGCGTAGCGAGGTCGGGTGTCAAGGGGATGGGGTTGTGTCTAACTCACCCTTCCCGGGGACAAACTTCCAAGTTTTCGATTTGCACCCCCCCCCCCCTTCAAACTTTCGATTTGCACCCCCCCCCGTCAAGTTTTTCTCTATATATTTTGCTATTTTTGCCTTGGTGTCACCCCCTAAATGGTGTCACCCGGTGCGCTCCGCACCCCCCCCCCCGCCCCACCCCTCGCTACGCCCCTGATTCTTGCCCAATGTGTATGTATGTGTGTGTGTGTGTGTGTATGTGTGTGTGTGTGTGTGTTTAAACATGTATACTTCCGTGCGTTTTAATTAATTGGACACAGTTACATGTCTTGTAGATCACATTCTCATTAGAACGATACATAAAAAAAATTACAGCGAAACGAATTAACAGCTGTGAAAACAAAGCTTAAATATGCAAAAACATAAATTGTTATTTTTATAGTTATTTGTTTTACATTTCTAGCATTTGAGGTACATTTGAGAACATTAATATGTAGTTGGACAATCAGTAATGGACGAAAAGTACAATTTTGTGTTATCGAACTCGAGTTGTTTGATTGGGCTGTAGACGGGATGGGTGAATATGTATTACCTCCCCTTTATAAAACAAACCACAAGATAAACAATATATTAAAGGAGAGGAATAAACAACAAACAGCGTTTCCATTATCGTTTTTTTTTAGAACGTTTTCAATAATTTAATTTTGTTGGCTATTAATTATTTTAATAATTTCATTTTTAAACTAGAAAGCAGACAGATGAAACTTTTATTCACATTGTTCTCTACAGATTGAAGCAATCACGCTATATCACGTTTTCTATTGATTTTTAAATTTTAATTTTTGATCCCTTAGAAAAGAGACACAAACAATTGATAAATTAGAAAAATTACCTGGGAAGATTTATTGACGGCTGAAGGTAATATATTCGGTGATGTCGGGTCTATAAAGCTCATTGATGTTAAACATAAAAGTTACGAGATGAGGCTCCATAGCTTGAGACAGCAACTCATTTGAGAGAGAAAACTCCAAAACTCAAACAACTGATGGTAGAACGTCAACAGAATGTAATGGCCATGGTGTCAGTATAGAACAGTGTTTTATTCATGCAACACTTCGGGTAATGATGGCGTCTATGTTTACAAAATTAATACCTTTATAGTAATCGAACAATGAAGGGAAATAGAAAAAAGGTTATGATTCCAATGTGAATATTTTATCTATTTTTATGATTTAATCATTGTTTTATTATTTCTATTGTTAACTTTGTAAAAATGAAAAACACATTTAAAAATAAACCGGGAGTGATCTTCCCTAAACTTTCTCGAATATTCTTATATAACTTTGAATATAGACATGGTTTTTAATTACTTAAACTTTTAAAAATAGAATAGAATCTCATAGAAAAAATAATTGCGCACCAAGCTAATGCCAAAACAAAATGTGCATAATAGTGCGATATATTATTAGTACTTAATAAATGTACATGCGTTTTTTGAGAAATCGGAAATAGCGTAAATTAGTACTTACGGTCAACGGAATTTACTCAAAATTTTAAAGAAAGTAGCGAATTAGATCTTTTACTGACATGTGAAATGTCATTTATCTATCTGAAATAGTACTCAAGTTATAGGCTTTTGAAAAATTCAAAGTAGAAAAAATACCACTTCCGATTATTGGAAATCGCTCAAAAGTTGATCAGGATCTACGATTTTGATAAAATACCTATATATGAAATTTCATCAACCTAGCTGTAACGGTATTCAAGTCATCGTGTTTACACACAGACACACACACACACACACTCACACACACACAGACACACAGACATACGGACAAGATTGCAAAAATTATGTTTTTCCGTATCAGTGAGCAGTAAAACGTCGATATTTGTAAAAATCTCGATTTTCTTTTTTTGCACGATTAAAAGACTTTCTCTATAGGCCTACTTCGTATATACGAGAAAGTAAAAAAAAAAGATCATTATTTAGAGCTGTTAGTACACTTTTAAATATTTTTTTTCTCAGACTTTATTCTTCTTTACAATAACTTCATCATATATTTCCGGTAAGAAGAAATTAATATAAAAATATTTTTTTATTATAACAAAATAACACAAATATATGATAAGAAGAAGACAATTGATGTGACAACAGTGATGCAGTTGTTTCAATTGTTGCGTTCTTGTGCGTACATTTTGATAGCTGTATGTGGCGTTGTCTTTAAAATGAATAGAGCGCTTTATGTATCATCATACAACTTTCTAACGCTAACACAGTGGACACAAAAGACACTTGAACAAAAACATATTAGTGGAAATAATATTTTCGGTAGGCCAACCAGAACAAACCCTCGCCGTTTTGAAGGTTAACAAAGGGGACAACTGGACATAAGATTGTTGATCTGTCGTCCACACAACTTGGTGGTTGACAAAGAGGGTGATACACACACCCTCATCACCCGGCTCAATAGTTGACACAGAGGGTGATACACACACCCTCCTCACCCAGCTCAATAGTTGACATAGAGGGTGATACACACACCCTCCTCAATGGTTGACATAGAGTGTGATACACACACCCTCCTCACCCAGCTCAATAGTTGACATAGAGGGTGATACACACACCCTCCTCACCCAGCTCAATGGTTGACATAGAGGGTGATACACACACCCTCCTCAATGGTTGTCATAGATTGTGATACACACACCCTCCTCACCCAGCTGAATGGTTGACATAGAGGGTGATACACACACCCTCCTCACCCAGCTCAATGGTTGACATAGAGGGTGATACACACACCCTCCTCACCCAACTCAATGGTTGACATAGAGGGTGATACACACACCCTCCTAACCCAGCTCAATGGTTGACATAGAGGGTGATACACACACCCTCCTCACCCAGCTCAATGGAAGGTGGACAGTTTGCTCCCTATGTTATCTAAGCAAACACGGTCATGTTGCCTGTAGAAATGTGTTCATCTGTGATAATAACAATACAATTAGAGATTAAGATAGCAACTAAATGGAGGTCTTAGAGCAGGTAGAGTCAGGTTAATTACATAAGAAGCATCCAATAAAAAACTTTAATTAAATGGAATTTATATTTTTATTATCCCTTCCAAAAGGGAGCCAGAAATAATCATGAATTGCATTTCAAACATGGTTAAGCGATGAGCAATTTTATAGTTATAGTGTAACTTTTGAAATAAAGCTAGTGCTTCTTACAATATAATGTAACCTTTATTTTTTAATAGGTATGCAAAAGTTTAAAGATTAAACATAAATCAATAACAACATTTTAAACGTCAAAATATTATTTTTTTAAAAAAGATATTTGTATAGAGTATTTAATTAATTACTTATTTAGTTGTTATGGTAAACAACTGACATAAGTTTTCTCCCTTAATGGTTTTTTCTTCATATTTACATCAGGCGGAGTAACACTTTTTCTAGAGATCAAAATTTTCAAACAAATGAAACATTGCTTTAAATATTATCGATCTCAAATCAACAAAGTCTGTTTAGATTGAATGCCTCGGCGTCTTGAAATTTTTAAAAAAAAATTATTTTTTTTAAACTGAACAAATATTGTTTAGACTGAATGCTTAGAAGGTTTGTAAGTAAGCAATCAGTTTTTTAATAAGAAGGCAGTTAGGTGGACGAATTATTTTTGTTGATTTTTATTTGCTCATATACGTGTTTCTACCAAGTTATGGGACCTGACTGTCTATGTGGGTAATGTAGTAGAGCTCATCTGTCTCTTTGATCTCAGCTGTTGAAGGGATAATTTAACCAGCTCTGCGATGATCCGTCTTTACGTTGACGTTGTCTAGCATAATTCAGGTACCCAACAGACAGAGCTGAGTAGACTCAGTTCCGACCTACCTAGTCATACACGGAATCCGAACTCGAGATTTTTCTGTTATCAGTTACAATCTAGAATTTGAAAAAGAAATTATAAATACATTATTTCCCCTGCAAATGAAAACAAGACTTCAACTTATAAAACCAAACTCTTTTTGTATTATTGTATTTATTTGCCGATTTATTATTATATTTATGTCTGTATTTATGATAGAACCAAAACTTATTTGGATAAATTGTATTAGACTATTAAATATGTATTACTGTAAACTCCTTTCCAAAATAATAAACCTACGTATCAAACACCCCCATCCTCACACTGATATAAATAATCGCTTTCAAAGCTATCATCATGGAGGGAAAAAAACACATCCTAAACGATAAATGAGAAATAACTGCTTAAATATTCATAAACCATTACGTCATAATCCCTTTGTTTATCTACTTCTACAAAAAAAGTTTTTTTTTTATAATTACCACTCCTTGTGTTACAAGACTGGAAATAAACAATAGGTAAAGATACCCTTGTACGAGCATGCAGGCTATTCTTAGAAACCAGAGACACAACCCAAACAAAGCCTTGTCTAAAAATAGAAAATTATCCAGTTTCTTACAGGCATATCTTCGAAAAAAAGTCTACCCCCCCCCCTCCCCGAGACGAAATAAAATGTATATAGAAAATGTATACTTTTATACTTTTAACAACATCCCGTGACTTCCTGTTGGGTCGCCAGGATCAGTGCTGTGTAAAGGGCATAATATAGCACCGATTCTTGCCGGAAAAAGATATGCATGCGCAATGGCGATGTTTTCGATGGTACTGCGCATGCGTGTGTTTTCAAACAAACCGCAGAACCATAACCCTCTCCCTAACCCTAGCCCTAACCCTCGCGCAGCTATTAAGGCCATTGCGCATGCGCAGAACTATTGTGTTTCTTGTCTTCAGCCGAAACAATCTTTTTCCGAGTAGTCACTTCGTATTTATTAATTGTACACACTCCACCATTCAAATCATATAATACATCATTTGATATTGAGCCTTATTCTGTGTTTTAATAATGTACAGTATTTTATGTATGTTCTCTCGTTGATTAACTGGCGATTGAAAAAGAAAATATAGTTAATGAAAAAACATATAATTATATGCCGATTTAATAGAACCCAATTTACTACCCATACGATATGATGCATACAACGCATGCTTTTTTTTTTTTTTAATTTAACGCGCTATCTACTAGGTATTGTTAAGGATAGGCACCACGGATAAAAAAAAAAAAATATTTAACACATTTCTGGTTGTTTAATAAGTTCATATAATTATAGTTGTTAAACTATAGACAAAAATAATATATAGCCGTCAATAGCAGTACTGGTTGCCATGGAAACCGCGAAAAGGTTTGAAAACTAACACCTTTTCAAATCGCTAAGGCTTTGTTCCCATAAGAGATTTTAAAAAGCGGATGAAAGATTTAGATTTCTCAAACCAAACTATACATTTCTACGTTTACTCATTGCGATAGCTTGTACTCAATTTTTAATACAAATTTTTACGTAAATTTATGTGCAAAAATTAGGGGGTGGTGTTACATAAATATCAATATTTCCTAAAGTATTGTAGTAAACTTAATGTGCAAACGTAGTTTTGTAGATGCTATCATGCTGAATGCACGTGGAATGTTTTATTCTTGTATGACAAAGGGTTCAAAAGCCTTAGCGATTTGAATGTTGAATTTTGAGTAAAAATGCAAAGTTGAGAAAACGTGTCCATAATTTATTGATTTTGATCAATTATTGTAAAATGCCAAATTTTACTTAAAATAGAAGATTTGTTTGACTCATTAAAGTCTGTTGTCAAAATTAGTTTCGTGTTCATTACCGCAAAAAAAAAATGTTGTTGTAAAATGCATAAAGAAGAAAGACAAGAGCAAATACCGTTTCTAAAAGATAATGTCAGAAAAAATGCTGAAGTCGACATAAATACCCAAAATATACAAGTGTACTCTATTGCTTTAATATTTTCGATCAAGCTTAATAAAACAAATATAATGTTTAGTGGTATGCTTTACACACCAAACCTAACGAGGCCTATTATTATATTTAATTTGTCCCTTACGTAAGGGATCCAGAAATATACAAAAAAGAAAAGATGCACCTATGATTAAACAATATTTTAACACTAGTTAAATAATAATTCTTAAAATAAAGCTAATGTTTGTTAATGTTTATTAATTATAAATGAAAAAAGGGTACAAGTTGTATTTTATTTTATCTATAACTAGTTCAAAACTTTTTGCCTATGGAATAATTAAATTCGTCATATAAGTAAAACAGTAATAAACATGGTGCATTTTGTTATGAGTTGTTCGATTCGTTTTTGTTTGAGCAATTTTGTTAAGTTATTTCCCTTGTATTCAAAAATTGTGTCCCTTCAGTAAGGGGTACAGAATTAATATTAAATAAGGGATTTTCGTGTAATTATTTTTTAATATAGTAAATGTTTTTTTGAGTGAAAACGATATATAAGATAAAGGTTGAAACAATCGATATTACTGCACGAAATAGTGATTTATATAAAATTATGTAAATTAAAATTTTGAAACAAAAAAAAATAACATCGTATTATATTACTACTTTCCCAATGAAATGTGTACTGCGTTCTAATTAGCTTTAAACTTTTTTGAATATATCAATTTTTTTTTCAAACGATTAATTTACTTTTCCCTAATTTTCTTGCAATTTTTTAATTAAATAAAATTCACAAATATCTTATTGTCAAATTAAATATGACCAGACATTGTAGCGTTACACGCTTGGAGGAGGGGGTGGGTGGATCGCATCAAAGCAAAAAAAAAATATACACACGTAGATTTTAATTGAAGTTCCAAAATGTATTCAACTAAAATTGAAAACTCAGGAATTGTTGGGGAGGATGACTTCTAGAAGGATTGAGCTGATATTAGAGAAAACATTGCTAGAACCTTCTGTGTTAATCAATGACTAAAGATTAGCACATCGCTATTATTGACTTTCAACAATTTAAATATTTTAGTTGTGTTCACTGGCCACTTGACATGTCTGACTCGACATGATGGTCCAACCATATTGGGCCACAACACTGGTGGCCAAAGGCAGTATAGATCTCAACCTATGGGCCACGATGATGTGACCTCTGAGAACGGGTTTGTAGCGGGTTGTTATAGTTTGGGTTGAACTTTACCAGGAGTCTCCTAAATTTATTTCTTTATCAAATCATTGTCCCATATTTAGATTTGATGCAACATTTTACTGTTGGCTTTGTCTACTTCTGGCTCTAATAACATGAGTAAACATAGTAGAATTTCAATATGGATTATTCTTTATCACTGTTTGAATACGAAGAGTAAAAATACATGCAATTTACCAAACATCCGAGGTTTAGTTTTTGTTAACGCCAACCTCATGTCAGTATCATTATTTAATTTATTTCTTTGTTTTGTTTTTAATTGGAGAAGTGTTTAAAATTATATTATATAAATGTCTAATCATTGACGAGTGTCGGACTGCTCGTATCTTTTGCAACCATCCTCTACATCCAGCTACCCCAGGGGGTCGGCATCTTGCGGCTCCTTTGATGTCAAGATGCGGCTCTTTGGCTCCATGCACAAATATTAATAATTGTTATATTTTATTTTCAAAACTCATAAAAATATTGTTCTGCAACACTCGGTAATGAATTATATAATAATAAACATAAACACTCGCTATTCTATAAGAATATTTAGGTACTATTTTTAATATACTTCCAATTAAACTGTTCATCACGAATTGAAACGTTTAACGTCATGGTTGATTACACAAACAAAAACTAAACGAGCTAAATGTAAAACTGCAAGGAAAGGAAATCTCAGACTATGCCTTGCTTGAGAAGTGGATGTTTCGAAAAAAATAATTTTTTAAAATTTTTGTTGAAGATACGAAGAGCGATAAATTACTTGATTTCGAAAAATATGAAAAAAAAATAATCTAGAAACCAATGCAACTATTAGCATGAATTGATTCAGCATTACAACAAATAAAACGAAGGATGGATTCACTGAGAGATTTAAGCAATTAAATACAAATGCAAGTACTCTGACGTTCATAGTAGACTCTCTCAACACAAAAACAAATGATATTAACTTTGAACTTTTTGGAATTGATGCTGGTTTGCTTCAAATGCAATTGCTAGATTTGAAAACGACTCATTTGTGGAGCGGAAAATTCACAGAACTCAAGAACAAGTAAAAATAGTTCGAGGTTCAGTAAAACATGCACGTTACTTTGCACAACTGGACAGCTCTAAAAGAAATGCCGCGAGTTGAGTCACTCATACATGACGCATGGAATAGATTTGCAGGATGGTACAGTAACGTGGGGAAGTTGACATCTGGAGTGCTGACGATCTTTAGGTCAACATATTCGTGCTAGCAAGAGTTCTCTTACATGAATATAATAAAAAAAGTTAAGTAAGAAGCTAACTAACAAATAAAAATCTCGAGGCGTGCTTGAAACTTAAAACAAGAAGTTATGAACAAGATTTAAACAAACTTTCAAACGGCATGCAAGGTCAATGCTTCCATTGATGTAACTAATAGAAATATTCAATGATTATAGTTATATTATATGATTACTTATTTTATTATTCTATTAGAGCTAGCTAAAATACAATAATATGTTTTGTGCGAAACATGTGTATTTAAAAATAATATATGAATAAATATAATTATTCCATATTTAAATTTATTTAAATTTATAAAAACCAAATCCTAAATATTGGAAAAAAATGTTAGTGGTTTTTTAAAAACTGGTAAATTTTGTCTCAAAAGGGTGCCGAACTCTGAGCTACTCTAACGACTAATACGGTGGCTGGGCATAGTGCTGACAAAACTATCACTTTGTATGCCAACTACATTGAAAAACAAAAGATGCATGAAAGAAACTCTGCAGGCAGAGACGTATTTAAGATCAGAGAAATTAATTAGGTAGTAATGCAAGTGTCTTTATTATCAAGTATCGATGACGTTATTAGTATTGTGTGTACTTTTCCGTCCTTAGAATATTTCCTGTATGTTCCTTTCACGTCACATTTTGTTTTCCGTTTGACGCTGAAAGTTTTTAAATGTGCTCGTGTTTCTCTATATTATTCCTGAATAACAGATAGACATAGTGCCAGTAAGACAGAGAGACATAACGGTGAAACTGAAGCTATTATTGTAGAATAAAACGAATTGCTTGTTACTGGTGTGTTGCAAACAGATGACTTGCCATTGCCAAATGTTGTACTACCTAATCAATACAGGTGGCTTACCTCTTGCCTAATGTTGTACTACCTAATCTATAGAAATTACTTGCCATTGCCTAATGTTGTACAACCTAATCTATACAGATTGGTTGCCTATTGCCTAATGTTGTACTACCTAATCTATACAGGTGGCTTACCTCTTGCCTAATGTTGTACTACCTAATCTATAGAAATTACTTGCCATTGCCTAATGTTGTCCTACCTAATCTATACATATGACTTGCCTATTGCCTAATGTTGTATTACCTAATCTATACAGATGACTTGATTATTGCCTAATGTTGTACTAACTTATCTATACAGATTACTTGCCTATTGCCTAATGTTGTACCTAATCTATACAGATGACTTGTTTATTGCCTAATGTTGTACTAACTTATCTATACTGATAGCTTGCCTATTGCCTAATGGTGTACTACCTAATCTATTAGGATGACTATGTTTTAAACGTGGAACCATTTGATTACGTTACCTGCCCGTACATAATAAAATTTAAAAAACGAGGTAATTTATTAGGTTTATTACCAGTTTAATATAAAGATTGTTAGTGGTTTTAACGACGCCATTGCTGTCCACTAATTGTTACACATTCTTCATCCTTGCTCACATCTTGTTCAGTGGTTCTAACTACGTTTTCATCTAGACCAGCAGTAGCATGTAGCCTACCGTTTTAACTGAATAAATGCGCTCTATAAAACCCTCAACAAGAGGGGAAACAATCCAACCTATGTACCATCATACAACTTTCTAACGCTAACACAGTGGACACAGACGACACTTGAACAAAAACATATTAGTGGAAATAATATTTTCTGTAGGCCAACCAGAACAAGTCTTCACCGTTTTTTAAGGTTAACAAATGGGTCAACTGGACATAGGATTGTTGATCTGTCGTCCACACTAAATTACATTAACTATAGTTTAATTTCCCTTTTTCAAGGGAGCCAGAAATAGTATATAAATAAGAAACATGAGGCAGAACGTTGAGTGAAGTGCACACATTATTATTATTATTTTAAAAAAAAAATGGTCTAGTGTTTGTAATTTATAATGTAACAAAAAATTATATTACTTATGTAAAAAGTTAAGAAAGTAATTAAAGTTTCGTTAAAACTGTAGAAGATGTAATAATTTTCTACACTAGTTGTAAATGTTTATTGAGTGTAATATTAGTTAGGTATGCATATATTTCTTACAAGCCAGTACTAAAAGTTGTCTCCCTCGCTAGTTTTTTAAAATTAAAATATTTAACATAGGGGAAGTAATGCATTTTGTCCAAGCCAAGTTAACTTGTGCTTGCCGCTGCTTTTTAAAAAAAAGGGGGAAAAAAAAGAAAGATAAACATTTTCTAAATATATTAAACATTGTCTTAAATATTTATTATTTCAACAGAGCAAATGATGTTTAGACAGAATGCTTAGACGCTTTGTAAGTAAACAATCAGTTTTTCAAACCGATGGCAGCTAGGTGGACGAAATATTTGTGTGTAAGTATTAGCTCATATACATGTTTCTATCATGGGGGATTTTCGGTAACTGGAAGTGGTGTAAGTTACCGGTTAAACGTCCACTGATGTCATGTGATGGGGTCCACCTTGTGAGGCTAAAGATCTGTACTGTATCGTAATACAAAAACTCTTGGCGATAGTCATAATATCTATAGAGTCGATGGGCCCGTTGTTTAAACCACTGTATATACGTCTGGCCTTTCGCTCAATAAGTTTTAAAAAACGGTAAACAATAACGGCCTCGTTTTAAACAGCTGCATTCATTGGATATTTATAAAATATCACAATTTTGATGTACTTACAGGTAAATAGACGTGCGGTTATCTAAAGTGTATGATATATTTTAAACTGCTTAAGGGTCAATATTTCAGTAAAGAAGGTTTCAGTACTGTCGTGAAAGGGTATGGCTGAAGGGACAGAATGAATTCAAGTCCGTGTTCTTTGAATTGACCCCTAGTCAACCGTCCTTCACTATGTAGTTTATCATATTGCAGGTTAACATGTGCATTCTGCCAGTGTCTTCGCGTGGTACTCGAGTACTTAGTTGATTTAAATATATTCCAGGTATAGACGTAGCATAAGAACATATACATATTTTATCTACCGTCGATGCCGGCTTCTATGAGTGAGAAAAACTAAGGCAACTATAATTTTTTTATCAAGTTATTCATTGTAACAGTTATAAGATCGTTATAAACTGTCACAATTATAGCGTCGTTGTAAACGGTCAAAATTATAGCGTCGTTATAAACTTTTAAATTATATCGTCGCTATAAACTTCCGTTCATGTGTTTTAAAACGACACCTACGAATAACGTTAGGTTTGGGAGTGTACGGCCTGCTTAAGGCTATGGAGATGTATTTGGTTTTCTGTTCAGTTAGTCGAAATTTATTCGACTTCAAATATATCGTCCCCTTTTTCCAGGGATACCCAGACATTTATTATTTTGTGAACGTATGCAACATTTTTCTTTTTTTTTTTCTTTTTTTTTTACTCTTTTTTTACTTTTTTTTTACTTTCTTTTTCTTACATCCTGATTACGTGATTAAATAATTAACACAATATTTTACGTTGAATATTTTCCTGAATTCGGTCTCATACAATTAGTCGTGTTTGTAATACACAGTAACAAGTAGTTATATTGTTATAGTTTAGTTATTCTGATCTTTCTTCATCCCCCCCCCCCCTTTCCACTTAATAACCACTAATGACATCGAGCAGAAAACAGTGGCTACTTTAGCGAACTAAACTCTACTAACCTGGTATTAGGAAGTTACTAGACTGAGACCACGTGACCACACCCCTATTATACCCGTACAATAAACAAGAACAAACAGGAGAGGTCAACGTGACAACAGACATCACATAACACCAGGGTTGAACATGAACAATACGGACTGGTAACATATAGCACGTGGGTTGAACATGAACAATACAGACAGGTAACATATAGCACGAGGGTTGAACATGAACAATACGAACAGGTAACATATAACACGAGGGTTGAACATGAACAATACAGACAAGTAACATATAGCAAGAGGGTTGAACATGAATAATACGGACAAGTAACACATAGCACGAGGGTTGAACATGAACAATACAAACTGGTAACACATAGCCCGAGGGTTGAACATGAACAATATGGACAGGTAACATATAGCACGAGGGTTGAACATGAACAATACAAAATGGTAACATATAGCCCGAGGGTTGAACATGAACAATACGGACAGGTAACATATAGCAAGAGGGTTTAACATTAATAATACAGACAGGTAACACATAACACGAGGGTTGGACATGAACAATACGGACAGGTAACATAACACGAGGGTTGAACATGAACAATACGGACAGGTAACATATAACACGAGGGTTGGACATGAACAATACGGACAAGTAACACATATCTCGATGGTTGAACATGAACAATACGCACAGGTAACATGTAATGCATGGATTGAACATGAACAATACGGACAAGTAACACATAGCACGAGGGTTGAACATGAACAATACAGACAGGTAACATATAACACGAAGTTGAACACGAATAACACAGACAGGTAACACATAACACTAGGGTTGAACTAGAACAATACAAACTGGTAACATATAGCACGAGGGTTGGACATGAACAATACGGACAAGTAAGACATATCTCGAGGGTTGAACATGAACAATACGCACAGGTAACATATAATGCATGGATTGAACATGAACAATACAAATTGGTAACACATAGCCCGAGGGTTGAACATGAACAATATGGACAGGTAACATATAGCAAGATGGTTGAACATGAATAATACAGACAGGTAACACATAACACGAGGGTTGAACATGAACAATACGGACAGGTAACATATAGCACGAGGGTTGAACATGAACAATACGGACAGGTAACATATAGCACAAGGGTTGAACATGAACAATAGAAACTGGTAACACATAGCCCGAGGGTTGAACTTGAACAATACGGACAGGTAACATATAGCACGAGGGTTGAACTTGAACATTACTGACAGGTAACATATAGATAGGGGCGGAACATGAACAATACGGACAGGTAACACAAAGCACAAAGGTTGAACATGAACAATACGGACAGGTAACACATAACACGAGGGTTGAACATGAACAATACGGACAGGTAACATATAGCACGAGGGTTGAACATGAACAATACGGACAGGTAACATATAGCACAAGGGTTGAACATGAACAATACAAACTGGTAACACATAGCCCGAGGGTTGAACTTGAACAATACGGACAGGTAATATATAGCACGAGGGTTGAACTTGAACATTACTGACAGGTAACATATAGATAGGGGCGGAACATGAACAATACGGACAGGTAACACAAAGCACAAAGGTTGAACATGAACAATACGGACAGGTAACACATAGCACGAGGGTTGAACATTAACAATACGAACAAGTAACATCGTATAATGAACATTTATCCATCCATACCATTCACTACAAGAATACATTGATCCACAAACTCAAGAAAACAGTGGCATCTAATCACTCCAGATTATCCTACACTATTCACACTATAAAATATGACCTGACTGCTAGCATAAATATTGGAGTGCAGTGATAAGTTCATATTTAACGTTATTTATTTCAAATTAAAAAAGAAATTTATTTGCCTAATCCTTATGAAATACCAAAATATTGGTATATAATATTAGTGGCTCTTTAAAAAGTGGGGAAATTTTTTTAAATTGTAAAATTTTTCTCTTAGTATAAAAAGCTAGCCGACCGCTATGATAAGATCATTGGAGATTTGTCCATTTTGTAAGGGATCTAGTAATCCAGTCAATCAAAACTAAAGCAATACTAGGGAATGCAAAATTTTAACACTACTTAAATAATGATTCTTAGAATAAAGCTAATGTTTCTCTATTCTAAATGAAAATTTGTTTCAAGTTATATTTTATTTTAATCTATTAATAGTACACAGTATACTTGCAGCCATTTTCTTACTTACAGAGCATTTAACATTAAAAAAATAAATAATTGGTTATTCTGAGTGAAAACGATACATAAGATAAAGGTTAAAAAACTTGATATTACTGTAGGATATTGTGATTTATATAAATATTTTTTTTTTTGTTTTACTTGTTTTCAATTTTTGTTTTATTTTGAAAGTTTTCTGAATTCATTCGCTTGAACTTTATAAAATTGTGTATTCAAAATAAGTAAAGCATTATGTTAGTCAAAAAAATGTGCTAACACATTAGATAATACTCTTTATCGGGCAGCAGTAGTAAATTTATTTTAAAAGTCATTTCGCTAGTTTTTAAAGCACATATCGTACTTGAAAACAGGTCGTTTATTATCGTAGTAATTCTTCTGCGAAAACACGACAGTAGCGCATTGTCGTTTAAATGATGTTTTAGGTGTACACGTATACAATCATGGTTTCTAGAGACACAAGCCATCGGTACCCGTTACACGTCAATTATAGGCTTATATATGTTTTATGTTATACTTGTTTGAGAAAAAATATTTTAAAAATATTTATTTGTAAAAATTTATTGTACTAAATCAGTGGTTCCCAAACTTTATTGAGTGGCGAATCTCTTTTATAAAAAGTAAGTGACCTGCGACCCTATAGAATTAACAAGTGCAAATTATTGAGGAAGTTGATCAGCACTAAAATACGATTTTCTAGTAGGCTTTCAATATTATTTATTCTTGACAACTGTTTTAATGCGATGGGTGAAATTGAATGCTATTTACTAGCCTCAACATTCGAGGTTGAGTTTTTGTTAACGCCAACCTCATGTCATTCTCAGCATTTAATTTATGTCTTTGTTTTGTTTTTAATTGGAGAAGACACATAAAGGATCTAAAACTCAAAAGGTAATCGATTTCACGTTTGGGTATGAACGGTGGATACTACACCAACACTGTTTGAGCAGTTTTTCATTTAACACGATACGTGACGCGTAATCGTTCCGCAAATTTAAAAATTCATCTTGTAATTCATCGGGAATGCTGGAAACATCATTGGAAGCAGAGAAAGGGTAACGTGTCATGCATATTCTTCTTCGTTCTGCTCAGGGAAAATAACGCCACATTTCGTTTTCCAGGGATTCAAGATGCCCAGAATAATCTCTCAAATTTTATTTATCTCACAATCAGATTCATCTACCACACTTCAGAGTTTCTCAAACATGGCAATATTTCCAACCTTCACCAATGTTGCAGCTTTGATAAAGATGCCAAGCGATTATCATAAAAAGAGATAACATTCGTTCACTTTACCTGAAGCTTCAGGTCAAGTTTATGTTGATGTTCGTATATATCTTCTAGTTATTATACTCTCTCCAACCACTCTTTTTGTCGTTAAAGTTTATCAAAAGGTGTTGTTTCCCTTGCACTCCCAAGAACTACTTGATTTCATCTTTAAATTAAAAAAAAAACACGATTCACATTTCCAATTGACAGCCATCGTACTACAGCAAAGAACCTCGTAATCTTTATTCATGTCTTGGCGCAGTTCTTGAAACAGACGGTGTTTAGGGCTCCAGATGTAATATAATTTACGACGTTTATTAGCAATGGAGTCGGAAGAGTCTTGCTGACGAGGCCATAGCCTACCGGTGAATCATGCAGTGGATTCCCCTTCATTAGGGAGCTAAATCCTTTCCTTTTTTTTTGAAAGCCTAATCATGACCCAAACATGACGCACCATCCGTAAAAACCCCACAGCCGTTTTCCCATTTTAATCATTAAAAAAACTATTTATTTTCTCCACGATATCTTAACAAAATATCAACTCTTCTTTGCTATCATTCTAATGAATATATTTCACAAAGACAAACAACTGGTAACACGAACTCACGTCTGTTGATTCACCAACTTTAAAAATCAATCAATGGTGAAAGTTTGATTTCATTCAAAAATAGTTTTTTTACGGACATGTCTGCTATATGCCGCTGAATAGTATTATTAGACAGAGATATGTGTTGCATCTATACTGCACTATAATCCCCTACGAATTAATTTCACCAATATTCAATATGCAGAGTCTGATGAGATTTTCTCCTATTGTGTGAAGATTTTTTTTTTTGCTTGGCTATTTCTAATGCGACATAATATGATGCTTGCACTAATGCTGTGTGAAAACTTCCTGTTCGATCAAGTCCCTGACGTTTGCAACTAGCTTCATGCCGACGAAAGAACTCCATATCTTTTTTGGTGTGTTCGGAATGACTCGTCTCAAAATGCCGTTTTAGCTTTGAAAGCTTCATAGACTCATTACTAAAAATAGTCTGCACAGTACGCATTATTTATTTTTTATTCCATTTCCATTGTAATGTTATTAAAGCTGAATTGCAGATATTCTTCTAAATATGTGTGCTTTTTTTTATTTGCTATGTATTAGTTTACCAGTTGGTGACCCACCAGATGGTCCTGTGCGACCCCCAGTTTGGGAACCCTTGTGCTACATGGTAACTGAAAGATGCTCGACACTTAGGATCCCAACTAAATACTTACTTTACATAACATTTGATACCCAAACATTACATTTGATTGTGTCCCTTTTGCGAGGGATCCAGAAATATAGATATTAGAATTTACACATGGATATATATAGTTAAGCAAATTTTAACGGTACTTAAATAACAATATTTTAAATGAAGCTACTGTATCTTACTTCTAAGAAAAAATATGATACAAGTTGTAATTTCTCTTTACCTATAACTAGTACACAACTGTTTGTCTAGTAAACTATTTCGTACATTTTATTTAAGTAAAACAGTAATAGAGATGAGTATTTTGTAATGAGTTGTTCAAATCGTTTTTATTTTAGTTATGTTATTTAGTTACTTCCCTTGCATTTAAAAATTGTGGCACTTTTGTAATGGATACAGAATGAATATTAAATAATGCATCGTTTTTTCTAGCATAAATAGCTTTTTTTCATAAAAAAAAACATTAAAAAGGCAAAGGTTGAAACAATCGATATTACTGTAAAATATTTTATTTATATAAAATTATATAATTAAAGTTGTTAACCATAAAAAACCCCACAAAGTATTAAATTACTACTTTTTAAATAATGTTTATACTGTGTTTTAATTAGCTTTAGTAAAATAATGGAAACTTAATGAAGTTGACTCCCAAATAAATCTAAAATGTAACTACTACACTGCATTAACCATAATTTAAATTCACTGTGTCCCTTTTTAAGATATACAGAATTAGTTTAACAACATAGAAATATGATTGTGGTTAAGAATATATTAACAATACTTAATTAAATAATGATTAATAAAATAAAGTAAATGAGTCTATTTTCTACAAGTTGTATTTTCTTTAAATTAAAAACTAGTTTAAATTTTTATAATTAGTTTACAGTTTAATACGTTTAATAAGAAAAACTTTAATAACTATGTGTATTTTGAGAATTGCTTTGTTATGATTATCATGATCACACAATGGTTGAAAGCATTTTGTAAATAATGCCAATCCATGTGCATATATATATATATATATATATATATATATATATATATATATATATATATATATATATATATATATATATATATATATATATATATATAATTACAAATAGCCTTTGGCTAATGAAGGCCACTTTGCTTTCCTGACACAAAACCTTTGTGATGTTAACTAACAAATTTTTCTTTCATCCTCAAATTGACTTCTTCAATCTTGCCGTCAAAGGGAAACAAAATTGGATTTACCACGAAAGTCAAGAAGTATTGTTTATCTCCCCTTACTTATGAAAGCAATCTCCCAAAGCATTAACGAAAGTATTAAGCTTCACCCCATCTAACCACATATTTATTGTATTAATTGCTTTAATTACTCGCCCATGCAGATACTTTTAGTTTTGGTTTTACGCTTCAACAACTAAATATAATGAAAAGTTTAAAAATGTTAAACGAAAGATGTGGAAGTACAATGATCTGAATGGGAAAAAAAGGATCAGTTGTCTTCGTGTTTTACCTAAACGTTTATTTTATCAGTCCGCCCCACATATCATGTACCCCTTTCGAATACAGGCAAAAGCATATCCCGAACATATTAACCAGATTGAGCAATTTTGCACATTGTAATGGCCCCGCTGCACCGTCCCCCTCCCTCTCCCAAATTTTGCCAAAATTTCAAAGTTGAGGTCAAACGATCAATAATATTGACTCTAAACATATATATATAAAAATAATAATGAAAATAGTTGTCACTTAATGTTTATTAAGCAACTTCCTGAAAATGCATGATTTCATTTCAAATCTATTAAAAAAAAAAAAAAAAAAAAAAAAAAAAAAAAAATGGTATAATAATTAACAAAATCTAGACTATTTATCGAACCATACCCGTTATATACAGATGTATAGAGAAGACATTTCCATCCTTATCATAACCAACGAAATATAATACAACTTACGGACATGTTGTTAATCGACAATTTTCCCGATATAATGTATGGGAAAGAATAATTTCAACACTCGGCTCGCCATAGCTGAATCACTCTCCCTAACAAACTGTGTGTTTTCAATAAGGCCTTAATAGTTATTTTTACCACGCTGTGAAATCAAGATATTATGTTGACAATATCCTGGCCACTTGACATGCCTGACTCGACAAGATGGCCCAAACACATTGGGCCACAACATGGGAGGCCATAAGCAGTATAGCTCTCAACCTATGGGCCACGATGAGGTGGCTTCTGACAAAGGTTTATGGAGGTTATTGTAGTTTTGGTTGCACGAGAAAGGAGGCTCCTAAATGTATTTCTTTATCAGTTCATTGTCCCATATATAGATACGATGCAACATTTTACTGTTGGCTTTGTCAACTACTCGCTCTAGTAACAGGGGTAAACATTACTTATACATTGAAACTTAAATAAAATCAGAGTGTCTGATTTCAGAGTAATCCTAATATATAAAAGGCCATGTGCGCTCTTCTCTCTCTCTCTCTCTGTCTGTCCGCAAAATATTTTCGCCGGACATCACATCAGAATCTACAGCGATATATCGAGAACTTTTTACGGACTTTTATTGAAAATAATATGTTAGATGTTTTAAATGTATAACCACAATTTTATTCAAAGAAGAAAATAAAAAATAAAGGCGTATTCGAATGTAGAGAAACAGTATTATTTATGCAACCGGAAAAGTATTTAAACCTGGGACAAGAACGCATTTAACAATGACGTCGCTTATTGTTTACACTAAAAAAAAAAGAAACTGATGACGTCTTCTTCCGAGTTTAGAATAAAAAGAAATGAACTATTTCAATTTCATTCAAATATGATTTAGAGCTATGTACGCTATGAAATGTATACAATACGATTTTCTCGGCATAACTTAAAAAAATTATTTTATCTATTTGGATTCTAGATCTAGAGATTCTAGATCTAGATATTGATCTAGATCTAGATATTCTAGATCATCTAGATCTAGAGATTCTAGATCATATAGATCTAGAGATTCTAGATCTAGATCTAGATGATCTATAAAGCTACGTTGTCGGGTGCCCGACAGGGCACTTCCCGGAGCCGCAGGCGCTTCAAATTTGGCAGGATCTTGCCTTGGGGCGACAGAACACGGGGGCCGGTTGGCCGAAAAGTCTACGATGAGGGGGTCAAAACTGACCTCGACTGACCGGCGCCTTATATGGGCGAATTAATTAACCATTCAAATTCTCAATGTTTTCGAAAGCCTAAGCGAAGCTGGGCAGCATGCGTAGTATTGTAATAATTGACGCTTTCTACTATCACACATAATGTATTCATATCATGAGATAAGATAACATATTATTAACATCAATTCTCACACATTTCAACTATTCAACTTAAATACAATGACATACAATAGTGGCATTTGACTTCTACAAACTAGCCAACAGTATTCACACTATTGTATTATGGACGAACTTTTGGCATAAACATTCGGATTTAGCGAGCTATCCAACATACACACACATAAACAGAAAGACAGAAGTGGCTTCATACACTTGCACATAATATTTTATGTTTTTGTCCCATTTTTTTTATACTTTTATTTGCAATAAAACAAATTACAACGCATTCAACAGTAACAAGAGTTAAATTGACAATAATTTGCATCATGTCCAATATGTGATGGTTGATATATAAAAGAGCTAGGGGGGGGGGGGGGGATAATTGTAGGAGTTAAGTACAAAAAAAAATAGTACAGATTACAAAGGGTCTGAGGTAACTTTAAATTTAAAAAAAAAAAGGAAGATGACTCTTCCCGTATCGTATAATAAAATATTAGGACCACCATGCTTAGTGGCTTACATCTTAGATGCCTAGAATTCGTGAAGGGTGGTGACAGTAGCGTAGCGAGGGGGGGGGGGGTGGGGGGGACATATGTCACCGGGCGCCGACCTTAGGGGGCGTCAAAATGGGTTGGAAAAATAAATTGAAAGGTTGAGGGGGGGGTGCAAATCGAAAAGTGGGTGGTGAGTATGTAAACAAATGACAAAAAGGGAGGTGACTCTTCCGGTATCACATAACATAATATTTGGAACTCCAGGCTTCTTGATTTACATTTTAGGTGCCTGGCATTTTAAAGGGTGACATACTATGATGAGTTTAATTTAAGAAAGGAGCGGGCTAATACCGAATATATTATCACTTTCCTGTTGTTAGAAAAAAAAAAGTTTAATTGCAAGGGAAATAATCAAATCAAATGTATAAAACAAATACAATCCGAAATCAGAAAACCAATATACACTAAAGTTATTAGAGACTTTTAAAAAATAACTATACGTTGCTAAGTAATCAAACAATTCTACTAACACTAGATGTATTTAAAATGAAAATTACATCTTATTTTCACTTAGAAACTAGAAACATTAACTTTATTATTATAATCGTTCATTTAGTATTGTTAAAGTACGCTTTACAATACCATTAGCATACGTAACACATGTATTATTTCTGGATCCCTTGCTTAAGGGACAAAACCAAATTAAAATTATAGTTAGTGCAGTTTATTTAAACAATAGATTTAGTTGGGCGCTAAGGTATAATAGTTCATTAAGATACCATTATTATACTGAACCTAATGGGTCGCTGTCGTTCAAATAATCAGCATACATATTCAGCTTGTCCAGTAAAAATACAATACATATATTTTACGTTAACAAATATTAATAAAAAAACAACTTTATTTCCAGTGAAATTCAATCACTTGCAAAAAGTATTATGGGATATGTTGTCTGTAATGTAAAAGAACCGTCAGACATGGCTGTCATTTATCTCCTATTTCCTTACATACCCAGGTTAAAACCACTCTAATGTTATCTGTCATAGGCACAGGTAACATTCAAACCAAATCTAAATCTAAAGGACTAAAAATGACAAACTACTAGAAGGATGTATGATTTTTTAATATTTTTAGGTCCATCTTTCAGTATTCTGCTTTGCTAATACTTTAATCTATTCTGGCCTCAACCTATACTACCAAGTACCAGATGCAATAACCATTACCTCCCCTGTATGTATAAAACAAACACATAATAAGGGAGAGAAGTAATACAAATTGAGAAAATTAACATTAAAATAACAACATGTACACGCACAAAAAGTGAACGGTAATTAATTAATTATTTCTCTAAGTTACATCTACAAATGCACTTTTGTATTCAGAATTGTAAAATTATATTATTTTTACGTAAACAAAATTTTAATATATATGTTTAATTCACAATACAAATACGCAGACTTTCTTACATATTTTTTACACTAATTGTGTTAGATGTCGCTGAAACAGTGTTGGGAGAACCGTAATAAACTCAGTTATTTTTATCGATAGCAACACTTGTTTGTGTTAGTGTGTAAATCTATGACCAAAACTAAATAAATCGCGGATTTTTGTTGATAAGATATGAATTTAAAATATTAACGTGCATCTGCTGAGACAAAACTTTGAAACATGCAGTGTATATGATAAAAAACTCTTCATGTGAAAATGGCATCCACTTTTGCATCCGTACGCCGTAAAGTTGCATATGTGGTATCTGGCATTAGTACATGTTACTGCACTTTTAGATTTATATGTGGACTTGGAAAGTGTGAAGATGTTTCCATGGAACCTACAATTCAACATGGTGATTTAGTACTCATATCACCATATTATGTAAATCATCAACTTTTACAAAAAGGAGATGCTGTCTTTTGCCGATCACCAAAGAATCCTAGAGCTATCATTTGTAAACGTCTTGTTGGGATGGAAGGAGACACCGTGTATAATGATGAAAAATGATTTGAAGAATATGTTGATAAAGGACAGATATGGTTAGAGGGAGATAACAAATGTTGCAGCATTGACTCTCGTACATTTGGACCTCTTCCTTATGGCCTTCTTATTAGTAAAGTTGCTCTTCGGGCAAGTATTAGGACACAGATATTCAATTCAAGAATTTGAATGATAATTTTAAATATTCCTCCTGCCCTACACACATCTACTTGTGAGATCAAAAAATATCCCTCCTGCTCTAAGCACATCAAATTTTAGATACAATATCTTTGAAATGTTTTTTTAAACGTGACACTAGGCCATATTCATTATGTTGATGTCATGGATGTATATCTTGTTACAGCTGTGGCCACCAGAAAGATTTGGATTTCTAGAACTACCTAATCGGTTTCGAATGCCACCACCTTGTTCAACATGAATTATGTCATTTGATAACTTAACCATCACTCAAAGAATGAAGTGGAAGTTGGATGCTTTTTTAGTTATTTTTTATATTATAAATGAAGAGTATTGAAGGTTTTTTTTTAAGCATAATTTATTCTGTGATGTCTGATGCTTTATATGCAAATACAGGTCAGGTGTATTAGTTATTTGATAAACCAAGCCTATTCTACCTTTTTTTTGTTACACTTTGGACTTTGGAATACAACTCTGAAATGGATTATTAGAAGATTATACTTAGACGGTATGCTCTTTAACAAAATACTTAAAACATTTATATACTGGTATATTAAACTGAATCATAACTAAATACATATAAGTAAAATGATTTGCTTAAAGACTGTTTCTGTTACATTATATAAAATGACTACAAGTATTTTGACATGCAACTCCAATGTATATATATATATATATATATATATATATATATATATATATATATATATAGCATGTCTTCTGTCTGTGACAGTATAATTATGCCTAGTTTTAAAACTGTGTGATTAAAAATTTTATAACTTAAAAAAAAAAAAAAGAATGGGACAACTAATTTAAATATCAAGAGCAAGTGTATGGTTCCACTTTCCACTTCTGTCTCTTTATGTCTGTTGTTGTATCTTGGATAGCTCGCTATACCCGAATGTTTTTGCCAGCAGATCGTCCACGATACATTAGTGTGAGTACTGTTGCTAGTTTGTAGAAGTAAAATGCCCTTATTGTACATCATTGTATTCAAGTTGAAATATGTGATTGTTGATGTTAAAAATAATATGTTATCCTATTTCATGATATAAATTCATTTTGTGTGATAGAAAGTGTCAATTATTGCAATATTACTCTGAAATCAGACACGCTGATTTTATTTAAGTTTCATTGTATAAGTTATGTTTACCCCTGTTATTAGAGCAAGTAGTTGACACAGCCAACAGTAAAATGTTGCATCGTATCTATACATGGGACAATGAACTGATAAAGAAATACATTTAGGAGCCTCCTTTCTCGTGCAACCAAAACTACAACAACCTCCATAAACCTTTGTCAGAAGCCACCTCATCGTGGCCCATAGGTTGAGAGCTATACTGCTTATGGCCACCTATGTTGTGGCCCAATGTGTTTGGGCCATCATGTCGTGGCCCATAGATTGAGAGCTATACTGCTTATGGCCGCCCATGTTGTGGCCCAATGTGTTCGGGCCATAATGTCGAGTCAGGCATGTCAAGTGGCCAGGGTATTGTCAACATAATATCTTGATTTCACAGCGTGGTAAAAAATAACTATTAAGGCCTTATAGAAAACACACAGTTTGTTAGGGAGAGTGATTCAGCTATGGCGAGCCGATGGTTGAAATTATTCAGTCCCATACAGTATATCGGGTAAATTGTCTATTAACAATATGTCCGTAAGTTGTATTATATTTTGTTGGGTATGATAAGGATGGAATTTGCTTCTCTATACAACTGTATATAACGGGTGTGGTTCGATAAATCGTCTAGATTTCGTTGATTGTTATATATATATATATATATATATATATATATATATATATATATATATATATATATATATATATATATATATATATATATATATATATATATATATATATATATATATATATTATTTTTTTTAAATTGTTTAAAAAAATGGTTTTAATAGAATGGTATTAAACCATGTGTATTCAGGAAGTTGATTAATAAACATAAAGTGACAACTATTTTCATTATAATTTTTTTTTTTAAATATATATGCTTAGAGTCAATAATTGGTCGTTTGATCTCCACTTTGAAATTTTGGCAAAATCAGGGAGGGGGTGGGGGGCGGTGCAGCTGGACCATTAAAATGTGCGAAATTGCTCAATCTGGTTAATATGTTAGGGATATGCTTTTGCCTGTAATCGAAAGGGGTACATGATATGTGGGGCTTACTAAAAAAAGAACAAAAAAATAGAAAAAAATACACATATTTATTAAAGTTTTTCTTATTACACGTATTCAACTGTACACTAATTATAATAATGTGAACTAGTTTTAAATTAAAAGAAAATACAACATGTAGAAAATAGACGGATTACCTTTTATTTTATTAATCATTAATTACGTATTTATATATAATTCTCTTCTTAAATACCCTAGAAAACACCAAGCTGTAAGCGCGCCTAGCAGCCCCCTCTCTTCCTCTCTAAGCATATCCCTACCATCCCCACCCCCACACGGTCTTATGAACTGTTTACAATCGTAGAGCCGGGTTTAGTGGCGCCTATTAGGGGCAGATAATTTAGTTTGAAACTATTTTATACTTAAGGGAGGTAACTAAGAGGATGTTCCTTTCACGGGGGTGGGGGGTAGTGTAGGGTAAGGGGTTGGGGTTGGGGAAACGGAGGAAGCTGCTTTCACGGGGGTAGGGTTGGGGTTGGGAGAAATGAGGGTGGGGGGGTTATCGTCCTAAACGATCTAATGAAAGTGTTTTAAAGCAAATATATTCAGTGGCAGCAATAGTACTGTCGAATTCACAAATTATGAATTACTGAAAAGGAGAAAATAAAACAACTAAATATAGGCGTATGATACGCCGCGGGTCGGGTCGTGTTTTATGATACATAAAACCTCGACACTCACTATATAACAGATGTATGAGATGTTAAAACGGGTAACTAGAAGTAAAAGGCGAGGTTGGTATATTGTCCAGGTTTCTATATTGTCAATTTTATTTTATTATATACAACCATGTTTTTTTTTTTAATTAGTAACTTTGTGTTTTGGTTTATGTCACAGTGTGTGGATATGACAATAAAGATATTTCAATAACTTTGTTCTCATTATAGCATTATGAAAAGTCATTATACGATGGTAATACCTGTACCGGTACACAACGTTTGTAGTAGCTTCTTTTAAATACGTGCTTCATTTATTAAGGATCCGAAATGTATTTTTTTTTTAATTGTGACATCAATTAAAGTATGCCATTCAAATTTGAAGGTTAAGTCCAAATACAAAACGGGTGTGTCATTTTAAAATAAATTTTAATTAACTACTGCTTACAAACATTTTTTTTAAGTATGGTCTCTTTCCAACAAAGCTTAAGAGAAAAATGGGGTGATACAAGCGAGTTTCTTCTCGGAGGCGGTGACAAAACGAAATTACCTCCCATGTCAATTTTGTTTCTTGTTTTTATTTGCAGGGGAAATAATGTATTTATAATGTAGTGCCGCCCGATGTCCTCGGATCCCCGCAGCCTGGCCTTTGGGATTGTGTGGGTGAACAGGAACTGGGAACGAAAGGGGCCGACGTCCCCATGGCAGACATGTTGACCTAATGCTGCGGCCTCCTCGTGGCCACGGACGGGTGCCCTACCCGGGTAGCGAACGGCAGTTAGGGGTTTTAGTCTGTGCATCCGTGTCGGCCAGCGTCCCCTGGCTGATGCTCGGATGCCGGTCCGAAGAGCCTTGTATGTCGGACTCCCAAAACCCCTATATTGGGACCAGGAGATCTGCTCGCATTGGACGGGTGAATCTCCGTTATCGTCCCAAATAGCGAGGTGGTGGAGAGATGCAAGACTGCTAGGAATTAAAAAGGGTCTGTTCGCGATCCTAACCAGACGGTTTAACTTTAAGCTGCGGCCCTCATACGGCTTCGGACGAACTCTGCCAGTCGGACCAAATCCTCGGGGGGTGGCTGGGGGGCCGTCCCACGGGGGAAGCGGGATGGCTGGTGGAGTGAACAGCAGCTAGAGGATTTTCGTTCTGGTCGGTGGAACTGTTGTGTGCGTCCAGGTTCCAGCTTTTTCTGAAGAGCCTGACACGTCGGTCTCCCAAGTCCCCCACAGAACAGCGTGGGGGAGGAGAGGCGCAAGACAGTCGGGAACAAAAATAGTCAGATATCGCTTTTGACTTGAAGCGGCGGCCTGACGAGGTTTCGGAATAATGTCGCTGGTCCGACCAAACCCACGTTAAGTGGATGCGGGACGGCCGGGGGCAGATAACAGCTGCTAGAGGTTTTTCGATCTGACGGGATGCCCCCCACGATCAAGCCGGGTACCAGGCGGTGGGACGACGTCCTGCGTCTGGTGGGAGGGGAAGAAAAGCCTGGTGAGAAACCCGCGGTTTTAGCGACCAATGTGTGGGGAGCCCTGGCCCTTTAACGGGGGCCGGGGTTTACTACATTGAGGCCTGCCTGGCTAATGGAAGTCATCCTTCTGAGCCGGTTTCCGCATAAGAAGAAGAAGAAGAATGTCTTTACTAAATTCTAGATTGTAACTGATAACAGAAAAATCTCGAGTTTGGATTCCGTGTATGACTCGGTAGGTCGGAGTCTACTCAGCTCTGTCTGTTGGGTACCTGAATTATGCTAGACAACGTCAACGTAAAGACGGATCATCACAGAGCTGGTTAAATTATCCCTTCAACAGCTGAGATCAAAGAGACATATGAGCTCTACTACATTACCCACATAGACAGTCAGGTCCCATAACTTGGTAGAAACACGTATATGAGCTAATAAATATCAACAAAAATAATTCGTCCACCTAACTGCCTTCTTATTAAAAAACTGATTGCTTACTTACAAACGCTCTAAGCATTCAGTCTACGAAACATTTGTTCAGTTTAAAAAAAAAAAATTGTTTAATTTCAAGACGCCTATGCATTCAATCTGAACAAACTTTGTTGATTTGAGATCGATAATATTTTAAAACAATGTTTTATTTGCTTGTAAAATGTTCATCTTTTTTTTTATGTCAACCATTGAGCTGGGTGAGGAGGGTGTGTGTATCACCCTCTATGTCAACCATTGAGCTGGGTGAGGAGGGTGTGTGTATCACCCTCTATGTCAACCATTGAGTTAAGTGAGGAGGGTGTGTGTATCACCCTCTATGTCAACCATTGAGTTAAGTGAGGAGGGTGTGTGTATCACCCTCTATGTCAACCACCAAGTTGTGTGGACGACAGGGCAACTACCTAATCTATACAGATGACTTGCCTATTGTCTAATGTTGTACTACCTAATCTATACAGATGACTTGCCTATTGTCTAATGTTGTACTACCTAATCTATACAGATGACTTGCCTATTGCCTAATGTTGTACTACCTAATCTATACAGATGACTTGCCTATTGTCTAATGTTGTACTACCTAATCTATACAGATGACTTGCCTATTGTCTAATGTTGTACTACCTAATCTATACAGATGACTTGCCTATTGCCTAATGTTGTACTACCTAATCTATACAGATGACTTGCCTATTGTCTAATGTTGTACTACCTAATCTATACAGATGACTTGCCTATTGCCTAATGTTGTAATACCTAATCTATACAGATAACTTGCCTATTGTCTAATGTTGTACTACATAATCTATACAGATGACTTGCCTATTGCCTAATGTTGTAATACCTAATCTATACAGATGACTTGCCTATTGTCTAATGTTGTACTACCTAATCTATACAGATGACTTGCCTATTGCCTAATGTTGTACTACCTAATCTATACAGATGACTTGCCTATTGCCTAATGTTGTACTACCTAATCTATACAGATGACTTGCCTATTGTCTAATGTTGTACTACCTAATCTATACAGATGACTTGCCTATTGTCTAATGTTGTACTACCTAATCTATACAGATGACTTGCCTATTGTCTAATGTTGTACTACCTAATCTATACAGATGACTTGCCTATTGTCTAATGTTGTACTACCTAATCTATACAGATGACTTGCCTATTGCCTAATGTTGTACTACCTAATCTATACAGATGACTTGCCTATTGTCTAATGTTGTACTACCTAATCTATACAGATGACTTGCCTATTGTCTAATGTTGTACTACCTAATCTATACAGATGACTTGCCTATTGCCTAATGTTGTACTACCTAATCTATACAGATGACTTGCCTATTGTCTAATGTTGTACTACCTAATCTATACAGATGACTTGCCTATTGCCTAATGTTGTAATACCTAATCTATACAGATAACTTGCCTATTGTCTAATGTTGTACTACATAATCTATACAGATGACTTGCCTATTGCCTAATGTTGTAATACCTAATCTATACAGATGACTTGCCTATTGTCTAATGTTGTACTACCTAATCTATACAGATGACTTGCCTATTGCCTAATGTTGTACTACCTAATCTATACAGATGACTTGCCTATTGCCTAATGTTGTACTACCTAATCTATACAGATGACTTGCCTATTGTCTAATGTTGTACTACCTAATCTATACAGATGACTTGCCTATTGTCTAATGTTGTACTACCTAATCTATACAGATGACTTGCCTATTGTCTAATGTTGTACTACCTAATCTATACAGATGACTTGCCTATTGTCTAATGTTGTACTACCTAATCTATACAGATGACTTGCCTATTGTCTAATGTTGTACTACCTAATCTATACAGATGACTTGCCTATTGTCTAATGTTGTACTACCTAATCTATACAGATGACTTGCCTATTGTCTAATGTTGTACTACCTAATCTATACAGATGACTTGCCTATTTCCTAATGTTGTAATACCTAATCTATACAGATAACTTGCCTATTGTCTAATGTTGTACTACATAATCTATACAGATGACTTGCCTATTGTCTAGTGTTGTACTACCTAATCTATACAGATGACTTGCCTATTGTCTAGTGTTGTACTACCTAATCTATACAGATGACTTGCCTATTGCCTAATGTTGTACTACCATATATATACAGATGACTTGCCTATTGCCTAATGTTGTACTACCTAATCTATACAGATGACTATGTTTTAAACGTGGAACCATTTGATTACGTTACCTGTCGTAAATAATACAATTTGAAAAACGAGGTAATTTATTAGGTTTAATACCAGTTATATATAAGGATTGTTACTGGTTATAACGACGCCATTGTTGTCCACTAATTGTTACACATTCCTCATCCTTTCTCACCTCTTGTTCAGTGGTTCTAACTACGTTTTCATCTAGACCAGCAGTAGCATGTACCGTTTTAACTGAATAAATGCGCTCTATTAAACCCTCAACAAGAGGGGAGACAATCCAACCTATGTGTAATCATACAACTTTCTAACTCTAACACAGTGGACACAGGCGACAATAGAACACAAATATATTCGTGGAAATAATATTTTCCGTAGGCCAACCAGAACAAGCCCTCGCCGTTTTAAAAATTAACTAAAGCGACAACTAGACATTGGTTTGTTGCATTGTCGTCCACACTAAATTAAATTGTTTATAGTTTTATTTTCCTTTTTCAATTTTTTTTTTTATTTTATTTTTTTATTTTTTTATTTTTTATTTATTTTTTTTTTTTATGTGACTAAAAACAAAGGATTTTAATCAAGTTTCCAGATACAATGCATGATGAAAAAAATGTATGCTTCTTTCTTTCCATACAAGGAACGCATTCAATGCCACCAAATCTTGTCATATAAATAAACATCACAATGAATAAGTGAACTCCGAATAACAATGAGATACAAGTGTATATAGATGAAAAAACCCATGTGTGCAAGTCAGTATAACTAGAGGTACAATCAGACGCTCACAATATTTAACTTCAACTAGATTACTAACAATGCCTTGGTCTCCAACTCTTCAGTTATGGTAGGAGTAATTTTGTTTTTTTTCCTAACAATTCACTAAAACGATACATCAATTAATTATTCGGCTATCACAGAGATTTATCTACACATTATCACATACTAACAGCTATCAAATTCAGGCAAATATCTCCACAGAGATTTACCTACATTTCTAAAAAACAAGTCTAGAACTTGAAGGAAACAAAATATGTAGTTTATAGTAAAGTTGAAAAATAAATGCAGAAGAGTAGATCTTTAAACAAATTGTATCTGCATGATAAATTAAAAGCATGAGCTGTCTGTGTCAATAATTAAATAAACATTAAGAATTCTACCCTTTAAATAAAATATACAAATAAAGGTACAGAAGACAAAATTTACAGCTTAACATTCTCATGAAGTTGCACTTCTATCCTAAAGAGACTTTGTTGAATAGCGTCCATAGCTTTAGCACGGTTTTGTTTCAGCATGACATCCAACTCTTTGATCTTTTTAGTTGTTTCTACCTGAATCTGTGCCTCACTGTTACTTTTTTTGCCAAGGATCTCTTGTTCATACTGTTTGTAGTGATTCTCCTTCTCGTTTTTAAAGGCTAGGATTTCTGTGTCTGCTTCCTTTTTTGCAGTTTTGATTCTCTGAGCTTTTCGTTTTCTTACTTCGACTACTCTTTCTGTTGCTTTTTTCTCTGCGATTAGAAGTTGCTGAATCCCTTCTGTTTTCTGGGCCATTTTGACTTTGTAATTAAGATAAAATTCTGAAAGAGTATCACTTACGACTTAGACTTTTTATTATGTGGATACTAGGTCTATTTTTTTTTTACCAAAATTATTATTGCGTAAGATTTTCCACAACTGAACGATAGTAGAGTGCAAAATTTATTATGAGTATTTTTTTAAATATAATAGAGTTTTTGTAATTAATAATGTAACATTTATTTTATCAAATATGTAAAACGTTAAGTAACTAACAGAAGTTTCATAAAGAATGTAAAAAAAAATAAAAATCTACTACACTAATTGTAAATGTATATTGGCTGTTATATTAATTAGATATGCATATATTTCCCTGCAAGCCATTGTTATAAGTTGCTTCCCATATTAGATTTTTAAAATTAAAATATTCACTTAGGGGAAGTAATGCATTTTGTCCAAGCCAAGTTAACTTGTACTTGCCGCTGCTTTAAAAAAAAAGAAAAAAAAAGAAAGATGAACATTTTCTAAACAGATTAAACCTTGTCTTTAATATTCATTATTTCAACTGAGCAAATGATATTTAGACAGAATGCTTAGACGCTTTGTAAGTAAGCAATCAGTTTTTTTTAAACCGATGGCAGTTAGGTGGACGAAATATTTGCGTGTAAGTATTAAATCATATACATGTTTCTATCATGTTTTGGGGGATTTTCGGTAACTGGAAGTGGTGTAAGTTACCGGTTAAACGTCCACTGATGTCACGTGATGGGGTCCACCTTGTGAGGCTAAAGATCTGTACTGTATCGTAATACAAAAACTCTAGACGATAGTCATAATATCTATAGAGTCGATGGGCCCGTTGTTTAAACCACTGTACATACGTCTGGCCTTTCGCTCAATAAGTTTAAAAAAAAACGGTAAACAATAACGGCTTCGTTTTAAACAGCTGCATTCATTGGATATTTATAAAATATCACAATGTTGATGTACTTACAGGTAAAAAGACGTGCGGTTTTCTAAAGTGTACGATACCTTTTAAACTGCTTAAGGGTCAATATTTCAGTAAAGAAGGTTTCAGTACTGTCGTGAAAGGGTATAGCTGAAGGGACAGAATGAGTTCAAGTACGTGTTCTTTGAATTGACCCCTAGTCAACCGCCCTTCACTATGTAGTTTATCATATTGCAGGTTAACATGTGCATTCTGCCCGTGTCTTCGCGTTGTACTCGAGTACTTAGTTGATTTAAATATATTCCAGGTATAGAAGTAGCATAAGAACATCCCGCGATTAGAATACAGTATTATTTAATACGGTGTAGATACATATTTTATCTACAGTCGATGCCGACTTCTATGAGTGAGAAAAACTAAGACAACTATAATTTATTTATCAAGTTATTCATTGTAACAATTATAAGATCGTTATAAACTATCACTATTATAACGTCGTTATAAACTTCCGTTTATGTGTTTTAAAACGACACAGACGAATAACGTTAGGTTTGGGAGTGTCGGTGTACTGCCCGCTTAAGGCTATGGAGACGTATTTGGTTTTCTGTTCAGTTAGTCGACATTTATTCGATTTCAAATATATCGTCCCCTTTTTTTTAACTATACGAGTCTCAGTGTACCCCACTGACAGTGATGTGTGTAGGATTATTTTTTAATAAGAGTTAACCGGGTATCTCTAAATATTCTGTGGTCAAGAAACACATAAACTCTACTTTATCTTTACGATGTACTTTCTTGTCTAAAAGGAGAACGTAATTACGAGAATGTTTTTTTTTTCTTTTTATTATTGGTGGTGACCTAAGAGTAGTGGATTGTCTCCTCTGGTATTAGCCTTGACAATGAGGTAACTTTTTCGTACATTACTAGCCGCGGGCGACTGTACGCACCTTAAACGATAGATTACCCATTCAATTAGATTCAGGAAAACACGGCTATGTACGGTAGATCTGTTACGAAGTTTAATACTAAGGAGATAGAAGGTTCAAAGTTATTCAAGATTTCGACTTTTAATTCTAACCTAAATTGTTGTTGAATATGATTAAAAAACAGTCTAAATATTACTTGAACTTTCCGCTGAAAAATGATAATAGAAATAGTTTATCTACATTTATATATTAGATTATTTAAAGGAAGCTGTAACTATTACAGTTCATAACTTGTGTACAGTGTTTCTCATTAATAATTTCTCCAGGATACTCATACTTTTATTATTTTGTTCTCGTATTTAACTTTTTTTTTCATTTTTTTCTTCTTTTTTTATAGACATCCCGTTTACGTGATTAAAATAATTCACAAAATATTTGACGTTGAATTTAATTTTTTTTCCCGAGGTCGGTCTTATACAATCAGTCGTGTTTGTAACACACAGTAACAAGTAGTTATATTGTTATAGTTTAGTTATTCTGATTTTCTTCATTACCCCCCCCCCCCCCCTTTCCACATTATAACCACTAATGACATCGAGTAGAAAACAGTGGCTACTATAGCGAACTAAACTTTACTAACCTGGTATTAGGAAGTTACTAGAATGAGACCACGTGACCACACCCCTATTATACCCGTACAATAAACAAGAACAAACAGGAGAGGTCAACGTGACAACAGACATCATATAACACGAGGGTTGAACATGAACAATACAGACAGGTAACATATAACACGAGGGTTGAACATGAACAATACAGACAGGTAACATTTTACACGAGGGTTGAACATGAACAATACGGACAGGTAACATATAACACGAGGGTTGAACATGAACAATACGGACAGGTAACATATAGCACGAGGGTTGAACATGAACAATACGGACAGGTAACATATAACACGAGGGTTGAACATGAACAATACAGACAGGTAACACATAACACGAGGGTTGAACATGAACAATACAGACGGGTAACATATAACACGAGGGTTGAACATGAACAATACAGACGGGTAACATATAACACGAGGGTTGAACATGAACAATACAGACAGGTAAAATATAACACGAGGGTTGAACATGAACAATACAGACGGGTAACATATAACACGAGGGTTGAACATGAACAATACGGACAGGTAACATATAACACGAGGGTTGAACATGAACAATACAGACGGGTAACATATAACACGAGGGTTAGATATGAATAATACGGACAGGTAACACATAACAATACGGACAGGTAACACATAACACGTGGGTTGAACATGAACAATACGGACAGGTAACATCGTATAATGAAAATAAATCCATCCACACTATTCAATACTAGTATACATTGATCCACAAACTCAAGAAAAAAGTGGCATCTAATCACTCGTACTGTATAATATGGACTGACTGCTAGCGTAAATATTGGATTGCAGTAGTTAGTTCATATTTAACGCTATTTATTTTAAATCAAAAATGAAATTTACCTAAACCTTTTAAAATACCAAAATATTGGAATATAATATTAGTTGCTCTCTAAAAACTGGGAAACTTTGTAAATGGTAACTTTTGGCTCTTCGTCTCAAAAGGTTGCCGACCGCTGGACTAAGATTAGTGCAGATTTGTCCCTTTTGTAAGAGATCCAGAAATTTATCATGGGAAATTTATGATATTCAGCTATGGTCTAGCATTTTTAAAACTACTTATACAATAATTCTTAAAATAAAGCTAATGTGTCTCTATTCTAAGTGAAAATTTGATACAAGTTATATTTTATTTTGTATCTAAAATTAGTACAAAACTGTTTGCATACTGTATAATTGCACACATGTTATATGTAAAACAATAAATATAAATGGTGTATTTTGTTATGAGGTGTTATTCGTTTTTATTTTAGCAATTTTGTTAAGTTAATTCCCTTGCATTGTAAAATTGTGTCCCTTCTTTAAGGGATATATAATTAATCTTTAATAAATTGATGTTAGTGTAGTAATGCATCGTTTTTTTAGCGCAATTTCCTTACAGGAATTGCGATTATTAACTCGTAATTTCTGGATGGATGTGTGTCCGCAGCTGTAGTCCGCAGCTTTAAGTCGTATCTCCTCCTCAACGAAGCAATATCGAGGACTAGTTCCAAAAGTAAATATGTTAAACAAGTTCCGAGGATGATTGTGGGCCAAAAAACTTCCCGGAAATTCTTCCTGGATTTCCCGGAAAAGCCAAAAAACCTCGAAAAATGCAGTTTTTGGCCCACATATCGGCAACCAGACCACTTGGCGCCTTAATAATTTACCAATCGATTCCTGCCATAATTTAGAACAATATTGCCGCAGAAAGTTTTCAAAAATATCCTTTCGTTTGGTCACAAAAAATTAATTAAGGAAATTTCGCTTAAATTGTCACTAGACTTTATATTAACTTGTTTTTTTACTTAAAGTTCTTTAAAAAAAAAGTAAAATAGGACATTGTGATGTATATATAACTAGTGTGCCCTTAATGCGGTCTTAAAGGTTTAAACAAATTAAAGAAATTAAAGAAACACATTATGAAAGTAATGATGACATTACATTTACATTTTTTATTGAAACTTATCATTCCTTTAAAAAAGGAAGTATTATTACATTCAATTTGCATCTTGAAAAATGTATACAATAATTTTATACGGAAAAAAATATTATAACATTCATTGTACATTTTTACTATAATATATTTATCATTGTAATATGGACATATGATTAACATTCACTTTACATATTAATTGCTACGTATAAAACATTTTAATATATTGTTACCATTTCTCAACTGTCATCTTCCCAATTCCCAATTGTTTTGCAAAACGTTCGGCGGATGCATCATATTGAAGTTGAACACGCATGTTGGTTTTCAAGGTTAATTTCCTTATATGTCTCCATAGAACAGATGATTTGAGACATGCATTAAGCTCATCAGCCGGTGTTGAACGTGGTATAACTGGCAGAGTTTGTCTAAAATCACCCCACAATAAAATGAGTGCTCCGCCAAAGGGCTGCCCATTATCCCTCAAATCTTGAAGTGTGCGATCAAGAGCTTCCAATGCTTTTTTGTGCGCCATAGTGCATTCGTCCCATATGATCAATTCACATGTTTGGAGAACCTTGCCAATTCCAAAATTTTTGGTGATATTGCATGTTGGTGTCTCAATGGAATGAAAATTCAACGGTAATTTTAGGGCTGAATGTGCTGTTCGACCACCATCTAAAAGTGTTGCTGCAATTCCAGATGATGCAATTGCCAAGTCAATTTTATTTTTTTATCTTATCGTTTCCAAAATGATTGAAATAAGAAAAGTTTTGCCTGTACCTCCAGGTGTATCTATAAAGTACAATCCTCCGCTTTGGTTTGTAACTGCTTGCATGATTTTGTCATATACAATACGTTGTTCTGGAACCAATTTTGGTAGATTCCTTTCAACAAACGCACCCAAATCATTGACGTCGAAGTCGTTTTCACGTTGCAAATCACGATCAAATGGGTAATTTCCAGATCGATTTGGTGCACACATTCCAAATTGCACCAATCCTTTGTTAGCGATTGACTTTTAAAATAAATTTACTACTGCTACCCGACAAAGAGTATTTCTAACTAACATAATGCTTTACTTCTTTTGTATACACAATTTTATAAAATTCAAGCGAATTAATTCAGTAAACTTTCAAAATAAAACAATAATTGAAAACAAGTAAAAACAAAAACAAAAAATGTTATATAAATCACAATGTCCTGCAGTAATATCGAATTTTTCAAACTTCGTCTTATGTATAGTTTTTACTCAGAATAACCATTTACTTATTTTTTTTAAATGTTAAATGTTCTTTATGTAAGAAAAAAAACGATGCATAAATACGCGAAAATCCTTTTATTTAAAAGTAATTCTACATCCGTTACAGAAGGGACATAATTTTGCAACGCAAGGGAAATACCTTAACAAAATAGCTCAAACAAATACGAATCGAACAACTCATCACACAATACACCATTGCTATTTATTGTTTGAATTATACAATGTATACAATTATATAATATGCAAACATTTTTGTATTAGTTATAAATAGAAAAAAAATATAACTTTTACCATATTTTCACTTAGAATAGAGACACTTTAGCTTTATTATAAGAATCATTATTTAAGTAGTGTTAAAATATGCTCACCTACATTTAGTGGCATCCTTATTTTTCTTAATTACTGGATCCCTTACAAAAGGGACAAATCTGCACTGATCTATTCTTAGCACAGCGGTTGGCAACCCTTTGAGACGAAGAGCCAAAAGTTACAAATTATAAAATTTTCCAGTTTTTAGAGAGCCACTAATATTATATTCCAATATTTTGGTATTTCATAAGTATTAGGTAAATAAATTTCATTTTTTATTTTAAATGTTGATTCATATAAAAACACAGATATTTCGCACAAAAGTGTTTTAGTTAGCTCTGCTATGATAAAAGTAGTAATCACATAATATAAATATAAGACTATCCCAATCCACCTTAGAAGCCAATACGTTGTTTTACTTTCTTTACGGACACCACTGGCTCAGGAGTTTTCTCCCATAGCCAGGCAGGCCTCAACACGGCAAACTCCAACTAACTGGTTTGGGTATCGGTTGGATTACTGTATCGGTCGCTTCTCACAGGGCTTATCTTCCACCCTACTCGTACCCCACAGTCCAGTATCTAGCTCAACTGTAGGAAGCTAAAAATTAAAATAATACGTCACTCAAACAAATGCATACTCACAGGTAGGGAAATATATTATGTATAAAATAAAATTCCACAGTTAACGATAATCGAAAACGTCAGCACTTGAGCAGTGGCAAGTGTTATGATAGATTATATATATATATATATATATATATATATACATATATATATATATATATATATATATATATATATATATATATATATATATATATATATATATATATCATATATCATATATATCCCCCCTTGTTGCTACCCCACAGGTAATGGTACACACCTGCAGAGTCTCTTCCAGCCCCCCCCCCCCCCAAAAATTTGACCGCCCCCCCCCTCCCGAAAATTTCAAGTGCCCCCCCTCCCCCCGGAGAAAAAAAAGTCTGGAAGAAACACTGCACACCTAGACCTGAGTCCGGCGGTATCGTAAGGCTGACCGGTCCTCGACCTCGGACTGCCGTCATGAGGGCGGAGCCTGAGTCATGTGACCTGTAGGGTAAGGACGCCACAGTTCGGTCTCTCTACCTTCTCCCCTCTTCGGAGGTACACGTTTTTTGGTGCTAATGAACTAGCCATTATAAAATTATACTCATTTTGATGTTACGGCAATTTCTCTCCACGGAGAAATTATACTTTCTCTTTGGCAGCGTGTGTAGAGGATTGTGTGGCTTCATTTGAGGATAATTGAAAACTTACTTTGTTTAACTGTACTGCTATATATTAATAAATAAGTATGGAATGTGTATAAAACAATGTATGAAAAAAACTATATATTCAGTAATGTTTATTGCAGGCCCTATGTCATGCTAATGTAATATAGTAAATGTATTATCTTTGTAACAATAGTACCGTTGTATGTTTCTAAAGTCTAAATGAATGTGTATATCACACAGAAGTTAGAAAGTTTGTCAAATGTATTTTACAGTCGGCCAGCTTGGGGCTAAAGCCTAGACGCTACAGAGGTCCGTGTGTGAGCAAATGTGACCACGCCGCCCTGGAGACCAGTCGCCCATTTCAGGCTACTCTGACTGAGTTAAAACTTTGCTCCTATGTTAATTTCTCTATGTTAACCTTCATGTATTAAAAGTTAAATCATTGTTACACCTTTTGCACTGAGTTAATTATTGACTCATAATTTTAAACCCTTTCACTTGGCCAAGTATTTGCATCCAGTCAATAATAATAATAATATAACATTAATAAAACACACTATTTAGTATTAAGGGACCTCTTGTCCAACGAGACAAACCCTAGACCAAACAAGCAATTCTGTAGCTGCGGCTATATATATATAGTCTATGTGCGGTATGACTCAATAGAGCATATTTGCCACAGCAAGCATTGTTCTCTGATGAGTGTTTAAGTTTTTTGTTTTTTTTTCTTTTGTTTTTTTTTACAGTATCATATTTTTTAATGAGTTTTGTAAATGAAATAATATAATTCGTAATATTTGTGCATGGAACGGGAGAGCCGCAACTTGAAATCAAATAAACCGCATGCGACTTGCGAGCAGTAGGTTACCAATCCCTGTTTTAGTTGGTTTTCAGTTTGTCCCTTTTCTACTGGGAGCCAAAAATTGAAAAACAAACATGTAGAACCGGTAATTTAAACGAATGTTAACATTATTTATATAAAGTTTCTTTTAAAAAAAAGTTATAGTATCCGATTCTAAGTGAAAATAGGATAAAAGTTGTACTTGTTAAAAAATATCTAATTCTGGACTCATTTGAAAAAAAAAACAACTTTCTAAATGTATACATTTAATAAGTTAAACAGTAAAAGATATGGTGAATTTTGTTCTGAATTTTCGATTGATATTTTTTTAATTTTTTTTTTTTTTAAATTATTTCCCTTGAATTCATGTAATGAATCCAGGAATCGCCGTGTGGTTAAGTATCGTTGTTACTTTCTTAAATAAATATAATTTAAATAAAGTAAATGGTTCTTGTTTCTATATTCTGTGTGATAAAATATATAAATTAAATGTTTAAATAATCGATATTACTGCACGTTTTTGGTGATTTATATAAAATTATGTACATTAAATTGGTGAAATATAAAAAAAAAAACAATATACCGCATTATCTACATATCGAGTTATGTTTGTATTAATTTTTAAATTTAATTTTTCGCCTTTTTGAAGTAAACGTTTAAAAAATAAAATATTTTTCGAGCAATTACTTCATTAGTTAAAAGATCAGTCGGAGAAAATTAATTTTAGAGAAAAGTTCAGTCTCTAGAGCACGGGTTCCAACCTGGGGGTCGCGACCCCACTGGGGGTCGCGACGGTCTTTCTGGGGGGTCGCCAACTGGTATACATGAGACTGGAAAAAAAATGAAAGGGAAAACAAAATAATATAAATTCCGTTTATTTATATATTTTGTGGATGGTACTTATATAAATATCACAACCATCCTCTACCTGACTTTACCTGCTGTAGGACCTCCATGTGATGCTATCTTAATCTCTAATTGTATTGTCACTATCACAGATGAACACATTTCTACAGGCAACATGACCGTGTTTGCTTATATAACATAGGGAGCTAACTATCCACCTTCCACTGAGCTGGGTGAAGAGGGTGTGTGTATCACCCTCTATGTCAACCATTGAGCAGGGTGAGGAGGGTGTGTGTATCACCCTCTATGTCAACAATTGAGCTGGGTGAGGAGGGTTTGTGTATCACCCTCTATGTCAACCATTGAGGGTGGTGTGTGTATCACCCTCTATGTCAACCATTGAGTTGGGTGCGGAGGGTGTGTGTATCACCCTCTATGTCAACCATTGAGCTGGGTGAGGAGGGTGTGTGTATCACCCTCTATGTCAACCACCAAGTTGTGTGAATGACAGACCAACAATCCTATGTCCAGTTGTTCCCTGTGTTAACCTTCAAAACGGCGAGGGCTTGTTCTGGTTGGCCTACAGAAAATATTATTTCCACTAATATGTTTTTTTGTTTTAGTTTCGTCTGTGTCCACTGTGTTAGCGTTAGAAAGTTGTATGATGATACATAGGTTGGATTGTTTCCCCTCTTGTTGATGGTTTTATTGAACGCATTTGTTTTAGTTGAAACGGTACATACTACTGCTGGACATCAGTTTAAGAACCGCTGGTCTAGATTTAAACGTAGTCAGAATCACTGAACAAGAGGTGATTCCACACAGCTCTAATGGGTACCTAGCTCACGCTAGGGAGGAAATAGACGGCTGGGCATAGAGCAAACTATCACTGCATGTGCCAAGGACATTGAAACAGATGAACTCTACTTCATCTGCCACTCGTGATATGGCACAATAGGAAAAAGTTGATGAATAAACTAAACAATGTCTGGTAGTAAGAAAGTTAAATATAAACACTTTTTTTTTATCATTTAATGTTTTTTTTAGTATTACTAAAAATATTCTTAAAATCGTTAGTTTACACCGAAAGCAATATTACATTACTTTATTTTTTAAGATGGCTTCTTTTAATTGACCACGCCCCACTAAAGTAATAAGGTAATATGCTAAACACAAATAATTGATGTTTCTTGTCCCCAAGAATGGACTCTTCTGAAAATAAGGGCTTTAGTTTGTTTGATGTGTACAAATCGTGTTAGGGTTAGGTTTAGGACTTTGATACGTGTTGACATTAGACATTGTTAGTATTTAATTGACTAAACTATTCTATCACAAGCAGATAGTTCCATTGTGTCATTATTGGACAGTTGTAAAACCTATACCCCTAAAAACCTGTTAAGAGGTAATCCATTTATGACTTCCACACGGAGGGGCGAGAGATGGTCCAAATAAAATCAACTTTTGAGGACGCCTGTGGACTGGGTAAAGATGGGGGTGGGAATCACCTCGGCCTAAAACTAAACAGAAACTGAACCCCAACCCTTAGACATTAGTTTAACTCTAACCCTAACTGTACCTTAAGCTATGACAGTGGTTGGGGAGGTAATGTTCTACTGGGCGAGCGGCAATTTACAGGGGAATAATTGACAGGAGGGTAATTACTCCGGGGGTAATTTTGGGTGTGTGGGGGGAATGTTCAGGGGTAAATGTCCCGGGAAGGGGGGGTAATGCCCTGTTCCCAATTGGCATATATATATATATATATATATATATATATATATATATATATATATATATATATATATATATATATATATATATATATATATATATATATATATATATATATATGTGTGTGTGTGTGTGTCTATAACTACCTCAGCCACCATATATTATCAGGTAGTACAACTCTACATCGGTCAACACATTACGCCTTTACACGTCTGATTAAATAAAGACACCTGACATGAAGACCCCAACATATTAACTCCAGGTAAGAAACTAACCAAATAACCCCCGACACATCCATTCACATAAATATTCGACATGTCTGACTAGATAGTGGCACCTGACAGAACAACATCGACCAATTAGCTTCAGTAAATTAATAGGAACATAATGACCCTTGATTCTCAAATAAAATTGTAATGTAACTACAATACACTAACAAAATTTTTATTTTACTTTTGTCACTTATGCTAAGGGATCCAGAAATACTCCTCAAATATAATTTGAAACATAGTGGTTGTATGCATTTTTAAAAATACTTAAAAAATGATTATTAAAATAAAGATTAGGTGTCTAGTTTCTAAGTGAAAATATCATTCAAGTTATGTTTTAACAAGAATCGCAAGCAAGTACACACTATTATGACTAATTTACTTTTGTTTATATTTAATAACTAAAACACTTATAGATATGGTGTGTTCTGTTATTAGTCGTTCGGTTCATATTTATCTCAGCTATTTCAACTAGTTAATTCCCTTGCATATAACAATTGTTTTTTTAACTATGTAAGGGGGATAACGCATTAAGACTTGGCCTGCCCCATTTTAAAAAATTAATTTATACATAGTACCCTACTACTGGTCTTTTTAGCAAAAGTTTGCAAGACAATTTTTTACTGTCTACCTAGTATCTCCTTTGATAATTCAACAAATATAACCCTAACGGTAATGTGAAAGTTGTTGTGTTTAGTGTGTGACATTAGAATTTATAGCAATGTGAAATATCTTTGTTATGACTATCATGATCACAAAACGGTTGAATACAAACTGGAGAAATGCATGTCATCGATCTATTCAGTAAAAAATGGTAACTGAACATCATGACACTAGACACTTTGGCTCCCAGCTAAATCCATTCTTTACCTAAACTACACCAAGCAAGCTTTAACTTTATTATTATCCCTTTTCTTAGGGATCCATACATAACTTTAAAATAGAATATAAACTACTATGCTTTAACGCAGGGGTCTCCAAACTACGGCCCGAGGGCCGGATGCGGCCCGCGAGGTCCTCTCATCCGGCCCGCGGAGATTTTTTTGTCCACGGAAAAAAAAATGTTTGTTAGAGGTGGCTGAGGAACTTTGCCTCAGAAAATAAGATTAAAACAATATGAAAAAGTAGCTTTGGGTGCAAATATCATTGCCCACCGTGTTGCAGACATTGATGAAAACATTGTCACTCAAATAGCGAAAAATGTAATTAAGTTTCGCCATTTTTCAATTGCAATGGATGAGTCGCTGGACAGCTGTTCCACCTCTCAACTGCTTGTGTACGCTAGAGGTGTGGATGAAGACATGAACATAACATAAGAGCTGGCTTCCCTACATAACGTGTATGGCACACATTCAATGAGTTTAAAAAACCACAGAGTGGCATAAAAAAAGGCTATGTTGGACAAGCGGATGAAAAAACCTTCTACAAACAATGTTCCTCTACTGTATTATTCACCAGCAACTTATGTGTACTAAATGTGTGACTATTAGCAATGTACTGAATCCTGTTGTGAAGGTCGTGACTTTAATAAGGTCACATGGGCTCAACCATAGATAGTTCAGAGACATGTTGAAAGATACAACAATATATATTCTACAACTGGAACAATCTGTGCGTGGAAAAGTATAACGATATATAAAAGCAGAACAAAAGCGATGCTATGTGGCTAGGATAGTTAAGCTACTGAATTAACTATTTGAACGCTGTGTGTTATAACCAGACAGAAACACATCAGCAGAGATGTTGAATTAATCTGCGCAGATTATTTAAGTTAAGAAAGGAAATAGGTGACTTCCTGGACAGTAAAGGCAAGTCGCAGCCATTCTTTTCTGATGAAGAGAGCGCATAGCGATTGGCCTCTTTTGCAGACATAACCAGTCATTTAAAGTTTCTGAAGCTAACACTACAAGAGTGGGAAATCTTATTTCTGATCTATACACCCTCCTAAGGGCCTACAGATCCAAACTTTTCTTGTTTTTGGAACAAGTACAGGCAACAAAAACTGGACGCACTTTCAGTACTGCAAGGTCTTCATGTTTGAAGCAACAGCGAGATCATCAAATACCTCCAGCCTCAGTTTCAGTAGTGGTGTTCTGACTTTCAAAGGCAGAAGAAGTTAGACTGTTTCAAAACCCATTTGAAGCAGATGTGACCAGATGAACTACAGCTGGAGTTCATTGAATTGTCCTTAGACACAAGTTCAAAGAAGGGTGGGTGTTTTTTTAAGGGTTTTTTTAATGTAAGGCTTTCTTAGTATTAAAACTTTTGCATCAAAGTAGACCCTACTATTCACATTTTGGAACACAGAATGTGTGAACAAACATTTTCAAGAATGAAATATGTGATGAAAAATTTTAGAACAAAATTCAACCTCGAGTGTTTCTGCCCCCCGACAATGTTTCTTTCAGACTTTTTTCTTCGGGGGGGGGGGGGCACTTAAAATTTAATATATATCTGTATATAAATTATATTTTTTTGGGGTGGGGGGCGGTAGATGTTCTATCGGGGGGGGGGTGTGGCTCTGACTCCACGAAGAGATGCCTGGAAGAACCTCTGGCCCCCGAAATGATTTTTTATAGATAATGCTGCCCTCGGGCTGAAAAGTTTGGAGACCCCTTCTTTAACGTTTTAACAATACTTATATAACAATTAAAACAAGCAAAGATACGTGGCCTTACTTTTAATTTAAAATAACATGGAAATTGGATATTTTTATAAAAACTAAAATAATACATATCCTCAGTTGTACAATTTTAGTCACACAAAAAAATAAGACTAGTTATTATGGTGTATTCTGCATTTTAATTCCGAATTTACTTTGTTTTATTTATTTTGTTAAGTTATTTCCCTTTGAATCTTTTTTTTTTTAAACACGAGGCTAATTATGCATTTGGTCTTAGCCCGCACCTTTAAAAAAAAACTATACTAACTATGCCCTAATACTGCTCTAGCTAAAGTGTCTTGTATTTGTTATGATTATCATAATCATAAAATGGGTAAATGCATTTTGAAAATTATGCCAATCCATGTAATAAAGTAAGCTCCTATATTTATATACAGTATTGTGTTTTTTTTTTTTTAAATTGTGATATTCTTTACTCTATTTTGGCCTCAACCCATATCTCCCAGTACCATATGCAAGCAAAGAAAAAAAAATTAATAAGGGAGAGAAGTAATGCAGGTTTATTAACTAAACATGAAAAGAAAAACATGTACACACACGTTATTAATTAATTATTTATGTTAATAGAATTAAATGAATGCATTTTTGTTTTTAGAAAATATAAAAATAAATTAAATATTTACTAAAACATAACTTTAATATACATGTTTAACTCAAAATACAGACACGTAGACTTTATTACAGACTTTTTACTTCATATGTGTTAAAATTGTAAATGCCATATTGAACCCTAAATTTTGTTTATATGTTTTGAAATATTTTGGATCCCAGGAATGGGACAGCAACATTAATTAAAAAAAAAAAAAAAAAAAAAAAAAAAAAAAAAAAAACATTAAATATTAAGTACAAGTGTTAAATTATGTTCATATTATTTTGAAATATTTTAGATCCCCTGAATGGGACAACATTATTAAATATTAAGTGCAAGCAGAGTTTCTCCCATGCATCGCTTCGAGGGGGGGGGGGGGGGCTTAGCCCCCCTGTAGAAAGTCCACTGCCCCCCCCACCCCCGAATGAGATGGATTTTATATAGTAAACATACACTTTTACTAGTGTCCGCCCCCCTCCCCCCCCCCCGGAAAATGTTGACCGTCTCCACCCCCCCCCCCCGAAAATTTCAAGTGCCCCCACCCCCTCCCGGAGAAGAGAAAAAAGTCTGGAAGAAACACTAAGTGTAAGTGTATGGGGCCACATCTGTCCCCCTGTGTCTGTGTTTGGTTTGTTGGATAGCTCGCTGTACCCAAGTGTATATGCCAGCGGTTCGTCCACTATATATTAGTAAGAGTACTGTTTGTCAATGGGACGGAGTGGTCTATTGGTAGAGAGCTGGACTGCTAACCCGTAAATCTCGATTTCGAATCCGGGTTCAAGTCAGTAGACCGTCCCTGAGTCCACTCAACTCTGATGGGTACCTAACTCACATTAGGGAAAGTAAATGCGCCTGGGCATAGTGCTGACCACACTATCTCTTCATATGCCGAGGTCACAGAAACAAGTGAACTCTACTTCACTTGAAAGGGAAACCTTACTTTTACTTTACTGTTTGTCAGTATGTAGAAGTCAAATGCCACTATTGTACGTTATTGTATTTAAGTTAAAAAGTTGAGATGTGTGATAGTTGATGTTAAAAATAATATGTTATCCTATCTCATTATATGAATACATTATGTGTGATAGTAGAAAGTGTCAATTATTGCAATATTACTCTGAAATCAGACACGCTGATTTTATTTAAGTTTCAATGTATAAGTTATGTTTACCCCTGTTATTAGAGCGAGAGGTTGATAAAGCCAACAGTAAAATGTTGCATCGTATCTATACATGGGACAATGAACTGATAAAGAAATACATTTAGGAGCCTCCTTGTCTCGTGCAACCAAAACTACAACAACCTCCATAAACCTTTGTCAGAAGCCACCTCATCGTGGCCCATAGGTTGAGAGCTATACTGCTTATGGCCGCCCATGTTGTGGCCCAATGTGTTTGGGCCATCATGTCGTGACCCATAGGTTCACAGCTATAATGCTTATGGCCGCCCACATTTTCAAATTAGTTTTTTTATATGCTTAGAGTCAATAATATTGATCGATTGATCTCCACATTGAAATTTTGGCAAAGTCAGTAATGATTATTAGTATTAATTTAAAACGCCTCAAAAATGGGTTTAGGACAAAAGGCCGACATCCAAAAGGCCGACAAGATATAAGGCCGACACGGACAAAAGGCCGACATGGACAAAATGCCGAAAGCCAAAAGGCCGACACGACATAAGGCCGACAGGACATAAGGCCGACAGACATAAGACAGACAGCCATAAGGGCGACAGACCAAGAGGCCGACAAACCATAAGTGCGACAAACCATAAGGCCGACAAGCATAAAGAATACTAATATCGTAAAATATGTGTTACTGCATAGCTCCTATCTTGACAACATCGAGATATGGCATAAAAAAAGGTGAAACGTTCAAGAGAAGAGACGGTGCTAGTTGCTATCCTTATTAGGTGAACCATCGGGTCAAGCGTTTGGAGATTACGGGAGTGTCTTAAACACAAAGGATCAACACCTAAATATTGCGAAATGTGGTCACTACTGTCTTTCATAGCTCCTTCTTTGTAATCGAGGTGAGATAAACATCAAAAAGCAAAGTCAAAAGCCGCCTAATGTGGAACGCCAAGAGACAATTCTATCCTTGCGATCCTTGTAAGGTGACAATGGAGTCCGTGCGACTGGAGATGACGGGAGTGTACAAAGGATAAACAGATAGGTGGCGTTACCACCATATTTAGCAAATAAATCAAAGAAACCGAATGAATTAGAACAATCGCGTGCCTTGACTAGACTACATGTTAAATACAGACACAATTTGCATTGCGTGAAAAAAGTGCATACTATATTCGATGGATTCATTAATTATGCTGTGATTGTGATACAAGTGTGCCGAAATTGGTAAAAATAAAAGTATCTGCATGGTCGAATAATTATAGCAATTAATACAATAAATATGTGATTAGATAATGCTTTGGAAGATTGCTTTCATTAGTAAGGGGAGAGAAACAATACTTCTTGACTTTCGTGGTATATCCAACTTTCTTTCCCTTTGATCGCAAGACGGAAGAAGTAGATTTGAGGATGAAAGAAAAGTTCGTTAGTTAACATCACAAGAGGGTTGTCAGGAAACCAAAGTGGCCTTCTTTAGCCAAAGATAATTTGTAACTATATATATATATATATATATATATATATATTTTATATATATATATATATATATATATATATATATATATATATATATATATATATATATATATATATATATATATATATATATATATATATATATATATATATATATATATATATATATATATAAACCTTACAAGACTGTAAGGTTCGCTTTAAATAGATATATTTTTAAAAATGCACTGGCCAAGGCCGAATTTATTATCACTCTCCTGTAGTTAAAAAAATGTTCACATGCAAAGGAAATAACTATACCTAATAAATGAAACAAATAATTAGAAAAAATATAGTTATTACATTTTTTTCTTATTAAACGTATTCAACTGTACACCGATTATAAAACATGTGAACTAGCTTTAAATTTATAGAATATACAACTTGTAGAAAATAGACAGATTACCTTTATTTTATTAATCATCAATTAAGTATTGTTAAAATATGCATAACCGCAGCCATTCTTCTATGTTGTTAAACTATTTTACGATCCCTTAAAAAGTGACAAAGAGAATTTAAATTATGGTTAGTGTAGTTTAGTTACATTATAGATTTATTTGGGAATCAAGGTCATTAAGTTTCCATTATTTAACTGAAGCTAATTAAAACACAGTACAGACATCATATAAAAAATAGTAATTTAATACGTTGTGGATTTTTTTATGTTTCACAATTTTAATTATATAATTTTAAATAAATAAAAATATCGTACTGTAATGTCGATTTTTTCAACCTTTATATTTTTAATTGTTTTTACTCAGAATAAACATTCACTTTATTGAAAAAAAGCTATTTATGTAAGAAAAAACAATGCATAACTACACGACAATCCCATTATTTAATATTAATTCTGTATCCCTTACAAAAAGGACACAATTTTAACATGCAAGGGAAGCTACTAAATAACATAAATAAAATAAAAACGAAATTAACAACTCAAAACAAAATAAACCATCTCTATTACTGTTTTACTTTTAAAAAATGTATGCAATCTGTTAAATATGAAAACTATTGTGTACTAGTTATAGGTAAAGAGAAATTACAAATTGTATCATATTTTTACTTATAATTAAGACACATTAGCTTAATTTTAAAAATCGTTATTTTAAGTAGAGCTAAATGTACTTAATCATATTGGAATGTTATATTTCATTCTATTTATTTCTAGATCCCTTGGAAAATGGACAAAAGCAAATGTATTTTTGGGTATTGTATGTTATGTCAAGTATGTATTTAGTTGGGATCCAAAGTGTCGAGCATCTTTCAGTTACCATGTAGCACAAGGGTTCCCAAACTGGGGGTCGCACAGGACTTTCTGGTGGGTCGCCAACTGGTTAACTAATCCCTAGCAACGTAAAAAAAATGCACAACTATTTAGAAGAACATCTGAAATCCAGCTTTACTAACATCACAATAAAACATGGAATAAATAAACCGGGAGTGATCTCCCCTAAACTTTCTCGATAATTCTAATATAAAATTACGAGGGATGGCAACTCAGAACATAGACAATATTTGTTATCCATTTTTAATTACTTAAACTTTTTATAATAGAATAGAATCTCGTAAAAAAAAAAAAAAGCACACCAAGCGAAAAGTTTCCCTTTCAAACCTGACGGTCTATGGGGCAAGTGAAGTAGAGTTCACTTGTTTCTTTGACCTCGGCATATGAAGAGATAGTGTGGTCAGCACTTTGCCCAGCCGCCTTTACTTTCCCTAACGGGAGTTAGGTACTCATCTGAGTTGGGTGGACTCAGGGACGGTCTACTGACTTGAACCCGGATTCGATCTCAAGACTAACGGGTTAGCAGTCCAGCTCTCTGCCGCTAGACCACTCCGTCCCACGCCAAGTGAACGCCTAATAAAATGTGCATAAAAGTGCGGGATATTATTAGTACTTTATAAATTTACCTGCGTTTTTTTAAGAAATCGGAAATAGCGTAAATTAGTATTTCTAGTCAACGGAAATTACTCAAAATTTAAAAAAAAAGGTAGGTAATTAAATCTTTCACTTACATGTGAAATTTCATTTATCTATCTGAAATAGTACTCAAGTTATAGGCTTTTGAAAAATTCAAAGTAGAAAAAGTACCACTTCCGATTATCATAAATCTCTCAAAAGTTGATACGGATCTACGATTTTGATAAAGTACTTAGCTATGAAATTTTATCAACCTAGCTGTAACGGTACTTAAGTTATCGTGTTTACACAAACACACATACACACACAGACATACGGACAAGATTGCAAAACTATGTTTTTCCGACTCAGGGAGGTGTAAAACGTCGAGATTTGCAAAAATCTCGATTTTTTTTTTTGCACGATTACATGAGAAAGTAAAACAGGAGGATGGGCATTTGTCGCAATAGAGCAAGTGTCCACTCGGCCAATATTCGGGCCAGTGTCCATTTGGGAATTCGGCCTTCGGGCAAACGGCATTCGGGTAAGTATCTTTCCGGAATTTGTCGTAGACCCACACCCATGGGGACGTTAAGCGTTGCCTGGTGTAGTTATAATATCTGATATTATATGGTGGATGGCAAAGATTTATATATATATATATATATATATATATATATATATATATATATATATATATATATATATATATATATATATATATATATATATATATATATATATATATATATATATATATATATATATATATTCACTTTATGCCAAGTATGTATTAAGTAATTAAGTGTTTAGGTACTACATATGTATCCAATCTACCATCACAAAGCTGGCCTGCCAATTAATTACAATCGATTACTGCGTTAATCGTCAGATTATGAGTTATTCGCCGGATTAGGAGTTAATCGTCGGATTATGAGTTTTAATAAAAATAATTAACATCTCAAGAGCGCTGTCTTGAACATCAGTGATCGTGGTTTGAATTCTCGCCACAAGGAAAGGAGGGTGGGGATAATCATCCTTCACTAGCTACTGATAGTGTTTTAAAACAAAATATTTTCAGTCGTAGCATTGGTAGTATCGAATTTACAAATTATGAATTACTGAAAAGTAGTAAATAAAACAACTAAATAACGGACACACGGTTAAATTTGAAATTAAAGTGGTGATTTTGGTTTTAGTTTCGGTTTAGAGAAAAAGAAAAACTATTAACCTAGCGCCCGTTGTGTTTTAATTTTTAGTTGTACATGTTTTTAAACTTCAATTAAAATTGATATTTGTGTATATGTTTTTTGTATTTTTTTGTTTGCTTTAATGCTATCCACCGCACCCCCAACTTAAAACGTGTAACGCTACCATGTATGGTCAAAGTTAATTTGATACCCACAATCTTTAAGACATTAAGATATTCGTTTGTGAATTTTAAAAGGTTTCATAATTGCAAGAAAAATTTGGTAAAAGTAAATTGTGTGTTTTTTTTTTTTTAATTTTTTTTACACCGTTTATATTCAAAAAGGGGGATACTAATTATAACACAGTATAGACATCATTTGAAAAGTTGGTATTTAATACGATGTGGGTTTTTCATGTTTCACATTTTTTTTTACATAATGTTATATAAATCACAATATCATACAGTAATATAGATTTTTCAACCTTTTTCTTTTATAGTGTTTTCACTCAGAAAAAACATTTACTTTATTGAAAAAAAAGTTATTTAGTTAAGAAAAAAACGATGCATGACTTAACGACAATTTGTATTTCATTTAATTTTGTATGCTTTACAAAAGGGACACAATTTTAAAATACAAGGGAAATAACTTTACATAATAACTCAAAAGAAAAATAAATCGAGCAACTCTTAATAAAATACCCTATTTCTATTACTCATTTACTTATACCATGCATGCAATTATTCAATAAGCAAATACTATGTGTACTAGTTATAGATTAAAAAAAAATACAACTTATACCATACCATAGAAATATAGACACATTAGCTTTATTTTAGGAATTTTAATTTAAGAATTGTTTAAATTTGCTTATCGCAAGAATCGTACAGTTTGCATGGTTATTTCTGGACTCAAAAAGGGACAAAAGTACTTTAGATAAGTGTATGTTAGGGGTCGGCAACATGTGTGTGCCCAACACATGAGACTGCTATACGTGAGTGTTGGTGTTGGTGTGCCCAACACATGAGACTGTTATACGTGAGTGTTGGTGTTGGTGTGCCCCAACACATGAGACTGCTATACGTGAGTGTTGGTGTTGGTGTGCCCAACACATGAGACTGTTATACGTGAGTGTTGGTGTTGGTGTGCCCAACACATGAGACTGTTATACGTGAGTGTTGGTGTTGGTGTGCCCAACATATGAGACTGTTATATGTGAGTGTTGGTGGTCCCAACATATGAGACTGTTATATGTGAGTGTTGGTGTGCCCAACATATGAGACTGTTATACGTGAGTGTTGGTGTTGGTGTGCCCAACACATGAGACTCTCAACACCATTACATCTATATTTTTATTTATTTTTTGTTTTGTTTTGTTTTATTTTATTTTTATTTTATTCATATTTTGATGTTAATACAATCAAAACAAAAGTATGTGCTTATGTATATGAGAACGATACCTGTAGGCCTAGCGGTAGAGAGCTAGACTGCTAGACTGCTAATCTGAAAGTATCTAGATCGAATCCCGGTCGAGTCAGTAGAACGTCGCCGAGTCCACTCAACTATGACGTGTACCAAACTCATGTTAGGGAAAGTAAAGTGCTGACCATACATCCTCTTCGTTTGCAACAAACAAAGAACTCTACTTTATCTGCCCAGGATTGCTAGGTGTAAAAATAACTAGTTATATTTTTTTTACATTATTTGTCCAACTTATATACTAGGATGTAAGCGTGTTCTTACATTATGTTTACTTTACGAAATAGGCTGATTCATAATACATTTTACTTTACATGTGTTTAAGTTAAATTTCGGTCTGGTACAAACAGTTGTGTTTATAATAAGCGCTAATGACATTGACCAGATTAAATAAAAGTGACATGATTTCGATTGCTGAAATGGAAGAAACACGAGTTTAAATTTAGCCAACTATTTAACCGTTTAAATAGCCTCTGAAACGATACAATTATCGATATAGGTTAATGACTGTTAATGGCCTTTGGCAAAATATTCGTAGACATGAAAGTAAAACCAAAAGCACACTCGTGTATACACCAACAACCTTCATCTATACTATAAGAGCAGGGGTCTCTAAACGTTTCAGCCCGAGGGCCGGATTAACTATCAAATATCAATCGGGGGCCAGAGTTTCTTCAAGGCATCTCTTCGAGTGGCGTAACCCTCCCCCCCCCCCCGGAATGTCTACCGCCCCCCACCCCAACACAAAATATAATTTATATTGAAATATATACAAGTGTCCCCCACTCCCTCCCCGCAGAAAATAGTCGGAAAGAAACACTGTCGGTTGCCGGCAACACACTCGAGGTCCAAGTTCGTTCTCAAATTGTTCTTGAAAATGTTTGTTCAAACAGATAAATTGTTCCAAAATTTGAAAAGTACTTTAATGCAAAAGTTTTAATATTAGGAAAGTCTTCCTTTGGCAAAAACGTATTTTAAAAACTTATAAAACACCTACTAGCCATTCTTTTAACTTGTCTCTAAGGAGGTCGTTTTGTTTTTGCTTTGCTGTAGTTCATCTGGGCAACTAGTCACATTTGTTTCAAATGGGTTTTGAAACAGTCCCACTTCTTCTGCCCTTGAATCCTAGTCACAAAAATGGTACCGAAACTGCAGCTTGAAGTCATTGATGAATATTATTTTCCGTAGATAAAAAGATCTCCGCGGGCCGGATGAGAGAACCTTGCAAGCCGCATCCGGCCCGCGGGCCGTAGTTTGGAGACCCCTGATCTATACCATAGACAGCACTATACGAATATCGCAATGACAGCCTATAAAGATAAAAACGCAAGTTTATACAGCAGCACTCTACATCCATACCATTGAGTATCGACACGTATATACAGCTTTTGCTAAAGCCTGATTGATATAACACATCAACATTTAATATGAAACATACACAAAATATATTGCAGCTAATTATACCCTCATCATACACTATTTTAATATTAGACAACTTACGAATATAGCATTAATAGACACAATTCTCAATATACTATGTGGGACAAAATAATTTCAGCTATCGGCTTGATATAGTTGAATCACCCTACATAGCAAGCAGTATGCTAAATTCCCAATATTTAAGTAAATTTTATGCTGACAATTCCCTGGCCACTTGACATGCCTGACTCCACATAATGGCCCAAACACAATGGGTCAAAAAATGAGTGCATGATAACGAGTTTGTAGCGGGTTGTTGTAGTTTTTGCTATGTGTTACCTGTTCGTATTGTTCATGTTCAACCCTCGTTTTATGTTTTACATGTCCGTATTGTTCATGTTCAACCCTCGTGTTATGTGTTACATGTCTGTATTGTTCATGTTCAACCCTCGTGTTATGTGTTACATGTCCTTATTGTTCAAGTTCAACCCTCGTGTTATGTGTTACCTGTCTGTATTGGTCATGTTCAACCCTTGTGTTATGTGTTACATGTCCTTATTGTTCAAGTTCAACCCTCGTGTTATGTGTTACCTGTCCGTATTGTTCATGTTCAACCCTCGTGTTATCTGTTACCTGTCTGTATTGTTCATGTTCAACCCTCGTGTTATCTGTTACCTGTCTGTATTGTTCATGTTCAACCCTCATGTTATGTGATGTCTGTTGTCACGTTGACCTCCCCTGTTTGTTCTTGTTTATTGTACGGGTATAATAGGGATGTGGTCACGTGGTCTCAGTCTAGTAACTTCCTAATACCAGGTTAGTAAAGTTTAGTTCGCTATAGTAGCCACTGTTTCTGCTCGATGTCATTAGTGGCTATTATGTGGAAAGGGGGTGGGGGGTGGGAAGAGGGGGTTAATGAAGAAAATCAGAATAACTAAAATATAACAATATAACTACTTATTATTGTGTGTTACAAACACGACTGATTGTATGAGACCCTACTCGGGAAAAAAGTAATTGTAAAACATTTTGTGAATTATTGTAATCACGTAAACGGGATGTAGGAAAATACATTAACGTTAGTAAAGAAACTAATTGTAACAATTTTTAAAAAATATTTTCCTTGTCTAAATAAAAAGTTTTAAAAAAAAATAGTAAAGAAAAAAAAAGGTTTAATACGTTCACAAAATAACATTATACACAAGTTATGAACTGTAATAGTCACAGTTTTTTCTATACTTCATTTATACAAGAAAGTAAAAAAGGGGACGATATATTTGAAGTCGAATAAATTTCGACTAACTGAACAGAAAACCAAATACGTCTCCATAGCCTTAAGCGGACATTACACCCACTCTCCCAAACCTAACGTTATTCGTCTGTTTCGTTTTAAAACACATGAATGGAAGTTTATAACGACGTTATAATTTAACAGTTTATAACGACGCTATAACTTCCAATGTTTACAACGACGCTATAATTGTGACAGTTTATAACGATCTTATAATTGTTAAAATTGATAAAAAAAAATTATAGTTGTCTTAGTTTTTCTCACTCATAGAAGCCGGCATTGACGGTAGATAAAATATGTATCTACACCGTATTAAATAATAATGTATTCCAATCGCAGGGTGTTCTTATGCTACTTCTATACCTGGAATATATTTAAATCAACTAAGTACTCGAGTACCACGCGAAGACACGGGCAGAATGCACATGTTAACCTGCAATATGATAAACTACATAGTGAAGGGCGGTTGACTAGGGGTCAATTCAAAGAACACGGACTTGAACTCATTCTGTCCCTTCAGCCATACCCTTTCACGACAGTACTGAAACCTTCTTTACTGAAATATTGACCCTTAAGCAGTTTAAAATGTATCATACACGTTAGATAACCGCACGTCTTTTTACCTGTAAGTACATCAAAATTGTGATATTTTATAAATATCCAATGAATGCAGCTATTTAAAACGAGGCCGTTATTGTTTACCGTTTTTAAAAACTTATTTAGCGAAAGGCCAGACGTATGTACAGTGGTTTAAACAACGGGCCCATCGACTTTATAGATATTATGACTATCGTCTAGAGTTTTTGTATTACGATACAGTACAGATCTTTAGCCTCACAAGGTGGACCCCATCACATGACATCAGTGGACGTTTAACCGGTAACTTACACCACTTCCAGTTACCGAAAATCCCCCAAAACTTGATAGAAACTTGTATATGAGCTAATACTTACACACAAATATTTCGTCCACCTAGCTGCCATCGGTTTGAAAAACTGATTGTTTACTTACAAAGCAACTAAGCATTCTGTCATTTGCTCAGTTGAAATAATAAATATTTAAGACAATGTTTAATCTATTTAGAAAATGTTTATCTTTCTTTTTTTTTTCCCTTTTTTTTTTAAAGCAGCGGGAAGCACAAGTTAACTTGGCTTGGACAAAATGCATTACTTCCCCTATGTTAAATATTTTAATTTTAAAAAACTAGCGAGGGAGACAGCTTTTAGTAGTGACTTGTATACCTAATTAATATAACAGTCAATAAACATTTACAACTAGTGAAGAAAATCATTTCATCTCTTACATTTTTAATGAAACTTTAATTACTTTCTTAACTTTTTACATATGTAATATAACTTAATGTTACATTATAAATTACAAACACTAGATCATTTTTTTTTTAAAAATACTAATGATAATGTCTGCACTTCACTCACCATTGTAGGTCTTATATCGTATTTATAAGCTATTTCTGGCTCCCTTGAAAAAGGGAAATTAAACTATAGTTAATGTATTTTAGTGTGGACGACAGACCAACAATCTTATGTCCAATTGACCCATTTGTTAACCTTCATAACGGCGAAGGCTTGTTCTGGTTGGCCTACAGAAAATATTATTTCCACTAATATGTTTTTGTTCAAGTGTCGTCTGTGTCCACTGTGTTAGCGTTAGAAAGTTGTATGATGGTACATAGGTTGGATTGTTTCCCCTCTTGTTGAGGGTTTTATAAAGCGCATTTATTCAGTTAAAATGGTACATACTACTACTGGTCTAGATGAAAACGTAGTTAGAACCACTGAACAAGATGTGAGAAAGGATGAGGAATGTGTAACAATTGATGGACAGCAATGGCGTCGTTAAAACCACTAACAATATTTATATTAAACTGGTATTAAACCTAATAAATTACCTGGGGTTTTTATTTTATTTTATTATGTACGGGCAGGTAAAGTAATCAAATGGTTCCACGTTTAAACCATAGTCATCCTAATAGATTAGGTAGTACACCATTAGGCAATATGAATAGGCAAGTCATATGTATATATTAGGTAGTACAACATTAGGCAAGAGGTAAGCCACCTGTATAGATTAGGTTGCACAACATTAGGCAATAGGCAAGTCATCTGCTTGCAACACAACAGGAACAAGTAATTCGTTTTATTCTACAATAATAGTTTCACTGTTATGTCTCTCTGTCTCACTGGCACTCTGTCTATCTGTTATTTAGGAACAATATAGAGAAAAACGAGCACATTTAAAAACTTTCAGCGTCAAACGGAAATCAAAATGTGACGTGAAAGGAACATACAGGAAATATTCTAAGGACGGAACAGTACACACAATACTAATAACGTCATCGATACTTGATAATAAAGACACTAGCATTACTACCTAATTAATTTCTCTAATCTTAAATAAGTCTCTGCCTGCAGAGTTTCTTTCATGCATCTTTTCTTTTTCTGTGTAGTTGGCATACGAAGTGATAGTTTTGTCAGCACTATGCCCAGCCACCGTATTAGTTGTTAGGGTAGCTCAGAGTTCGGCAACCTTTTGAGACAAAATTTACCAGTTTTTAAAAAGCCACTAACATTATTTTTCCAATATTTAGGATTAGGTTTTTATAAATTTAAATATCTTTAAATATGGAATAATTATATTTATTCATATATTATTTTTAAATACACATGTTTCGCACAAAACATATTATTGTATTTTAGCTAGCTCTAATAGAATAATAAAATTAGTAATCATATAATATAACTATAATCATTGAATATTTCTATTAGTTACATCAATGGAAGCATTGACCTTGCATGCCGTTTGAAAGTTCGTTTAAATCTGGTTCATAACTTCTTGTTTTAAGTTTCAAGCACGCCTCTAGATTTGTATTTGTTAGTTAGCTTCCTACTTAACTTTTTTATTATATTCATGTAAGAGAACTCTTGCTTGCACGAATATGTTGACCTCCAGATGTCAACTTCCCCACGTTACTTAACCATCCTGCAAATATATTCCATGCGTCACGTATAAGTGACTCAACTCGCGGCATTTCTTTTAGAGCTGTCCAGTTGTGCAACGTAACGTGCATGTTTTACTGAACCTCGAACTATTTTTACTTGTTCTTGAGTTCTGTGAATTTTCCGCTCCACGAACCAGCATCAATTCCAAAAAGTTCAAAGTTAGTATCATTTGTTTGTGTTGAGAGAGTCTACTATGAACGTCAGAGTACTTAAATTGTTTTGAATTGCTCAAATCTCTCAGTGAATCCATCCTTCGTTTTATTTGTTATAATGCTGAATCAATTCATGCTAATAGTTGCATTGGTTTCTAGATGTTTTTTTTTTTCATATTTTTCGAAATCAAGTGATTTACCGCTCTTCGTATATTCAACAAAATTTAAAAAAAAAATGATTTTTTTTCGAAACATCCACTTCTCAAGCAAAGCATAGTCAAGGTTAAGGAACTCCTTGGCAAAAAGAAGGAAGAACTCCTGATACAGCTTGATGAGCTAAAAATGCAGTTTTTCCTTGCAGTTTTACATTTAGCTCGTTTAGTTTTTGTTTGTGATATCCACCATGACGTTAAACATTTCAATTCGTGATGAACAATTTAATTGGAAGTACATTGAAAATAGTACCTAAATATTCTTATAGAATAGCGAGTGTTTATTGGTTATGTTTATTATTATATAATTCATTACCGAGTGTTGCAGAACAATATTTTATGAGTTTTGAAAATAAAATATAACAATTATTAATATGTGTGCATGGAGCCAAAGAGCCGCATCTTGACATCAAAGGAGCCGCAAGATGCCGACCCCTGGGGTAGCTGGATGTAGAGGATGGTTGCAATAGATACGAGCAGTCCGACACTCGTCAATGATTAAACATTTTAATATTTTATTTTTACCCTCTTATAAGTTTTTTTTTTTTTTTTTTTTTTTTTTTTTTTTTTTTTTTTTTTTTTTTTTTTTTTTTTTTAAGGACAATACATACAGGTTTGTTTATTAGCCATTCAAACATACATAATTCTATTCATAATTACATAGGGGAAGTAACACTTTTTCTCCAGGCCAAACCAACTTGTATTAGCCGCTGCCTTTAGAAAAAAATATTTAAAAAGATTAACAAAGTGTAAACAGATGAACAAAGTGTAAACAAATAAAGCATTATCTTAAATATACTATATCTCAACTGAACAAAGGTTGTTTAGACTGAATGCTTAAGCGCTTAGTAAGTAAGCTGCGAGTTTAAAGATCAACTTATGTGAGGTAACATGCCCTAGAGTCCACTGCCCTATTGACCACACTATGTTACCTATATGTACCCTTCCTTCCTTTGTCCGAACTGCAAACAATAATCTTGACAATGTGTACTCAATTATCTACTTGACATCTCAATATTCACAAAACACGATTACTGATCACACGATTACTCAAAAACTCTATTCAACTACTCGATCGAGCTAAACTCTCAGCTACAATTACGCATCTCTCGGTTACGTATAAAACTCTTTTTATTTTAATTATAATGAATATTTGCTCTTACGGATCTTACAATTTAAAAAAATTCATAGAGTAAAATTATAGCTATCAAATAATATATAACCTGGGACTAACGGGTGTTAAAATAAATAAACACTCAAGAACACTTCAACATGTAAACTGAGCCGAACCGTAAATTGGATCGCCTTCTTTTGAAGGAGGCCACTTTGGTTTCCTCACACAACCCCTTGTGATTTTAACTAACAAACTTTTCTTCCATCCTCAAATTAACTTCTTCAGTCTTGTGGTCAAAGGGAAACAAATGTGGATATACCACGAAAGTCAAGAAATTATTGTTTCCCTTTACTGATGTAAACAATTCATCTCCCAATGCATTATCGAATGTACATTGTATTAGGTAACTCCATCTAATCACATATTTATTGTATCAATTGCTTTAATTATTCACCCATGTAGATACTTGTATTATTGTTTTTTTACGCTTCAACAAATAAAATAAACCGGGAGTGATCTCCCCTAAACTTACTCGAATACTCTTATATGAAACAACAGGGGATGACCACTCGGGATATAGACACGATTTTTAACCCATTTTAAATACTTAAACGTTTTAAGATAGAATTGATTCTCGTAGAAAAAAGAATTGCACACCAAGTGAACGCCAAATAAAATGTGGACAATAGTGCGTTATATTATTAGTCCTTTATAAATTTACATGAGTTTTTTGAGAAATCGAAAGTAGCGTAAATTACTACTTCCGGTTAACACAAATTGCTCAACATTTAACAGAAGGCAGAGAATTAGATCTTTTACTTACATGTGAAATTTCATGTATCTATCTGAAATAGTACTCAAGTTATAGGCTTTTGAAAATCGGAAATCGCTCAAAAGTTGATACGGATCTACGATTTTGATATAATAATTATATATGAAATTTCACTAACCCGGCTGTAACGATACTCAAGTTATCATGTTTACACACACACACATACACACATACACACACAGACATACGGACAAGATTGCAAAACTAAAATATCGTTCAGGACTTTTTTATTACTTGTTTATTTCTATTAATGGACTCTCAGGAAACATGTATAAAATCGTATTAATTATATCATAAATTGAAATCAAATAACAATCAATCATTTTTATTTTAAAATCTATATATTATGGTTACCCCCCCCCCCCCTCCGCCCCCTCTGTGATCAAAGCTCCGCTGTGGTCAAAGTCCCGCTGTAGTCAAAACCCATATGGTCAAAGCCCATCTGTGGTCAAAGCCCCGCTTTGGACAAAGCCCCGCTTTGGACAAAGCCCCTATAGTCAAACCCCATATGGTCAAAGCTCCGCTGTGGTCAAACCCCCTATGGTCAAACCCCCTATGGTCAAAGCACCTGTGGTCAAAGTTGTTCTCAGTCATAAGTCTATGAAACCTTCAAAACTAAAACATCATTTGAGTTTGTTTTCGTAGTTGTTTGTCTTTGTGAAATATATTCATTCAGATAATAGCAAAGAAGAGTTGGTATTTTAGGAAGATATCGTTTTTTTTTACTTTCTCGTATATACGAAGTATAGAGAAAGTCTTGTAATCGTGCAAAAAAAAAAAAATCGAGATTTTTGCAAATCTCGACGTTTTGCATCTCACTGATACGGAAAAACATAATTTTGCAATCTTGTCCGTATGTCTGTGTGTCTGTGTGTGTGTGTGTGTGTGTGTGTGTGTGTCCGTGTGTAAACACGATAACTTGAGTACCGTTACAGCTAGGTTGATGAAATTTCATATATAAGTTTTTAATCAAAATCGTAGATCCGTATCAACTTTTGAGCGATTTCCGATAACCGGAAGTGGTACTTTTCCTACTTTGAATTTTTCAAAAGCCTATAACTTGAGTACTATTTCAGATAGATAAATGAAATTTCATACGTAAGTAAAAGATCTAATTCTCTACCTTCTATTAAATTTTGAGTCATTTCCGTTGACTTGAAGTAGTACTTTACGCTACTTCCGATTTCTCAAAAAACTAATGTAAATTTTAAAAGTAACAATAATATTGCGCACTATTATGCGCTTTTTTATTTCGCGTTCACTTGGTGTGCAATTAATTTGTCTACGAGATTTTATTCTATTTTTAAAACTTTAAGTATTTAAAATGGATTAAAAATCATGTCTATAGCCCGAGTTCCCATTCCCTGTTATTTTATATAAGAATATTCGAGAAAGTTTAGGGGAGATCACTCCCGGTTTATTTTAAACTGGATGAGTAAAATGCGAAAACTGCTGTGCGGTTTGTTCAGATGGTGCGCCATCTATGTTTAGGTCTAAATTGGGCTTCTAGAAAACAGAAAAAGATGTAGCTCCCTAACCGAGAGGAATCCACTGCATGATCCACCGGCATTCTCTCGCCAGCAAGACTCTTCCGACTCCATTGCTAATAAAAGTCGTAAATATTAAATCTGGAGCCATTAAAGAGCAGCGCAAAGACATGAATAACTATCACGAGGTTCTGCTTTTCTACACTACACTACACTGTCTAACGAAATATTGCGAATAGTGTTTTTGAATTGAACAATGAAATCAAGTTGTTCTTAGAAGTCAAAGGAAACAACACCATTTGATATACTTTAACAACAAAGAGTAGATGGAGAGAGTATCATACCTAGCAGATATATTTGAACATCAACATAAGCCTAACCTGAAGCTTCTGGGAACCTAAACGAATAATCTCTTTTTTGATAATTTCGGGGCATTTTAATCAAAGCTGCAAAACTGGCGAAGAAAAAATAAATCTTAAAAATATTGTTGTGTTTCAGAAAATCTGCAGCGTGATAGATGGATATGATTGTGAGATAAATAACAATTTGAAAGAAGCGATTTCTGGGCATCTTGAATCTCTTGAAACGAACTGCGGCGTTATTTTACCTGAGCTGAAAGAAGAAGAATCTGTTATGTCCAGGATACCCATACTCAGTAGCGTAGCGAGGGGGGGGGGGGGTGCGCGGGGGGGGGGACATATGTCCCCGGGCGCCGACCTTAAGGGGCGCCAAAATGGGTTGGAAAAATAAATTGAAGGGTTGAGGTGGGTGCAAATCGAAAGTTTGAGAGGGGGGGGGGTCCAAATCGAAAAGTTTGTCCCCGGGCGCCGGGAAGGGTCGCTACGCCTCTGCTCATACTCTGCTCCCATTGATGTTGCCAGCATTCCCGATAAATTACAAAGATGAATTCTTGAATTTGCGTAATGATTCCGCATCAGATGAAACACTGCTTACACAATGTTGTTGTAGTGTGCACGATTCATACCCAAAGGTGAAATTGATTGCCTTTCGAGTTTTAGTTCAATGTTGTGTTTACATATTTCTGCGATAGTGGATTTTAAACACTTCTCCAATTAAAAACAAAACAAAGAAATAAATTAAATAATGATACTGACATGAGGTTGGCGTTAACAAAAACTAAACCTCGGATGTTTGGTAAATTGCATGTATTTTTACTCTTCGTATTCAAACAGTGATAAAGAATAATCCATATTGAAATTCTACTATGTTTACTCATGTTATTAGAGCCAGAAGTAGACAAAGCCAACAGTAAAATGTTGCATCAAATCTAAATATGGGACAATGATTTGATAAAGAAATAAATTTAGGGGACTCCTGGTAAAGTTCAACCCAAACTATAACAACCCGCTACAAACCCGTTCTCAGAGGTCACATCATCGTGGCCCATAGGTTGAGATCTATACTGCCTTTGGCCACCAGTGTTGTGGCCCAATATGGTTGGACCATCATGTCGAGTCAGACATGTCAAGTGGCCAGTGAACACAACTAAAATATTTAAATTGTTGAAAGTCAATAATAGCGATGTGCTAATCTTTAGTCAGTGATTAACACAGAAGGTTCTAGCAATGTTTACTCTAATATCAGCTCAATCCTTCTAGAAGTCATCCTCCCCAACAATTCCTGAGTTTTCAATTTTAGTTGAATGCATTTTGGAACTTCAATTAAAATGTACGTGTGTATATTTTTTTTTTGCTTTGATGCGATCCACCCACCCCCTCCTCCAAGCGTGTAACGCTACAATGCCTGGTCATATTTAATTTGACAATAAGATATTTGTGAATTTTATTTAATTAAAAAATTGCAAGAAAATTAGGGAAAAGTAAATTAATCGTTTGAAAAAAAAATTGATATATTCAAAAAAGTTTAAAGCTAATTAGAACGCAGTACACATTTCATTGGGAAAGTAGTAATATAATACGATGTTATTTTTTTTGTTTCAAAATTTTAATTTACATAATTTTATATAAATCACTATTTCGTGCAGTAATATCGATTGTTTCAACCTTTATCTTATATATCGTTTTCACTCAAAAAAAAATTTACTATATTAAAAAATAATTACACAAAAATCCCTTATTTAATATTAATTCTGTACCCCTTACTGAAGGGACACAATTTTTAAATACAAGGGAAATAACTTAACAAAATAGCTCAAACAAAAACGAATCGAACAACTCATAACAAAATGCACCATGTTTATTACTGTTTTACTTATATGATGAATTTAATTATTCTATAGACAAAACGTTGTGAACTAGTTATTGATAAAATAAAATACAACGTGTACCATTTTTTCATTTATAATTAATAAACATTAACAAACATTAGCTTTATTTTAAGAATTATTATTTAACTAGTGTAAAAATGTTGTTTAATCACAGCTCTGTTAATGCTTTATTGTATATTTCTGGATCCCTTACGTAAGGGACAAATTAAATATAATAATAGGCCTCGTTAGGTTTGGTGTGGAAAACATACCACTAAACATTATATTTGTTTTATTAAGCTTGATCGAAAATATTAAAGCAATAGAGTACACTTGTATATTTTGGGTATTTATGTCGACTTCAGCATTTTTTCTGACATTATCTTTTAGAAACGGTATTTGCTCTTGTCTTTCTTCTTTATGCATTTTACAACAACATTTTTTTTGCGGTAATGAACACGAAACTAATTTTGACAACAGACTTTAATGATTCAAACAAATCTTCTATTTTAAGTAAAATTTGGCATTTTACAATAATTGCTCAAAATCAAATAAATTATGGTCACGTTTTCTCAACTTTGCATTTTTACTCAAAATTCAACATTCAAATCGCTAATGCTTTGGAACCCTTTGTCATACAAGAATAAAACATTCCACGTGCATTCAGCATGATAGCATCTACAAAACTACGTTTGCACATTAAGTTTACTACAATACTTTAGGAAATATTGATATTTATGTAACACCACCCCCTAATTTTTGCTCATAAATTTACGTAAAAATTTGTATTAAAAATTGAGTACAAGCTATCGCAATGAGTAAATCTAAATCTTCCATCCGCTTTTTAAAATCTCTTATGGGAACAAAGCCTTAGCGATTTGAAAAGGTGTTAGTTTTCAAACCTTTTCGCGGTTTCCATGGCAACCAGTACTGCTATTGACGGCTATATATTATTTTTGTCTATAGTTTAACAACTATAATTATATGAACTTATTAAACAACTAGAAATGTGTTACATAATTTTTTTTTTTTATCCGTGGTGCCTATCCTTAACAATACCTAGTAGATAGCGCGTTAAATTAAAAAAAAAAAAAGCATGCGTTGCATGCATCATATCGTATGGGTAGTAAATTGGGTTCTATTAAATCGGCATATAATTATATGTTTTTTCATTAACTATATTTTCTTTTTCAATCGCCAGTTAATCAACGAGAGAACATACATAAAATACTGTACATTATTAAAACACAGAATAAGGCTCAATATCAAATGATGTATTATATGATTTGAATGGTGGAGTGTGTACAATTAATAAATACGAAGTGACTACTCGGAAAAAGATTGTTTCGGCTGAAGACAAGAAACACAATAGTTCTGCGCATGCGCAATGGCCTTAATAGCTGCGCGAGGGTTAGGGTTAGGGCTAGGGTTGGGGGAGAGGGTTATGGTTCTGCGGTTTGTTTGAAAACACACGCATGCGCAGTACCATCGAAAACATCGCCATTGCGCATGCATATCTTTTTCCGGCCAGAATCGGTGCTATATTATGCCCTTTACACAGCACTGATCCTGGCGACCCAACAGGAAGTCACGGGATGTTGTTAAAAGTATAAAAGTATACATTTTCTATATACATTTTATTTCGTCTCGGGGAGGGGGGGGGTAGACTTTTTTTCGAAGATATGCCTGTAAGAAACTGGATAATTTTCTATTTTTAGACAAGGCTTTGTTTGGGTTGTGTCTCTGGTTTCTAAGAATAGCCTGCATGCTCGTACAAGGGTATCTTTACCTATTGTTTATTTCCAGTCTTGTAACACAAGGAGTGGTAATTATAAAAAAAAAAACTTTTTTTGTAGAAGTAGATAAACAAAGGGATTATGACGTAATGGTTTATTTTCGTTAGCAGCACCAGACCAGAGTCGTAGCGAGGGGGGGGGGGGGGTTGCATATGTTCCCGGGCGCCGACCTTAGGGGGCGCCAAAATGGGTTGGAAAAACAAATTAAAATCTGATTTCAGCAGCAGTTTTGAATTACAAATATAAAAAATATATGGGGAGGGGGGGAGTTGCAAATTGAAAGTTTGAGGGGGGGGGGGGGGGGTTGCAAATTAAAAGTTTGTCCCGGGGCGCCGGGAAGGGTGCAACGCCTCTGCACCACACTAGCGGTTGTGGCGTCACTCGAATAATTTTAGCGATTGGTTATTGCTACACAGTTCAACATAAGTTAATTAAGGTAACCCTTACCTTTTAATTAATTGTAATATATTTGAAAGTTATAGTGCACGATTGGCCTCAGACATGTATTTTACAGCGTCAGTTTGCCTTGCCATGTTCGCTTTAGTATTAGTTTTCATCATCGGCTTGTGAGGACTGATACAGATTTACAATAGTAATGCTTCTTTCTTAGATGTAACCTACTTAAATTCATTTAAGATGGTTTGCTTATAAAAAGAACTAATACAAAACGTCTAATTACAATCTTTTAAACCTGAAAATGCAAATGTGTAATTCAAAGGTGATTCAATGGATTTGTTTTTTATAGTCGTGGTGGGTTGAGGGGGTTTGGGCTTTTAAGTAGAACTGAAATACATTTTATAAATATTATAAGCAGCTGGTATGTTATGTCGAGTACAATGAGACACAACAGATCAAACATTCTTCCTTTTTAAACATCTGTATGTATATCTGTATCTGTTGCAGTCCTCCCACACCTCTCTTTTTTTACAATTTTTATTTGTCCCGTTAAGGGATCCAACATGTTTATAATAAATTTCACTTAAATAAAGCGCTTAACATGTTGCTATTGAAAAATATATAACCACTTAAAACAAAATAATAGTAACGTTTTTATTATCGGAATTAAATTAAGATAAAATTGACAGCTATTTCAAAATAACATATTGTTGAATAAAACAAAATTGATTAAATAATTAATAGTACAAAAAGAGTAACAATTTGTATACTTTGTAATTTGCTTTTTTTTTACAAGTATTTTTTGTAAAAAAGCAAATTGTAAGAAGGTAGCCTCCCATTTCATAACAAACAAAATTTTAAAGAAATTGCATCACGGCGCCCGCCTTGTACCAATGTGTTTACATGACTAACCGAGGGTGTGACTGATTTATGATTCTTGGTTGTTTGTGTGTGTTTCTCGTTTCCATCGACGACACCAAATGTGACAGACGTGTGACGTACCTTGATAGGTTGCGTTGTACCCCTTCTCGCAGCACCTAGATGCGACAGAGGTGTCTTACCACCTGTCGTGTAGGTATTTGTCCACGACTTAGGAATTCTGTCGCTAGGCTGTGCACACCTGATTCGGCATTGACACATCCGATTTGTCTAAAGAATCACACTCTGACTGCAGGTTCGAGAATACAACACTTTATTTCTTGATGAATAATCACTGTTCCAAGAATGACATGGGAATCAACAGTCCACCAATTTCACTAGTCCACACAGTATCTCACGTTCTAATGACACTGTTCTCTGTGAGTGCTGCACTCACTCGAGGTACTCTATGATCGAGCTGGTCACAATCCCCAATCAAACACGCCGTCTCTTAGTTACACCTATGGCCACCACAGCATAGATAGATAAACCAAATGTTTACCCACTAGTATTCTATTTACACACAAGGAAAAGAAACTAGTTTAACAATGTCCGATCTAATGTGTAGGGCAAGAAGTAAGGTATTAATAATGAAAGAGGAATAAACATCAAAATAATGAAAGGAGTAAAAGGGTGAATACATTTATATTTATAAAGATTGCAGTCTATAAAGCTAGATATTACAACGGGGTTTATTTTCCTCTTTGTAAAAAGGATTTCAGTAATGCATAATTTGTTAGTTGAATACAATGTGTTGAAATATGTTTTGTTGATATTATAAGTACAATGTTAGTAACCATCAAACCAGAAATCTAGTTAATGTAGGTTGGAGCAGGGGTCCATCTTTTTCCAGGTTCTGTACCTTTTTGTTGACAGAAAGTGATTCGAAATTTTAGATGTTCGTTTGATAAGGGGTTATAACCGATTTTATGATGGGACGGTGAATATTTAAGCAGTTATTTCTCATTTATCGTTTAGGATGTGTTTTTTTCCCTCCATGATGATAGCTTTGAAAGCGATTATTTATATCAGTGTGAGGATGGGGGTGTTTGATACGTAGGTTTATTATTTTGGAAAGGATGTAGGAAAAGTGTTTAAATTGCCTTTTATTTGTCATAAGAGTTTACAGTAATAAATATTTAATAGTCTAATACAATTTATCCAAATAAGTTTTGGTTCTATCATAAATACAGACATAAATATAATAATAAATCGGCAAAAAAATACAATAATACAAAAAGAGTTTGGTTTTATAAGTTGAAGTCTTGTTTTCATTTGCATGGGAAATAATGTAATTATAATTTCTTTACTAAATTTTAGATTGTAACTGAAAAAAAAAAAAATAAAAAAAAAATAAAAAAAAAAAAAAAAATAAAAAAAAAAATAAAAGAAAAGAAAAATCTCGAGTTCGGATTCCGTGTATGACTCGGTAGGTCGGAGTCTACTCAGCTCTGTCTGTTGGGTACCTGAATTATGCTAGACAACGTCAACGTAAAGACGGATCATCACAGAGCTGGTTAAATTATCCCTTCAACAGCTGAGATCAAAGAGACAGATGAGCTCTACTACATTACCCACATAGACAGTCAGGTCACATAGCTTGGTAGAAACACGTATATGAGCTAATAAATATCAACAAAAATAATTCGTCCACCTAACTGCCTTCTTATTAAAAAACTGATTGCTTACTTACAAACCTTCTAAGCATTCAGTCTGAACAATACTTGTTCAGTTTAAAAAAAAAAAAAAAAAAAATTAAATTTCAAGACGCCTTTGAGATCGATAATATTTAAAGCAATGTTTCATTTGTTTGAAAATTTTGATCGCTAGAAAAAGTGTTACTCCGCCTCATGTAAATATGAAGAAAAACCATTAAGGGAGAAAACTTATGTCAGTTGTTTACCATAACTACTAAATAAGGTATTAATTAAATACTCTATACAAATATCTTAAAAAATAATATTTTGACGTTTAAAATGTTGTTATTGATTTATGTTTAATCTTTAAATTTTGCATAACTATTAAAAATTAAAGGTTATATTATACTGTAAGAAGCACTAACTTTATTTTAAAAGTTACACTATAACCATAAAATTGCTCGTCACTTAACCATGTCTACACTTCCGATCAAAATTATTTCTGGCTCTCTTCTGAAAGGGAAAATTAAAAATATAAATTCCGTTTATTTATAGTTTTTTGGATGGTTCTTATATAATTAAAATGACTCTACCTGCTCTAAGACCTCCATGTAGTTGCTATCTTTATCTCTAATTGTATTGTCACTATCACAGCTGAACACATTTCTACAGGCAACATGACCATGTTTGCTTATATAACATAGGGAGCAAACTGTCCACCTTCCACTGAGCTGGGTGAGGAGGGTGTGTGTATCACCCTCTATGTCAACCATTGAGCTGGGTGAGGAGGGTGTGTGTATCACCCTCTATGTCAACCATTGAGCTGGGCGAGGAGGGTGTGTGTATCACCCTCTATGTCAACCATTGAGGAGGGTGTGTGTATCACCCTCTATGTCAGGGGTCAGCAACCTGCGGCTCGCGAGCCGCATGCGGCTCTTTTGATGTCAAGATGCGGCTCTTCAGCTCCATGCACAAATATTAATAATTATTTTATTTTGTTTTCAAAACTCATAAAAATATTAGTCTACAATACTCGGTAATTAAAGATATAGATCTAATAACCATGTAAAGTTTCTAATTTCGAGCAGAGCTTGCTAAACTACTTTAATATGTTTTGTACGAAACATGTGTGTATATATATATATATATATATATATACATCTATATATCTATATCTATCTATATATATATATATCTATATCTATCTATATATATATATATCTATATATATATATATATATATATATATATATATATATATATATATATATACCCAATCAAATATCATAATATTGAAATAAAAATGTTTGTGGCTCTTTAACAACTGTGAAATGTGGTAAATTGTAACTTTTGGCTCTTCCGTCCCAAAAGGTTGCCGACCCCTGCTCTATGTCAACCACTGAGGAGGGTGTGTGTATCACCCTCTATGTCAACCATTGAGGAGGGTATGTGTATCACCCTCTATGTCAACCATTGAGGAGGGTGTGTGTATCACCCTCTATGTCAACCATTGAGCTGGGTGAGGAGGGTGTGTGTATCACCTTCTATGTCAACCATTGAGGAGGGTGTGTGTATCACCTTCTATGTCAACCATTGAGCTGGGTGAGGAGGGTGTGTATATCACCCTCTATGTCAACCATTGAGGAGGGTGTGTGTATCACCCTCTATGTCAACTATTGAGCTTGGTGAGGAGGGTGTGTGTATCACCCTCTATGTCAACTATTGAGGAGGGTGTGTGTATCACCTTCTATGTCAACCATTGAGCTGGGTGAGGAGGGTGTGTGAATCACCTTCTATGTCAACCATTGACCTGGGTGAGGAGGATGTGTGTATCACCCTCTATGTCAACCATTGAGTTGGGTGAGGAGGGTGTGTGTATCACCCTCTATGTCAACCATTGAGCTGGGCGAGGAGGGTGTGTGTATCACCCTCTATGTCAACCATTGAGCTGGGTGAGGAGGGTGTGTGTATCACCCTCTATGTCAACCATTGAGCTGGGTGAGGAGGGTGTGTGTATCACCCTCTATGTCAACCACCAAGTTGTGTGGACGACAGAGCAACAATCCAATGTCCAGTTGTCTCCTTTGTTAACTTTTAAAACAGCGAAGGCTTGTTCTGGTTGGCCTACAGAAAATATTATTTCCACTAATATGTTTTTGTTCAAGTGTCCTCTGTGTCCACTGTGTTAGCGTTAGAAAGTTGTATGATGGTACATAAAGCGCTCTATTTATTTCAAAGACAACGCCACATACAGCTATCAAAATGTACGCACAAGAACGCAATAATTGAAAAAACTGCATCACTTTTGTTACATCACTTTTCTGCTTCTTATCATATTTGTTTGTGTTCTTTGTTATAATAAACATTATTTTTATAGTAATTTCTTCTTACCGGAAATATATGATGATTTATTGTTAAGGAGAATAAAGATCAGTCTGAGAAAAAAATATATTAAAAGTGTACTAGCAGCTATAAATAATGACCTTTGTGTTTTAAAATGAGTTTTTCATGTTTACATAGTTAACAATAGAAATAATAAAACAACGATTAAATAATAAAAATAAATAAAATACCCACATCTATATCATAAACTTGTTTCAATTTCCTTCAATGCTCGATTACTATATAGGTATTAATTTTGTAAACATAGACGCCATCATTACCCGATGTGCTGCCTGAATAAAACACTGTTCTATACTGACACCATGGCCATTACATTCTATTGACGTGCTACCATCAGTTGTTTCAGTTTTGGAGTTTTCTCTCTCAAATGAGTTGCTGTCTCAAACTATAGAGCCTCATTTCGGAATTTTTAGGATTAACTGCATTCAGCTTTATCGCACACCGAATTTATTACCATCAGCCGTCAATAAACCTTTCCAGATAATATTTGCTAATTTGTCAACAGTTGTTGTACCCTTTTCAAGAGGTCAAATATTAAAATTTAAAATCAATAGAAAAGGTGATGTTGCGTCATAGCTTCAATCTGTAGAGAACAATGTGAATAAAAGTTTCATTTGTCTACTTTCTAGTAAATGAAATGATTACAATAATTAATAGTCAACAAAATTATTAAAAATATTCGAAAAAAAACACACATATCACATGCTGTTTTGTGTTTATTCATCTATTTGTTTTATCTTGTAGTTTGTTTTATGAAAAGGGGGGGGGGGTCAATAAATGTGCACCCATCCCGTCTACAGCCCAATCAAACAACTCGAGTTTGATAACACAAAATTATACTTTTCGTCCATTACTGAATTCCAACTACATATTCGCTGTCTATACCGAAGTAAATTAAATGCTAGAAATTTAAAACAAATAAATATAAATACAATTTTTTATTGTGTTTTAGCATTTTTAATCTTTGTATTCACAGCTATTAATTCGTTTCGCTGCAATTTTTTTTTTTGATGTCTCGTTCTAATGTGAATTTGTTCTAATAGACATGTCATGGTGGCCTTTTAATTAAAACTTACGGAAGTCATCATGTTTAAACATACACACACACACACACACACACACACACACATTGGGCACTAATGCAAAGCTGGACTCTTTTGACCAATTAAAGTTTATTGTCAAACTTAGTTTCTTGTTCATTACCGCAAATAGGCTGTTGTAAAATTCATAAAGAAGAAAGACAAGAGCAAATACCGTTTCGTTAAGATAATGTCAGAAAAATGCTGAAGTCGACATAAATACCCAATATACATAATTGTACTATTTGTTTGAATATTTTTGATCATGCTTAATAAAACAAATATAATGTTTAGTGGTATGTTTTCCACACCAAACCTAACGATGCCGTTTACTTTGTTTTAATTTGTCCCTTACGTAAGGGATGCAGAAATAAAGAAAAACATGGTTTCAAGTAATTATTAAACAAATTTTAACACTACTTAAATAATTATTATTAAAATAAACGTAATGTTTATGAATTATATGTGAAAAATATGGTACAAGTTGTATTTTATTTTTTACCAAAACTAGAACACAATTTTTCGCCTTCTGAATAATTGCATACATTATATAAGTAAAACAGTAATAGACATGGTGCATTTTGTTATGAGTGGTTCAATTCGTATTTGTTTTAGCTATTTTGTTGAGTTATTTTCCTTGAAATTAACAATTGTGTCCCTTCTGTAAGTGATACAGAATTAATATTAAACAAAGGGATTTACGCGTAGTTATGATTCTTTTTTTCTTACATAAAAAGCTTTTTTAAATAAAGTAAATGTTTATTCTGAGTGAAAACGTTATATATAAGATAAAGGTTGAAACAATTGATATTACTGCACGATATTGATATTTATATAAAATTATGTAAATTTAAATTTTTAAACATAAAAAATAGCAACGCATTATATTACTACTTTCCCAATGAAATGTATACAACTACCCATTAGCTTCAGTATAATAATGGTATCTTAATGACCCATTATACCTCGGCGCCCAACAAAATCTATACTTAAATAAACTACACCAGGGGTCGGCAACCTTTTGAGACGGAGGAGCCAAAAGTCGCAATTTATAAAATTTCCCAGTTTTTAAAGAGCCGCCATTTTTATTTCAATATTATGATATTTTATTAGGAATATAAAATAAATAGCTTTTAATATGAAATAATATTTATTTAAATCAAAACATACACATGATCAGCGCAAAACATATTTAAGTATTTTAACCAGCTCTGCTAGAATAATAAAATCAGTAATCAAATTATATAACAATAATCATTGAATAATATTTACAATTATGGATGGACCTTGCAAGCTTTTTGAAAGTTTGTTTAAACCTGGCTCATATCTTGTTTTCAGTTTCAAGCACGCCTTAAGATTTTTTTATTTGTTAGTTTGCTTCAGTGTTTCTTCCAGACTTTTTTCTCCGAAAGGGGGGGGGGGGGAGCACTTAAAATTTTCGCGGGGGACGGACTAAAATTTCCGAGGGGGCGGACACTGTTAAAAGTATATATTTCTATATAAAGTCCATTTCGTCCGGGGAGGGGGGTAGACTCATCGGGGGGGGGGGGGGGGGGCGGGGCGGGGCGTAGCCCCTCCCAAGAAATGCCCGGAAGAAACACTGGTTTGCTTCTTTACTTTTTATTTTATTCATGCATTTGTTTTGAACTGCTCAAATCACTCAGGAATCCATCCTTCATTTTGTATATTGTAATGCCTAAGTAATTCATGTTAAAAGTAGCATTGGTTTCATCATGATATTTTTTTCAAATTTATCAAAATTAAGTAATGTATCACTCTCTGTGACTTCAACAAAAAAGTTTTTTTTTTCGAAACAATCAACTTTTTCAAGCAAGGCATAGGTTAGGTTTTCCTTTCCTTGCAGTTTTACATTTAGCTATTTTAGTTTCTTTGTAATATCCACCATGAAGTTGAATATTTCGATTCGGGATGGACAATTTAATAGGAAGTACATTAAAATAGGAAGTAACTAAATATTCTAATAGAATAGCGAGTGTTTATCGTTTATATCTATTGTTATATCGTTCATCACCGAATGTTGCAGAACAATATTTTAAGAGTTTCGAAAATAAAATAATTATTAATATTTGTGCATGGAGCAGAAGAGCCGCATCCTGACATCAAAAGAGCCGCATGCGGCTCGCGAGCCGCAGGTTGCCGACCCCTGAACTACACTAACTATAATTTAATTTGAATTTTGTCCCTTATGCAAAGGATCCAGAAATAGCTCAAACAAAACGGACAACTGTATATGGTAGAGAGTACTTTAACAATACTAAAAGAACGATTATTATAATAAAGTTAATGTTTCTAGTCTCTAAGTTAAAATTAGACGTAATTTGCATTTTAAATACATCTAGTGTTATTAGAAATCTTTGATTACAAAGCAGTTGTATACGTATTTTTAGAAAGTCTCAAATAACTTTAGTGTATTTTGGTTTTCTTATTTTGGATTTGTAATTGTTTCATATATTTGATTTGGTTATTTCCCTTACAATTAAACATTTTTTTTTTAACAACAGGAAAGTGATGCTATATTCGGTATTAGCCCGCGCCTTTCTTAAATTAAACGCATCATAGTATGTCCAGTTACTATTAGACTTTCTTTCCGGGATGGGGGGCGAACACTGTTAAACGTATTTACTTTTTATATACATTCTGTTTCGTTCGGGAGCGGTAGATGTTCTTCGTCTCGAGGGAGGGGGGGTGGGGGTGGGGGGGGGGGGGTGAGATCTTCCCAGAAGATATGCCTGCAAGGAGCTACGTGTGTATCGCCTTTGACCAGGGATCGGCAACCTGCGTCTCGCGAGCCGCATGCGGCTCTTTTGACGTCCAGATGCGGCTCTCCAGCTCCTTGTGAAATATTAATAGTTATATAATTTCATTTTTACTGGACGATGGGGTACGGCTTTACCCAGCGTTCAGTGGGATGGAAGATAGGCCTGGTGAAAACCAAAGGATAGAAGCGAACGATGCAAGTTATGCAAACTGATATCCTAGCCAGTAAGTCGGCGTTTGCCGTGTTGAGGCCTGACCGGCTAATGGGAGACACCTCCTGAGCCGGTGATATCCGTAAAGAAAAAATAAAATAAAAATTAACAGCTTCTAATGTAAATTGAGATAGTCCTAGAATAATATTATTTGATTGCTAATTTTACTATTCTGGTGAAACATGTCTGTTTTTATATGAATAAATATTATTTTATATTTAAAGCTATTTATTTTAAATAACAAATCAAATGTATTTTCCTAATACCAAAACACTAAACTAAAAATTGTGGCTCTTTAAAAACTGGGGAAATTTTTAAATTGTAACTTTTGGCTCTTGTATATCAAAAGGTTGCCGACCCCTGCTACTATCCCATTCCTGGGTTCCTAAATATTAAGAAACATTAAATAATTAAAATAAGCGGAATTAACACATATTTGTAAAAAAATCTGCAATAAAGTCCAAGTGTTTGTATTGTAAGTTAAATATAGATTTTAAAGTTATGTTTAAGAAAAATAATATATTTTTGCATTTTCTAAAAACACTAATCAAGTTTAATAACTAAATTAAAAACATTAATTTTACGGTTCATTTTTTGTGTGTTTTTTTTTCCTTTTAACGTTATTTTATCAACTTGTATAACTTCTGTCCCTTATTATTTGTTTGTTCTATTCGTGTAGGGGAGGTAATTATTGATGCATCTAGTACTAGTATGGGTTGAGGCCAGAATAGATTAAAGAGTTAGAAAAACAGAATACTGAAAGATGGATTTGAAACAAATTGAAAAATCATAATCCTTTTAGTAGGTTGTCATTTTTAGACCTAACCATTTTGAAAATAAAAACGCCATGCAATCTTTTTTACAACTTTCTCTGGAACAACGATATAGTAGTTTCAAAGTATCGGGTTTGGTAATAAGGTATCGAATAATGATTGGCTGCAGTCTTGTAGCGATAGGTTAAGTTTTTGTTGGTTGGGAGTAGAACTTGAAGAGGTGAGATGATATCGTAGTGTTGAAAAGGTGGATAGTTTTGAGTAGCCATGGGTTGTGTAATCATAGAGTTGATCTTATATCTTAGATTAGAATAGTTTTTATCATAACCGATAGATGCGTAATTGTGAGCTGAGAGTTGGGGGTCGATCAAATAGGTTAGTTGAATAGAGTTTTTGAGTAATCGTGAGTTAAGTAATCATGTTTTGTGAATATCGAGTAGTCAAGTTGATCGTTGAGTACAGTTAATCGAGTTTATAGTTTGAGTTCGAAAAAGAAAGAAGGGTACATATAGGTAACAAAGTGTTATCACTAGGGCAGTGGACTAAACATAACATATTACCTCACATAAGTTGATCTTTAAACTCATAGCTTACTTACTAAGCGCTTAAGCATTCAGTCTAAACAACCTTTGTTCAGTTGAGATAGAAAATATTTGATACAGTGTTTCATTTGTTTACACTTTGTTTAACTTTTGGCTTTTTTTTTTTTTTAAAGCGGCGGCTAATACAAGTTGGTCTGGCCTTGAGAAAGTGTTACTTCCCCTATGTAAATATGAAGAAAAAAAAACAATTTTTAAATGCAAGGGAAATAACTTAACACAATTGCTGAAACAAATTCGAATCTAACAACTCATAACAAAATGCACAATGTCTTTTCCTGTTTTACTTATAAAATGAATAGAATTATTTTGTAGGCAAAAATAGTGTATTAATCATGGATAAATTAAAATACAACTTGTACCATATTTTCACTTATAATTAATAAACATTAGCTTTATTTTAAGAATTATTATTTTAATAGTGTTAACATTAGTTTTACCACATTCTGACTCACCTTCGTATGTTTATTTGTGGATCCCCTACATAAGGGACTAATTAAAATAAAATAAACGGTACCGTTAAGTTTGGTGTGGAAAACATACCACCAACGATTATATTTGTTTTATTAAGCATGATCAAAAATATTTAAATAATAGAGTACACTTGTGTATTTTGGGTATTTAGTGACTTCAGCATTTTCTGACATTATCTTTTAGAAACGGTATTTGCTCTTTGTCTTTCTTGTCTTTATGAATTTTACAACAGCATATTTGCGGTAATGAACAAGCAACTAAGTTTGACGATAGGCTTTAATGAGTCAAAAGAGTCCAGTTTTGCATTCTTGGACAATGTGTATGTATGTATGTATGTGTGTATGTATGTATGTATGTATGTGTGTGTGTGTGTGTGTGTGTGTGTGGGTGGTGTGTGTGTGTGTGTGTGTGTGTGGTGTGTGTGTGTGTGTGTGTGTGCGTGCGTGCGTGCGTTCGTGCGTGCGTGCGTGCGTGCGTGCGACCGTGCGTGCGTGCGTGCGTGCGTGTGTGCGTGTGTGTGTGTGTGTGTGTGTGTGTGTGTGTGTGTGTGTACGTTTTATTTAAGAGGCCACCGTGCCATGTCTATTACATCTAATTCTTATTAGAACAAGAAAAAAAATCTTCTTTATGAATTTTACAACTAACTTTTTGCGGTAATGAACAAAAAACTAAGTTTGACAATAGACTTTAATGAGACAAAAGAGTCCAGTTTCGCATTCTTGCCCAATGTGTATGTATGCGTGTGTGTGTGATTTGGTCCAATATGTTATATTTAAGTGTTGGTGAGCCCAACATGTTATATGTAAGTGTTGGTGAGTCCAACATGTTATATGTAAGTGTTGGTGAGTCCAACATGTTATATGTAAGTGTTGGTGAGTCCAACATGTTATATGCAAGTGTTGGTGAGTCCAACATGTTATATGTAAGTGTTGGTAAGTCCAACATGTTATATGTAAGTGTTGGTGAGTCCAATATGTTATATGTAAGTGTTGGTGAGACCAACATGTTATATGTAAGTGTTGGTGAGTCCAACATGGGAGACTATAAGGTTAACATTTATTAAGAAAACTTTGAGCACATGTTCCTATCAAATATAACATCTGTGTTTACATTACCTGACGTTTAGCATCAAGACGTGGTGTGGCTAGTGTAGAGCGTCACACTCTCACATGACATTAGGCTGGCTCAGTATCCGTGGTGTCTGTACTACGGTAGCAGAGACTAATACGTAGAAAATGTATCTAATCTATGCATATGATGTATGAAAACAGGTTAAGAAATAATTTTGTTATTTAGACAAACAAAAATAAAACGCCTGTAAAACAATTAGCAGTTAACAATACGCAGACATGGAAGAATAAACTCTCCTCAAGAAATGGTGTTTTAGCCACTAAACTTTGGAGGACTGAGATTTCTTGTGGTTAGATCCAAATCTGTAGACCTATTGTATGTATTATATTGTTGATATAAAGTAAGGACTCAACTTTAGATCCAGCGATCTATTGGGCAGATGAAGAAGAGTTTATGTCTAACTTTGGTATAAGAAGTGAGGGTGTGGTCAGTACGTTCTACTGACGTGGACATGGTTCTGAACTCGAGACTTTCGGGTTTGCATTCAAGCGCTCTTCCAAAAAAAAAGTAAGTATATATTTAAAATATTATTTTAGTTTAACTGTTTCTTTGAAAATACCACTTTTAATAACACTTTTTAAAACCCATCTTTTGTTCACAGAGGGTTTTGTAAATCTATATATGTAATTCTCTTCTTGGAGACCATAGAAAACACCAAGCTGTAAGCGCGCTCACTACCACCCCCACCCCTACATGGTCCGGTGAGCTGTGGTTCACGCTAAAAGTTTCCAATCGTAGAGCCGGGATCAATGACGGCTATTAGGGGCAGATAATTTAGTTTGAAACGATTTTTAACTTAGCGGAGGGAACTAAGAGGAGGCTGCTTTCACGGGGGTGGGGGTGGGTGGGGTAGGGGAAAGGAGGGGGGTTATCGTCCTTAACGAGCTACTGATAGTGTTTTAAAGCAAATATATTCAGTGGGTCGGGCAGATTTATGATTAAAGCGAAAAGCACACAACATACGAATTTTGGAAATTTGATGGTGAACGTACCCTCGTTTTTTGTCATCAAATGTATGAACAGTCATCACAAGAACCTGCACAGCTCGAGGAAGCACAAAATCTAAGAGCAGTCATTGGTAGATCCCCTAGGGTCGGAAGAAAAATTTATTTTCTACTTTTTAGTCCACAAGAAAAACGTGGTTTTTTAAACAGTTTTTTTTTAAAGTATTTTATTTGAAGGTTTTATAAAATTCATTGGTTAGTCAGTCTGGTCCTGGAGCTTTATTTAGTTTCAGTCCGTCTATAGTCGTGGATATTTCCTCTCTAGTAATTGGCGCGTTGATTTTGGTACAGTCATCGTTGTCTAGCCTTGTTGTGTAATTAAGATAATGTTCTTGTATTTCATAGTCTGTATCTTCCTTATTGAAGAGGTTTTGATAGTATAAAGTAAACTGACGTTTTATAGTTTACAGGTCATTTGTTATAGTCCCGTCGTCATCTGTTATGCTACATATCTGTTTACTGTTGCAGCGTATTTTTTCCAAAATTGTGTTGTAATGCGAGGGGTCTTCGTTGCCTACCATGTCTATTCTACTACGTATTAGCGCTCCCTTGTGTCTATGTGTTTGTATTTTGTTTAATTCTGATTCTACTTTTTCAATTTTGTCCTGCGCTGCATTATGACTGATTAACGTATCTAGTTGTGTGTCTAGTAGTTCTTCCATAATTTTCCTATCTATGTTTATTTGCCTTGCTATTTTAATAGAGTATTCCCGTACCATATATTTAAAATCTTCCCAGAGCTCTAGTGCATGTGTGTTTGATGCTCTCAGTGTGAATTCTGATGCTCGCTTCCTTATTTCTGTGATGTATTCGCTATTTTCTAAAAGAGTGTTGTTGAGTTTCCAATATGTATTCTTTGTTCTGTGAGTTGGGTTCATTTGTAGTTGAGCAATAACTATTTTGTGGTCTGTAAATGTAAGTGCCTGAGCGAGGTGTTATATTTGTTTACCGTTATACTTTCATGAGTATTTTTTTTTATTTTTTTTTTGTTTTTTTTTCTTTTTTAAGTATATATTCTGTCTAGCTTAATTGCGCTATGATGTGATTAAAAAGGTTTAAAAGAACAATGCTTTTTATATAAAATATTTTAAAATAAAGCCATCGTTTCTTATTATTTACTGTTATCATTATTTAAAACAACTGTGCAAAAAAGTGAAATATATAACCAAAAATCAAATTAGAAGTCTAATGTTCATAAAAATTTGAAACAAATGAGTTATTTATATAGAGATTTATATTAAATACATATTTATTTATTATGGTAAACAATCGCCATGGATTTTTTCCCTTTCAATTTTTTTTTCTTCATAGAAAATATGTAAAATAGGGGAAATAACAACTTTTTTCCAGGCCAGACCATCTTGTATTAGCCGCCGCTTTAAAAAAATGCCAACAGATAAACACAGTGTAAACAAATGAAACACTGTCTTAAATATTCTCTATCTCAACTGAACAAAGGTTGTTTAGACTGAATGCTTAAGCGCTTAGTAAGTAATCTATGAGTTTAAAGATCAAATTATTTGAGGTAATATGTTACGTTTAGTCCACTGCCCTATTGACAACTATAGTTTACATATATGTACCCGTCTTTCTTTTCTCGAACTGCAAACAATAATCTCGACATTTTTTTCTCAACGATCAACTTTATTACTCGATATTCACAAAACACGATTAGTGAACTCACGATTACTCAAAAACTCTATTCAACTAACCTATTTGATCGACCTAAACTCTCAGCTCACAATTACGCATCTCTCGGTTACGATAAAAACTATTTTAATCTAAAATATAAGATCAACTCGATACTCTATGATTACACAACCCACGATTACTCAAAACTATCCACCTTTTCAACACTACGCTACCAGCTCACCTCTTCAAGTCTTACTCCCAACCAACAAAAACTTAACCTATCGCTACAAGACTGCAGCCAATCATTATTCGATACCTTATCACCAAACCCGATACTCTGAAACTACTATATCGTTGTTCCAGAGTAAGTTGTAAAAAAGATTTCATGGCGTTTTTATTTTCAAAACTGTTAGGTCTAAAAATGACAACCTACTAGAAGGATGTTTGATTTCTCTATTTGTTTCAGATCCATCTTTCAGTATTCTGTTTTTCTAACTCTTCAGTTTATTCTGGCCTCAACCCATACTACTAAGTACCAGATGCAATCACCATTACCCCCCCCCCCCTACATGATTAGAACAATCAACTAATAAGAGACAGAAGAAATACAAGTTGAAAAAAATAACATAAAAAAAAAACATGTACACACGGAAAAAAGAACCATAAATGAATGAATTAATGTTTTTAGTTTAATTATATACATGCATTTGTGTTTTTAGAAAATGCAAAAATATATTATTTTTCGTAAACATAACTTAAAAATATATATTTAACTGACAATACAGACACTCAGACTTTATTACATTTTTTTTACAACATCTATATATATAATTCTCTTCTGGGAGCCGTTAGAAAACAAGCTGCAAGCGAGCCTTATAGTTCCCTCTCTTCCTCTCTATCGCTACCACCCCCACCCCCCACCCCCTCACATGCTCTGGTGAGCTGTGGTTCACGCTGTTTACATTTTACAATCATAGAGACGGGTTTGGTGACGGCTATTAGGGGCAGATAATTTAGTTTGAAACGATTTTAAACTTAGAGGAGGTAACTAAGAGGAGGCTGCTTTCACGTGGGGGGAAGGGGGGGGGAAGGGGGGTTTAGTGTTTTTAAGCAAATATTTTTAGTGACAGCATTGGTACTGTCGAATTCACAAATTATAAATTACTGAAAAGTAAAAAAAAAAAACTAAATAGCTGCGTATGATACGCAGCGGGTCGGCTCGTATGAGTTAATTTTGCTCAGCTAGCGACTTTTGATTGTCTCATGTTTCTTAATATTTTGGGTCCTAGGAATGGGACAGCAAGCGTGTGGGTCCACTTTTGTTTTTCTATGTGTGTGTTTGTAAGTAAGTTACTCGCTATACCCGAATGTATATGCCAATTGTTCTTCCACGATACATTAGTGAGGGTACTGTTTGCTAATGTGTAGAAGTTAAATTGTATTCAAGTTGAAATATGTGATAGTTAATGTTAAAAATAATATGTTAACCTATCTCATGATATGAATACATTATGTGTGATAGTAGAAAGTGTCAATTATTACAATATTACTCTGAAATCAGTCACGCTGATTTTATTTAAGTTTCAATGTATAAGTTATGTTTACCCCTGTTATTAGAGCGAGTAGTTGACAAAGCCAACTGTAAAATGTTGCATCGTATCTATACATGGGACAATGAACTGATAAAGAAATACATTTAGGAGCCTCCTTGTCTCGTGCAACCAAAACTACAACAACCTCCATAAACCTTTGTCAGAAGCCACCTCATCGTGGCCCATAGGTTGAGAGATATACTGCTTATGGCCACCCATGTTGTGGCCCAATGTGTTTGGGCCATCTTGTCGTGGCCCATAGGTTGAGAGCTATACTGCTTATGGCCACCCATGTTGTGGCCCAATGTGTTTGGGCCATCTTGTCGTGGCCCATAGGTTGAGAGCTATACTGCTTATGGCCGCCCATGTTGTGGCCCAATGTGTGTGGGCCATCATGTCGAGTCAGGCATGTCAAATGGCCAGGGTATTGTCAACATAATATCTTGATTTCACAGCGTGGTAAAAATAACTATTAAGGCCTTATTGAAAACACACAGTTTTTTGGGAGAGTGATTCAGCTATGGCGAACCAATGGTTGAAATTATTCAGTCCCATATAGTATATCTGGAGATATAAGTTGTATAATGTTTCGTTGGGTATAATAAAGATGAAATTTATTTCTATATATTTTGAACATCTGTATATAACGGGTATGGTTCGATTAATTGTCGCGATTCCGTTAATTGTTATACTATTTGTCTAATTTTTTTTTTCTTGTTTTGTTTTGTTAATAAAATGGAGTGAAACCATGTATATTAAGTTGGGTAATCAAAATAAAGTGATAACTATTTTCAATTCTTATTTGTTTTTGTTTTGTTAATAAAATGGAATGAAAACCATGTATATTAAGGAAGTGGCGTAAACTACATAGAGTGGCCACTATTTTCCAATGAGTTTTTTTCTTGGGATATCCTCAACATTATGGATCGTTTGAGTACCAAATTAGTAATGAAGATTAGTAGTAATCTCCTTAGGCATTTAATTTTATTAAGGGGGCGGGTGGGGGGTGGTGGGCGCTGCAGAGGGGCCATTAAAATGTGCACGGTAGACTTTCTTCGTGGGGGGGGGGGGGGGTCACACACTGTTAAAAGTATAAAATTTCTATATCAATTTCATTTCGTTCGGAAGAAACTCTGCCTTTAGTACACTATACTTTCAATAATGCTTTGGGAAATTGCTTACATCAGTAACGGGAGAGAAAAATACTTTCTTTACTTTCGTGGTATGTACACTTGTGTTGCTCTTTGACCGCAAGACAGAAGATGTTAATTTGAAGAAGAAAGAAAAGTTTGTCAGTGAACATCATATATATATATATATATATATATATATATATATATATATATATATATATATATATATATATATATATATATATGATGTTCACTGACAAACATTTACAAAATGCATACAACTATTTTGTGATCATGATAATAATAATAACAAAGAAATTCTCAAATTGCTAGCGCTACTAGTTTCATACTCTAACCTCTAAACGTAGCAACTAACACATCACCGCTGTTCTTATAGTCGTTAAATTATCAAATGAGCTACACAGGTAGACAGTAAGGCATGCTATGCATAGTTTTTTTTTTTAATGTGCTGGCCAAAGGCCAAATTTATTACCACCCTCATGTAGTTAATAAAAACTATGTTCACAAGCAAGGGCAATAACTATACCAAATAAATGAAACAAATAATCGAACAATAAAATACACATATTTATACACATTTTCTTATTACACGTATTCAACTGTACACTAATTATAAAAATGTGAACTAGTTTTAAATTTAAAGAAAATACGTTTAGAAAATAGACGCATTACCTTTATTTTATTAATCATCAATTAAGTATAGTTAAAATATGCATAACCGCAGCCCTTCTTCTATGTTGTTAAACTATTTCTGGATCCCTTAAAAAGGGACAAAGTGTATTTAAATTATGGTTAGTGTAGTTTAGTTACATTATATATTTATTTGGGAGTCAACGTCATTAAGTTTCCATTATTTTACTAAAGCTAATTAAAACACAGTGTAGACATTATTTGAAAAGTAGTAATTTAATACGTTGTGGGTTTTTTTTTGTGTTTAACATTTTTAATTTACATAATTTTATATAAATAAAAACATCGTACAGTAATATCGATTTTTTCAACCTTTGTCTTTTTAATTGTTTTTTTTAATGAAAAAAGCTATTTATGCAAGAAAAAACGATGCATTATTTAATATTAATTCTCTTTTCCTTACAAAAGTGCCACCATTTTTTAAATGCAAGGGAAGTAACTAAATAGCATAACTAAAATAAAAACAAATTGAACAACTCATAACAAAATACACCATCTCTATTACTGTTTTACTTTAATAAAATGTATGCAATTGTTCACTGGGCAAACAGTTGTGTTCTAGTTATAGGTAAAGAGAAACTACAACGTGTATCATATTTTTACTTAGAATTAAGACACATTAGCTTCATTTTAAAAATCGTTATTTAAGTAGAGTTTAAATTTGCTAAACCATATCGCAGTCAGAATGAGTACAATTCTATTTATTTCTGAATCCCTTGCAAAAGGGACAAAGGCAAATGTAATTTTGGGTATTGTGTGTTATGTAAAGTATGCATTTAGTTGGTATCCAAAGTGTCGAGTATCCTTCAGTTACCATTTAGCATAAGGGTTCCCAAACTGGGGGTCGTAAAGGACTAAATGGTGGGTCGCGAACTGGTAGACTAATCCCTAGCAATGAAAAAATATACAAATATTTAGGAGAACATCTGTAATTCAGCTTTACTAACATCGCAATGGAAATGGAATAAAAAATAAATAATGCGTACCGTGCAAACTTGTTCTTAGTAATGAGTCTATGAAGCTTTCAAAGCTAAAACGGCATTTTGATACCATCCATTCGGAACACACCAAAAACGATATGGAGTTCTTTCTTCGGCATGAAGCTAGTTGCAAATGTCAGAAACTTGATCTAACAGAAAGTTTTTATCAGCTTAACGATATTGTTTTTACTCCCTCTGTTGGCGACATAATTATCTAGTGCTTAAAAGCGTTGGTAAGGAAGTCGCAAGTGTTGAACATATGAGAATGTTATATGTGTGTGTTGGTGTGCCCAACATATGAGACAGTCAATACCTTTACATGTTAATTTTTTTTTTTTTTTAATTTTTAATTTTTAATTTTCTTCAAAGTTTGAAGACAAAACAATCAAAACAAAAGTATGTGCTTAGGCATAGGTTTACGGGACGGGGTGGCCTAGCGGTAGGAGCTAGACTGCTAACCTGAAAGCATCGATAACCAATCCGGGTCTAAGTTGTAGAACGCCCTTTAACCCACACAGCTATGATGTGTACTCAACTCATGTTATGTAAATTAAGTGCTGACCACACCTTCCCTTCATATGCAAGAAACATATGAACTCTACTTCATCAGCCCATAATTGCTGGGTGTAAATAGGATTATTTACTTTTTTTTTTTTACTTTCTACATCCAACTTATATATTAACATGTAAGTGTTTTCCAACATTATGTTTACTCATTGACAATTTATTTTACTTTAAAAAAAATTGCATCTGGATATTTCTGGATCTTAGTTTGTCAACTTTACAAGAGTATATTAAACTTTATTTTTAGATTTTTACTTCAAATGGGCGAATAATTAAATTAAAAAAAAAACAATACAAATATGATTTTATAAATAAATAACACAGTACGTTGTGCTGTTTTATTTTAATTTTACCATTTAATTTACATAATTTTATAGAAATCACAAAATCGTCCAGTAGTATCGATTATTTAAGCTTTTATATTATACTAGCCGTCCCGGCCAGGCCCTGCTCTGGCTTCTGTGAAAAACCTTTCTGTTAAAGACCATTACCTGTGTGTTTAGTAATCATCATAAACCCGGCATTGCACACCCAAACCAAAACCAAAACAACAAAACGCAAACATAACGCTAACACAATTACAAATACAAACGAAAACAAAAACCTAACAACTAACCCAACCACAACCACAAACACCAATACGAACACAAAGAAAAAAAAAACGAAAAAGCAAACGAAAACAAACCAAATCCAAATGCAAAACCAACCACAAACCCAAAGAAAAAAACACAAACGAAAAAACAAACGAAAACAAACCAAATACAAACGCAAAACCAACCACAAACACAAATACAAACACAAACGCAAAGAAGATAAAACACAAACGAAAACGAAAAAAGAAAGAACAAAAACGAACCAAATCAAAACGCAACCACTAACGCAAACCCAACCTAAACACAAAGAAAACACTAACGCGAACATAAACGCACAGTGCTCGGAGTCTAGCCCGGGGCGGAATCGCCTGTTTCAGCTTAATAAACGACTATAGTACCCCAACTTATTCATAGTCTTTTGCACTCACTTTAATGAACGTAGGCGCGAAACCGAACACGGGAGGCCCGGGACCCCAAATAGCACCCTGTCTGGGCGCCAGAGGACGCACCATGACGTCACCGCCTGATTGAACTTAGTAAAAGACTATAGTACATAACTTATTCATAGTCTTTTGAACTCACGCGAACGTATATACCATAGCGTACACCGGAAGGCCCGGGGCGCCAAATAGCACCCTGTCGGGGTGCCGGAGGACGCCCGGATTTGATTCACTTAAAGACTATAGTAACCTTTCTTACCCATAGTCTATCGCACTGTTAAAAACAAAACTATACAGCATAGCGCTCACATGATAGCCCAGGGTGCCAAATCGAACCGTGCAAGGGCGCCGGCGGACGCGCCTGTTTCAATTTAGTGAACAAAAATGATAATACTCCAAGCTTATCCGTAAATGGATTTGTAGGACCTGGCTTATTAAATGTTATTGATTTAAAAAAAAAAATATTGAACAGTATGTTCAGTGTATAGAATAAATAAAAGGCAGTGTTAAAAATACCTAACGACATTGCACGTAATCAATCCCCGCTAATTATGTAATTATTATTTTTTTCTTAACACCAAAAACAAAGTAATAAAATGTAAATTCTTTCTTCTTAAGAATTTTTTTTATTAAAGGGAAGTAACTGTGCAGTCAATACATTTCCGACACAATTTTAGAAATTTTATAAACGTCGATACACTTTTTAAAAATTTTATGTCGTGTTCATAATTGAAAATTATTCTTCTAAGTAAATAGAATGAAAATTGTTTTTAAAGACTTTCAACGATAATTTTTGACTCGTAAATTTAGACTATGAGCACGATAAAAAATCTAACACTTAAGTCCATAGAACTGTCAACGACAAACTTTTTTGCCACACGTTACAGAACTGAACTTTATATATTAGATATATACAGAAGGGACATAATTTTAATTCAAGGGAAATAACATAAGAAAACAACTGAAGCAAATAAGGATAGAACAACTTATAAAAAAATTCAACATACCGTTTTACTATTTAACTTATTACATATATACAATAAAAAATTTAAAAAAAATAGAGTGCTAGTTTTCATTTTTTTTTAAAAGTACAACTTTGTATCTTATTTTCATTTAGAATCTGGATACCTTGGCTTTTTTTTAAGAATCACAATATAAAAAATGAAATTGTGCAAAATTAGGTACATTATTGCACATTTTCACAAATGTTTGGATCCCTTCACTTAAGGAACATACGTAATCAACAACAATACTACAGCCCCACCTAGACTGCCCCACCATAAAAACAATGAGGAAGACTTTAGAGACCAAAACATTGAATAGGAACGCGAAATTCGACTTGGGCAGAGAGAAAACACTGAATAAACTGCACAAAGACAGGACAACACTAGAACAGAGGTTGGCAACCTGCGGCTCCCGAGCCGCATACGGCTCTTTTGATGGCAAGATGCGTCTCTTCAGCTCCATGCACAAATATTAATAACGAGCCGACCCGCGGCGTATCATACGCCGCTATTTAGTTCTTGTTTTTTTCTACTTTTCAGTAATTCATAATTTGTGAGTTCGACAGTATCAATGCTGCCACTGAAAATATTTGCTTTAAAACACTAACCCCCCCCCCCCCCCCTTTCCCCTAACCCCGACCATTCACCCCCCCCCCCCCCACCCCCGTGAAAGCAGCCTCCTCTTAGTTACCTCCTGTAAGTTTTAAATAGTTTCAAACTGAATTATCTGCCCCTAATAGCCGTCACCAAACCCGACTTTACAATTATTTTGTAAACATGTAGCGTGAACTACAACTCACCTTACCATGTGAGGGCGGTGGGGGGGGGGGGGTGTGGTTGCGATAGAGAGGAAGAGAGGGGACTGCAAGGTGCGCGCTTGCAGCTTGTTTTCTAACGTCAGTAGTATAGTAGGTCCCCTTTGGGTCGTAAAAGGAGGAGGAGGCGGAGACAGGCTATATAGTAAAAATACTGCGGAGCTGCGGAGCTGCGGAGACATGTTTATATAGTAAAATACTGCGGAGACAAGCTATATAGTAAAATACTCCAGCTGGAGCAGGTGTTCCCCTCCTCCTATTGTCTTCCGTGACGCTCCTTTACGACCGCGACGACAAACAATAGAGTATCGATTTTTTTTTTTTTTTGAAAGTTATGTTTAAATAGTCATTATAAATAATTTATTCAGCTAGGCTTGTCTTACAATAGACTATATTTCTCATACAGTTGATCTATAAATAGCCGTTACTAGTTACTACCAGTCTGTATTTTGTCCTCTGTTCTTTGTTTAGTCGTGTTAATTATGTTAAGTGTGATTGCTTTATTTGTTGTGGTTGTTTGCTTTGTTGGTTTTTAATATTTACATAAAATTTTTGCTTCAGTTTACACTAAATTACACATAGTATATTAGAAGTATTATATTTAAGTGCTAGGTTGTTGGTTTATTGTACGTATATGTACATAGTTGAGGCTATGGTGTAATCACGACTTTGTTTTCCTAGTGACGATTTCTTTCTAAAATAGTGACCAGGGCTAGACATCAAAGAGTATATTAATCCATTATCTTTAAATAGTCATTAAAAATAATTTATTCAGCTAGGCTTGCTTTACAATAGGCCATATTTCTCATACAGTTGATCTATAAATAGCCGTTACTATTTACTACCAGTCCGTTTTTTTCTTTTTTTTTTTTTTTTTTTTTGCCCTCTGTTCTTTGTCTAGTCGTGTTAATTAAGTTAAGTGTGATTGCTTTATTTGTTGTGGCTGTTTGCTTTGTTGGTTTTTTAATTTTTACATATGTTGTAATCACTACGTTTTCATTGTTTTTTTTTTAATTTTTTTTTATTTTTTTCACCACCGTTTAACTTTAAGGTTCTATAACCATCATTTTGACGACCACTTATATATTTTAAATACATTTTGTTTATATTTTTATAATTTTCTAAAACATATTAATATAGAAGATAAACAAATAAATTAAAATTTTTGTTTCTGTGATCTCGGTATATGAAGTGATAGTGTGTTCATCAATATGTCCAACTGAGTTTACTTTCCCTAACGTGAGTTAGGAGTCATGAGTACTCAGAGACCTTCTATTGATTTGGACCCGGATTCGAACTCGAGACTTTTGGGTTAGCAGTGTGGGGAGGGAGTGGGGTGGTTCACCCCTAAACTAATCCACGTCCACAACGATGCATCTTTCATCTTTTTATAGTTTTTAATTGTCCCCCTTTATGCATCCTCAAGTATGAGAACTCACCGACATTCATTATCATAGCGACAATGGAACGGTGTAGCCCCGCGTGTTTATTGTTTACATTTAAAAACGAGTGACGCGTGCGCTGCTCGCGTTTTCCCTAATAGAGCAACGAAGGTAGAATCTGATGTTCTATAATTAGAACAGTCTTGTTTACATTCACAAATAGCTTCACATAAATTTAGGATCCTAATGGTTTAACTGAGGACTGATACGGATTTACAATAGTGATACTTCTTTTTTAACTTGCACTTTTTTTAATTTAAGAAGGTTTACTTATACATAATACAATACGTCTAATTACAATTTTTATTTTTGCATCTTATTTTATTTTATTTTGTTTTTCTATATCTTGCATTATCATCTCAATTTTTGACCAGCTTAGTAAAATTTGCTTTAGATTATAAATTAAAAGTTTAAAAACGTTATAGTAGTTCGTGTCAAATGAGACAGCGTTTAACATGCGTACATTTAAATTTCACCAAAATAATGACGTAAAAACTAAATACGATATACCTTTAGCATACATATCCTTCATTCAAATCACTCTTAAGTACAAATCAATAATTTTGATTGATTAAGGGTCTTGGCGAGTTATTTTTATCCGTCATTTACAGACATCAAATAGGGTAATGTCACTCAAGACGAGTTTTTAGTACTTTGTTTAAATTAATTCAAGGGAGAAAGCCCTAAAAATATTTATTAATGTATCGCTGGCATAATCTGTACAAGCTTGCAAAACATACCCGCGTCATTCACTCTAGCATTTTTTTAAGTGTTACAATTGCGCGCGCCCTAAGTCCATTGAATGCCGTGAGTACAATACCCATTGTATGGGTAGCTGAGCCTAGGACAATAGCTATACCCCAACGCACATGGGTGGTTAGATAATAAACGAGGTATATTTTTCCGCGGAGTGAACCGTGAAACAGTCGAAATAAAGAAAGTCGCTTTTGTATTTTATGTCTCAATGAGGGTGGCGCGATATTTTTTCTTTGTATCCGTGTTGTAAACAAAAGGATGAGGAGAAAGGGCAATGACCTACCCTCCCACCCGTGTGTTCCATGAAGGCAAACACAATTTTAAGTGTGTATTTGTTAGGTTTTAGTAGCGATATATCGTCTACTTGTTTCTTCCTTGTGATATCATTAGCAGGGTTGACGATTCGCTGTGAGCTACCCTTCAAACATTTACTAATCACCGCTCACGACGTTAGCGATGCGTACATGTAAAGGGTATTAATTAGTTTACACAGCGAGTTTTCCAACTTTCTTTCACCAACATAAAGAAATAACCATTGGAAATACTTTATCAGAAATTCATACTTGTTCGGTAAATGGAGAGAACGCAAGGCATACATTAGCATGCCGCATACAAAGGTGTCTTCCGTTTCTTTGAATGAAAGACTTTTTTAAACCGTGTCACCTAACCATTGTTCGCAGTATGTTTTTATTTTAGCTCGAAGAAATTTATTTTAACTTCACATTGAGTCATTTTTAAAATTTTTAAAATGTGTATTTGTTACGTTTTAGTAGCGTGATATCGTCTACTCGTGTCTTCCTTGTGACGTCATTAGCAGGGGAGACGATTCGTTTCCGCGGAGCGAGTCGTGCGTCATTTAAAGACATCAAATAGGGTAATGTTACACAAGACAAGCTTTTAGTACTCTGTTGAAATTAATTAAAGGAAGAAAACCCTAAAAAATATTTACTAATGTCCCGCTGGTGTAATCTTTACAAGCTTACAAAACATACGCCGTCATTCACTCTACGCATTTTTTAAAGTGTTACGAAAGCACGCGGCTACCTTCCATTGTGTGCCGTGACCACAATACCCAATGTATGGGTATCTGAGCATAGGACAATGAATCAAACAGACTGTGTCGGAAAAATACTTCCACTCAACACCCTTCTCTCTCGAAGACAATTTATTTTTAACTTCACGTTGAGTAATTTTTTTTTTTTTTTTTTTTTTTTTTTTTTTAAATGTGTATTTGGTACGTTTTAGTAGCGAGATATCGTCTATTCTTTTCTTCCTTGCGATGTCATTAGCAGGGGAGACGATTCGTCTTTTACAGTGAGCTAGACCATATCTTTTCCAAGTGCAACGTACGCGAAATAAAGACACTAGCTTTTGTATTTTATATCGAGGGGAGAGAAGGCGATTAGCATCATGATATTTGAGAACATGGCGACGTTTAGCTATGCTTACAGAGCTCAACCGTAAATAAAATATTTCTACTTGAGCGTTATCGGCGAAACTTTTTTTAAACATTATTAATACGCTAAAATTTAAAAATATTATTGTTTCATACACTGATCTCAAGATAGAGTTTTTAATCAGATCTATTATTAACACATATTGTCATTTTAACACACTTCGTAACCATCAAGTTGAATCAACCACACCTGATGTTACCACTCGTAAAGTCAAGTCTTCAAGACAAAACACTGATACTAAACAAGACATTAAACTTAATTATATCCCACTATGTGATACAACTAATATTGTCTTTGCAATGTTAAAAGAGGGGGTATAACTTGTATTGAGTATAGATGTATACGTGTTTAGAACACAGGACGAAAACAGATTTACATCCCCGCAACATCCGACATAAGGGTTGGGATGGGTACGGGGAGGGCAGAGGAGAAGAAAAAAAAAAACACCATAAAATGTTTAACGCTACAAATGTTTGGCTTTATTCAACGACTTAAGAGTAGAAATGTGCTATAATTTTATCTATGTCTTCATTGTAACAGTCACCATGACAAATGATTAAAATTTATGATTTTTTTTGTGTGCGAGAAATGCTCCCAGTGTGATTGCACCAAGTCCTCCCACAGACCATTTAATTAATGTTTTAAAAGATGGCAAATCTCTATGACTTCCAGTGCGTGAATAAAATTCAACCAGACCTTGTTGTAGAAGATAAAAATAAGAGAGACTCAATTTCTTAATTTCTCTATCTTGAAGATGGGTAATCAGTATACTTTAAAGTCATGGGGAGAGGGGTGATAAAAGATGATAGAGATAAAATATAGCTGTAGCATACATAACAATTATCCTAAACGCAATATCCATTCTAATGAAAACACAGCACATAAATTTGAATTATTCAATATTCTGTTGTTCAAATCTATCAGTTAAAGCAAGTCAATATACTGATTTAGATTCTTCTTAACAGGTGATATAAAGTTGATATTATGATGTATGCATATAGAAACTATTCTTACCCATTTATCATTAGACGTCAGCCATTCTTGTAAGTTAGTGTCGATATATGAGGTAACCCATTCAACAACATTACCCGCCAAATGGCTTTTATTATGTACGAAACAATATACCACAAACCATCCAACGAAGCCTAAAAGCGCCACAATCCTGCCCCAGTTAACACCATCAGAGAAGGTTTCATCAACTATTATTTTAAAAGTATCATAAGCGTTGTTATCAGTAATATTAAGCTGTTCAATCAAATCATTGAATCTATTTCTAAATCGTTCCTCAAATTCATCACCAAGACTACGCATTGCCGCTTGGACAACATTTGGAGTAACACTACTTTGTCGCCCATCATTTCTCACTGATAACCTTCCTTCGCTACTCGATGTTTGATATAATCCACTACTATTGAACGAGTATTATAAGATTCCATGTTTTCAGACAATTCACTCGAACTTAACACATCTGTTTTAAAAAACATCTCAACCTTTAAATGAGATTCATTTATATTACACAAAAACAAAAATGCCTAATTCAGCAAACAAAAAAGTGAAGACCTTTTGTTATTCGTAGCAACTAAATCGCCAACCATATTACGGCCACCTGCATAATCGATCAAATTATAGAAAGAACGTGGTTTGCATCGCAAATTTAAAAACATGGCGATGTTTACCTATGCTTACAGACCTCAACCAAAAAAGACAATGAAACTATAAGAAGGAGGAATATATATCTTAGTCATGCAGCAGAGTACCTGCCCATGTTCGCTTTAGTATTACAGTTTTCATTTAATTTCTTTTTGACTTGAACTTCTTTAATTTAAGAAGGTTTACTTATACATAATACATTACGTCTAATTACAATTTTTATTTTTACCACTCAATGTATTTTGTTTTTTCTATATCTTGCATTGTCATCTTAATTTTTGATCACCTTAGTAAAAAGTTGCTTAAGATTATAAACTTCAAGTTTTAAAAAACATCAACGTTATAGTACATCGTGTCAAATGACACACTGTTTAAAATGTCTACATTTAAAGTTCACCAACATAATGACGTAAAAACTAAATATGATATGACGTTAGCATACATATCATTCAATCTAATCACTCTAAAGTACAAATCAATAATTTTTATTGATTAAGGGGTTGGGTGAGTTATTTTTATCCGGGTGCCCAGGGAAGGTTTGGGGTTGGTTGGGACAGATTTTATACACGAGTTGGTGACGTTTTCACCGAGGTAGGGTTCGAAGCTAGACCATGCATGTTTTGGAATTGTTAGGGTTCGAGTCTATAGTAGGGTCGGGGGAGTTTTCACCTAGGTAGGTTGCAAAGTTGGTACATCGATGTTTTAGAATTGATAGGTAGAGAGTTTATACGAGAGTCGTGGGAGTTTGTGTTTCACTGAAACTTGTTTCAATGTTGGGACATCCATGTTTTGGAATTGGATGAGGTAGAGTTTATACTAGGGACGGAGGTGTTTTGGTTACACCGAGGGTGGTCTCGAAGTTGGTACATGCATGTTTAGGAATTGTTGGTAGCCGAGTTCATACTAGTGTCGGTGTTGGTTGGTTTTGAACTCGGAACATGCATGTTTTGGAATCGGTAGGTGTAGAGTCCGTACTAGGGTCGGTGAAGTTTTCACCGAGGCATGATACTTTTAAAATAATAGTTGATGAAACCTTCTCTGATGGTGTTAACTGGGGCAGGATTGTGGCGCTTTTAGGCTTCGTTGGATGGTTTGTGGTATATTGTTTCGTACATAATAAAAGCCATTTGGCGGGTAATGTTGTTGAATGGGTTACCTCATATATCGACACTAACTTACAAGAATGGCTGACGTCTAATGATAAATGGGTAAGAATAGTTTCTATATGCATACATCATAATATCAACTTTATATCACCTGTTAAGAAGAATCTAAATCAGTATATTGACTTGCTTTAACTGATAGATTTGAACAACAGAATATTGAATAATTCAAATTTATGTGCTGTGTTTTCATTAGAATGGATATTGCGTTTAGGATAATTGTTATGTATGCTACAGCTATATTTTATCTCTATCATCTTTTATCACCCCTCTCCCCATGACTTTAAAGTATACTGATTACCCATCTTCAAGATAGAGAAATTAAGAAATTGAGTCTCTCTTATTTTTATCTTCTACAACAAGGTCTGGTTGAATTTTATTCACGCACTGGAAGTCATAGAGATTTGCCATCTTTTAAAACATTAATTAAATGGTCTGTGGGAGGACTTGGTGCAATCACACTGGGAGCATTTCTCGCACACAAAAAAAATCATAAATTTTAATCATTTGTCATGGTGACTGTTACAATGAAGACATAGATAAAATTATAGCACATTTCTACTCTTAAGTCGTTGAATAAAGCCAAACATTTGTAGCGTTAAACATTTTATGGTGTTTTTTTTTTTCTTCTCCTCTGCCCTCCCCGTACCCATCTCAACCCTTATGTCGGATGTTGCGGGGATGTAAATCTGTTTTCGTCCTGTGTTCTAAACACGTATACATCTATACTCAATACAAGTTATACCCCCTCTTTTAACATTGCAAAGACAATATTAGTTGTATCACATAGTGGGATATAATTAAGTTTAATGTCTTGTTTAGTATCAGTGTTTTGTCTTGAAGACTTGACTTTACGAGTGGTAACATCAGGTGTGGTTGATTCAACTTGATGGTTACGAAGTGTGTTAAAATGACAATATGTGTTAATAATAGATCTGATTAAAAACTCTATCTTGAGATCAGTGTATGAAACAATAATATTTTTAAATTTTAGCGTATTAATAATGTTTAAAAAAAGTGTCGCCGATAACGCTCAAGTAGAAATATTTTATTTACGGTTGAGCTCTGTAAGCATAGCTAAACGTCGCCATGTTCTCAAATATCATGATGCTAACCGCCTTCTCTCCCCTCGATATAAAATACAAAAGCTAGTGTCTTTATTTCGCGTACGTTGCACTTGGAAAAGATATGGTCTAGCTCACTGTAAAAGACGAATCGTCTCCCCTGCTAATGACATCGCAAGGAAGAAAAGAATAGACGATATCTCGCTACTAAAACGTACCAAATACACATTTAAAAAAAAAAAAAAAAAAAAAAAAAAAAAAATTACTCAACGTGAAGTTAAAAATAAATTGTCTTCGAGAGAGAAGGGTGTTGAGTGGAAGTATTTTTCCGACACAGTCTGTTTGATTCATTGTCCTATGCTCAGATACCCATACATTGGGTATTGTGGTCACGGCACACAATGGAAGGTAGCCGCGTGCTTTCGTAACACTTTAAAAAATGCGTAGAGTGAATGACGGCGTATGTTTTGTAAGCTTGTAAAGATTACACCAGCGGGACATTAGTAAATATTTTTTAGGGTTTTCTTCCTTTAATTAATTTCAACAGAGTACTAAAAGCTTGTCTTGTGTAACATTACCCTATTTGATGTCTTTAAATGACGCACGACTCGCTCCGCGGAAACGAATCGTCTCCCCTGCTAATGACGTCACAAGGAAGACACGAGTAGACGATATCACGCTACTAAAACGTAACAAATACACATTTTAAAAATTTTAAAAATGACTCAATGTGAAGTTAAAATAAATTTCTTCGAGCTAAAATAAAAACATACTGCGAACAATGGTTAGGTGACACGGTTTAAAAAAGTCTTTCATTCAAAGAAACGGAAGACACCTTTGTATGCGGCATGCTAATGTATGCCTTGCGTTCTCTCCATTTACCGAACAAGTATGAATTTCTGATAAAGTATTTCCAATGGTTATTTCTTTATGTTGGTGAAAGAAAGTTGGAAAACTCGCTGTGTAAACTAATTAATACCCTTTACATGTACGCATCGCTAACGTCGTGAGCGGTGATTAGTAAATGTTTGAAGGGTAGCTCACAGCGAATCGTCAACCCTGCTAATGATATCACAAGGAAGAAACAAGTAGACGATATATCGCTACTAAAACCTAACAAATACACACTTAAAATTGTGTTTGCCTTCATGGAACACACGGGTGGGAGGGTAGGTCATTGCCCTTTCTCCTCATTCTTTTGTTTACAACACGGATACAAAGAAAAAATATCGCGCCACCCTCATTGAGACATAAAATACAAAAGCGACTTTCTTTATTTCGACTGTTTCACGGTTCACTCCGCGGAAAAATATACCTCGTTTATTATCTAACCACCCATGTGCGTTGGGGTATAGCTATTGTCCTAGGCTCAGCTACCCATACAATGGGTATTGTACTCACGGCATTCAATGGACTTAGGGCGCGCGCAATTGTAACACTTAAAAAAATGCTAGAGTGAATGACGCGGGTATGTTTTGCAAGCTTGTACAGATTATGCCAGCGATACATTAATAAATATTTTTAGGGCTTTCTCCCTTGAATTAATTTAAACAAAGTACTAAAAACTCGTCTTGAGTGACATTACCCTATTTGATGTCTGTAAATGACGGATAAAAATAACTCGCCAAGACCCTTAATCAATCAAAATTATTGATTTGTACTTAAGAGTGATTTGAATGAAGGATATGTATGCTAAAGGTATATCGTATTTAGTTTTTACGTCATTATTTTGGTGAAATTTAAATGTACGCATGTTAAACGCTGTCTCATTTGACACGAACTACTATAACGTTTTTAAACTTTTAATTTATAATCTAAAGCAAATTTTACTAAGCTGGTCAAAAATTGAGATGATAATGCAAGATATAGAAAAACAAAATAAAATAAAATAAGATGCAAAAATAAAAATTGTAATTAGACGTATTGTATTATGTATAAGTAAACCTTCTTAAATTAAAAAAAGTGCAAGTTAAAAAAGAAGTATCACTATTGTAAATCCGTATCAGTCCTCAGTTAAACCATTAGGATCCTAAATTTATGTGAAGCTATTTGTGAATGTAAACAAGACTGTTCTAATTATAGAACATCAGATTCTACCTTCGTTGCTCTATTAGGGAAAACGCGAGCAGCGCACGCGTCACTCGTTTTTAAATGTAAACAATAAACACGCGGGGCTACACCGTTCCATTGTCGCTATGATAATGAATGTCGGTGAGTTCTCATACTTGAGGATGCATAAAGGGGGACAATTAAAAACTATAAAAAGATGAAAGATGCATCGTTGTGGACGTGGATTAGTTTAGGGGTGAACCACCCCACTCCCTCCCCACACTGCTAACCCAAAAGTCTCGAGTTCGAATCCGGGTCCAAATCAATAGAAGGTCTCTGAGTACTCATGACTCCTAACTCACGTTAGGGAAAGTAAACTCAGTTGGACATATTGATGAACACACTATCACTTCATATACCGAGATCACAGAAACAAAAATTTTAATTTATTTGTTTATCTTCTATATTAATATGTTTTAGAAAATTATAAAAATATAAACAAAATGTATTTAAAATATATAAGTGGTCGTCAAAATGATGGTTATAGAACCTTAAAGTTAAACGGTGGTGAAAAAAATAAAAAAAATTAAAAAAAAAACAATGAAAACGTAGTGATTACAACATATGTAAAAATTAAAAAACCAACAAAGCAAACAGCCACAACAAATAAAGCAATCACACTTAACTTAATTAACACGACTAGACAAAGAACAGAGGGCAAAAAAAAAAAAAAAAAAAAAGAAAAAAACGGACTGGTAGTAAATAGTAACGGCTATTTATAGATCAACTGTATGAGAAATATGGCCTATTGTAAAGCAAGCCTAGCTGAATAAATTATTTTTAATGACTATTTAAAGATAATGGATTAATATACTCTTTGATGTCTAGCCCTGGTCACTATTTTAGAAAGAAATCGTCACTAGGAAAACAAAGTCGTGATTACACCATAGCCTCAACTATGTACATATACGTACAATAAACCAACAACCTAGCACTTAAATATAATACTTCTAATATACTATGTGTAATTTAGTGTAAACTGAAGCAAAAATTTTATGTAAATATTAAAAACCAACAAAGCAAACAACCACAACAAATAAAGCAATCACACTTAACATAATTAACACGACTAAACAAAGAACAGAGGACAAAATACAGACTGGTAGTAACTAGTAACGGCTATTTATAGATCAACTGTATGAGAAATATAGTCTATTGTAAGACAAGCCTAGCTGAATAAATTATTTATAATGACTATTTAAACATAACTTTCAAAAAAAAAAAAAAATCGATACTCTATTGTTTGTCGTCGCGGTCGTAAAGGAGCGTCACGGAAGACAATAGGAGGAGGGGAACACCTGCTCCAGCTGGAGTATTTTACTATATAGCTTGTCTCCGCAGTATTTTACTATATAAACATGTCTCCGCAGCTCCGCAGCTCCGCAGTATTTTTACTATATAGCCTGTCTCCGCCTCCTCCTCCTTTTACGACCCAAAGGGGACCTACTATACTACTAACGTCTCCCAGAAGAGAATTATATAGGCCTATATAGATTATTTAATTTTTAAAACTTAAAAAGATTTTTTTTTCAAAACGATATAATAGCAAATATAAACAATAAACACGCGCTGTTCTATCAGAATGTTTAGTTACTCCCATTTCAATTGACTTCCTATTAAACATTACACTTTTTTGTTGAAGACACGGAGCGCGGTAAACTACTTACTAGGTTATAGATAAAAAGAAAATGCAACTTGCACCATATTTTTACTTAGAGTTAAGACACATTTCATTTTAAGAATCGTTACCTAAGTAGTGCAAATTTTTGTTATAACTAGATCCCATACAAAAAAGCCAAAGTAAATTTAATTGTTTTGACTATGTTATGTACAGCGTGCATTTAGTTGGGAGCCAAAGTATCAAAAGTCCTTCAGGTATATACTAAAGATAATATTGGTGAGTTTACATTTCCCTGGGTGCCGATGCTGGTTAAAATATATATTCTCCCCTCGCACCCCCCTCCCCTCCCCCTTATTGACAGTCTTCCGAAATAAACAATATACGTACACATGTTTTCAAAAGTTGGTAATTTTGATCTTTGGTGTTGTGGGCAGGGATGATGTCACAGAGTACGGATATGACAATAAGGATCTTTCATTAACATTTTTTCTTTAAATAATAAGAAGTGGCATTATACATTGGTAATGTCTGGAATGGCTGACAACGTCCCTAGTAGCAAATCTGAAATACCAGTCCCGTTTTATATTTATAGGGATCCAAAATGTTCTTTTAAATTTTCTTTTTATTCTGTCCGTTTTATTTTATTTATTATTTTCTAAAGTAGTTTCAATGTATACATATATTCTAAAGTAGTTGCAATGTATACATATTTTCTATAAGATATGGCCGGTACATAAAATAAAAGTGTTTGAAACATTGCAAGTTAGGTAATATATTGCTTAATAAAACAGAATAAAGTGAGCAGTATACAAACACTCCTAATGAGGTTCAAGGTGGGCCGTTGGATTAGGATCCGTGTCAGGATTGAGACACAGATGCCAGGAGTAAAACAACTTCAATACGTCCTCTGGATGTCCTGTTTATCTTGTCAGTGAGTCGTGTTTATGAAAAAAACTTGGAATTTGTTGAGAGACATATGATATTACTAAACACATACGTTTATTAATCTTTTATTTGTTTTCAGTGCATGAAAACGTTTTTTTTTTTTTTTTCAATTGTATTTTTTTCTAAGTTTTAACAATTTCCTTTTATTAAAGTAAACACCAAATATGGAGCAAACATTTGGTTGACAACCTACTTTAATTTTTTTTCTAATTTAAGACATAGTAAATAAATAAAGATAGTAATTGTCTGCTTTTATTAGAACTTATATTTTTTATGAAAATTGTGTTGTTGTAAAGAAAATTATTCTTTATCGCCCTTATTTAAAAAATAATGTAATTCTTAACTGTACTTCGAATATAAAAGCAATTTATGTTTTTTTTTTCTTTTCCGACTCAGACATGTAATTTACAGCGTCAGTATGCCTTGCATGTTCGCTTTAGTATTACAGTTTTCATCATCGGCCTGATGCAGATTTACAATAGTAATATTTCTTTTTTACTTGTAGCCTACTTTCATTCATTTAAAATGGTTTACTTATACAAATATCTTATACAAAACGTCTAAATATAAAAAAAATATAAAAAAAAAAACAACAACCTGAAAATGCAAATATGTAATTAAATGATAATTCAAGGGATGATTTTTTTTTAAACATACGTGTGCAAATTGCTAAATAACATTTCATTATTTTCCCGAAGCTATTAAGATGTATATCACATATTCGACTGGCTACACTTTTGTACAGATGTTCTAACATTGTGTCCCTTTAGTGGCAGCCGTCTAAACAGAACTGTCATCTAGCCTTGTCATGATGTTCATCAGGATGTTCAAACATCAAACGAAAACATCAAACGGAAACATCAAACGGAAACATCAAACGGAAACATCAAACGGAAACATCAAACGGCAATACGCGTCAGACTACCTAGAGTAAAGATTTGACAATAAAGAGAGTCAAGATTTCCCAAACATCGTTTTTGAGTCTTAAAGTGTTTCGTTAATTTAATTGGTAATTTTTTTTTTTTTTTTTTTTTTTTTTTTTTTTTTGCGGACTAAGATTATGTTTTGCTTGTCCTTTTAAATCATTAAAAACAATTAAAAGGGAATTAACTATGTCAATTTTTTAAATAAAAGAAAAACTATTTACAAAAGGCAAATAGCAAATATAGCACGCTTTTTCCTTAATTTATGTGTTTATGATTAAAGAATGTAGATTCTATTATACGGGCTTTCTTTTTTTTTTTTTACTTAAATATTTTTTAACTCACATTTTAGACGCATTAGCTTCATGTCAATATTAAATATTGATATTGGTTTCACCTTATTAGACGTCGTACTCTATCGTTTTATCGTATTTCTGGATCCCTCACACATGGACAAAATAAATAAATTTAAAAGTTTCGTGTCATGTTGTCGTGTGTAAGTTTATCTAGAAGATTCTTGACTTAACACTTTAGCTGTGAGCTATTGTGTCGTGGGACATTATGTTTTTGTCTTGAGCCAATATGTTGGGGTCGACTTGTCAGTGCCTCTATCTAGTCAGACATGTGGAGTGTTTATCTGGTGGTTGGTGTAGAGTTATGCTATCTGAAAATATGTTGTGATTTTTTGTAAGGTTATGTTGAGATATTGTGAGATATTTTGTCTGAGATCATTTGTCCTCTCACCCTAATGAAGTCATCTTATATAAGACTCGCATTATCCAATTTAAGATAATCCAACCAATGTGTCATCATACAACTTTCTAACGCTAACACAATGGACACAGACGACACTTGAACAAAAACATATTAGTGGAAATAATATTTTCTGTAGGCCAACCAGAACAAGCCTTCGCCGTTTTGAGGGTTGACAAAGGGGACAACTGGACATAGGATTGTTGGTCTGTCGCCCACACTAAATTACATTAACTATAGGTTTATTATCCCTTTTTTCAGGGAGCAATAATTATGTAATCAAAATCAAACACATCGCTTGCAGAGAGCGAAGTGCAAAAATTATCATTAGTATTTAAAAAAAAATAATCTAGTGTTTGTAATTTATAAAGTAACAAATATTTATATTCCATATGTAAACCATTAAGAAAGTAATAAAAGTTTCATTAAAAATGTAAAAGATGTAATAAATTTCTTCACCAGTTGTAAATGTTTTCTGAATGCTGTATTAATTAGATATGCATGTATTTCTTACAAGCCATTGCTATAAGTTGTCTCCCTTGTTAGTTTTTTTAAAATTAAAATATTTAACATAGGGGAAGTAATGCATTTTGTCCAAGCCAAGTTAACTTGTGCTTGCCGCTGCTTTAAAAAAAAAAAGGGAACAAAAAAGAAAGATAAACATTTTCTAAATAGATTAAACATTATCTTAAATATTTATTTTTTCAACTGAGCAAATGATGTTTCGACAGAATGCTTAGTTGCTTTGTAAGTGGGCAATCAGTTTTTCAAACCGATGGCAGTTAGGTGGACTAAATATTTGCGTGTGTAAGTATCAGCTCATATACATGTTTCTATCTTGTTTTGGGGGATTTTCGGTAACTGGAAGTGGTGTAAGTTACCGGTTAAACGTCCACTGATGTCATGTGATGGGGTCCACCTTGTGAGGCTAAAGATCTGTACTGTATCGTAATACAAAAACTCTAGACCAGGGGTCTCCAAACTTTTCAGCCCGAGGGCCGCATTAACTATCAAATATTAGTTCGGGGGCCAGAGTTTCTTCCAGGCATCTCTTCGGGGTAGCTGAAATGCCTTTAGTTGGGTGTATAGAAACTATATTTCCCTCTCTTATAGTTATGGGTTCAGAAAATTTCAATGACTAGTTATGTTTGCAGCAAAGGCCAATTGCTATACCCATTCTTCACCAGACATTTATGGACGTGGCTTGCCTACTTTCCAGGAAGTCACCTATTTCCTTTCTTAACTTAAATACTCTGCTCAGAAGTTTCTCACAACTTAGCCATCGTACTGCTGTGTAATATAGTAAATATTGCGATTATGTGTTTGTATCTTTCAACATGTCGCTAAACTATCTAGGGTTAAGCCCATATGACCTTATTAAATTCACCATCTTCGTTAGAGTATTCAGTACACAGCTTAAGTCCATATATTTAGCACACAAAGCTTGCCGTTTTCACCAATGTCTGCAAAACGGCGGGCAATGGTATTGCAACCAAAGCTACATTTTCAAATTATTTTGAATTTTCTGGGCAAAGTTCCTCAGCCACCTCCAAGAAACATTTTTTCCCGTGGACAAAAAGATCTCCGCGGGCCGGGTGAGAGGACCTCGCGAGCCGTAGTTTGGAGACCCCTGCTCTAGACGATAGTCATAATATCTATAGAGTCGATGGGCCCGTTGTTTAAACCACTGTACATACGTCTGACCTTTCGCTCAATAAGTTTTTAAAAAACGGTAAACAATAACGGCCTCGTTTTAAACAGCTGCATTCATTGGATATTTATAAAATATCACAATTTTGATGTACTTACAGGTAAAAAGACGTGCGGTTATCTAAAGTGTATGATACCTTTTAAACTGCTTAAGGGTCAATATTTCAGTAAAGAAGGTTTCAGTACTGTCGTGAAAGGGTATGGCTGAAGGGACAGAATTAGTTCAAGTCCGTGTTCTTTGAATTGAACCCTAGTCAACCGCCCTTCACTATGTAGTTTATCATATTGCAGGTTAACATGTGCATTCTGCCCGTGTCTTCGCGTGGTACTCGAGTACTTAGTTGATTTAAATATATTCCAGGTATAGAAGTAACATAACAACATCTCGCGATTGGAATACATTATTATTTAATACGGTGTAGATACACATTTTATCTACCGTCGATTCCGGCTTCTATGAGTGAGAAAAACTAAGACAACTATAATTTCTTTATCAAGTTATTCATTGTAACAATTATAAAGTCGCTATAAACTGTTACAATTATAGCGTCCTTGTAAACGGTCAAAATTATAACGTCGTTATAAACTGTTAAATTATAGCGTCGTTATAAACTTCCGTTTATATGTTTTAAAACGACACAGACGAATAACGTTAGGTATGGGAGTGTGGGTGTACTGCCTGCTTAAGGCTATGGAGACGTATTTGGTTTTCTGTTCAGTTAGTCGACATTTATTCGACTCCAAATATATCGTCCCCTTTTTTTTAACTATACGAGTCTCAGTGTACCCCACTGACAGTGGTGTGTGTAGGGTTTTTTTTTTATAAGAGTTAACCGGGTATCTCTAAATATTCTGTGGTCGAGAAACACATAAACTCTACTTTATCTTCACGATGTACTTTCTTGTCTAAAAGGAGAACGTAATTACGAGAATTTTTTTTTTCTTTTTATTATTGGTGGTGACCTAAGAGTAATATATATATATATACATTCTAACATCCCAAGGGAAACTACTGGCTTAAACCTGCTACTTAAACTTCTGAAAAATAATGTATTTGTAGATAATTTAAACTATATGTTAGTTTTATTCAAAAATAAAAATAAATTTGTTTTTAAAATTTAATAAGGAGAATGACTACATATAAACTTTTTTAAATGTATAGAAATATTTTAAAACATGGTTTTATACTGAAATTTGACACCTGAGTTTTATTTTTTTATAAATTATTTTATATAAAAGTCTTATTATACCAGTGTCATATGTGATATAGTTAAAAGCAGGAAATTTTGGCTCCCATGATAATGGGACCATTACTCAAATTAAATTGTATATCCAGGAAGACACGGCTATGTACCGTAGATATGCAACGAAGTTAAATACTACGGAGATAGAATGTAAAATGTTATTCACGATTTTGTTTTTAAGTTTTAACCTAAATTCTTGTTGAATATGATTAGAAAACAGTATAAATATTACTTGAACTTTCCGCTAAAAATGATAATAGAATATAACTAATTTATCTACATTTTATATATTAGATTATTTAAACGAAGCTGTAACTATTACAGTTCGTAACTTGTGTACAGTGTTTCTCGTTAATAATTATCCAGGATACTCATATTTTTTATTTATTTTGTGAATGTATCAAACATTTTTTTTTTTCATTTTTTTCTAATTTTTTTTTATAGACATCCCGTTTACGTGATTAAATAATTCACACAATATTTCACGTTAAATATTTTTCCCGAGATCGGTCTCATACAATCAGTCGTGTTTGTAACACACAGTAACAAGTAGTTATATTGTTATAGTTTAGTTATTCTGATTTTCTTCATTACCCCCCCCCCCCCCCATTTCCACATAATAACCACTAATGACATCGAGCAGAAAACAGTGGCTACTATAGCGAACTAAACTCTACTAACCTGGTATTAGGAATTACTAGACTGAGACCACGTGACCACACCCCATATTATACCCGTACAATAAACAAGAACAAACAGGAGAGGTCAACGTGACAACAGACATCACATAACACGAGGGTTGAACATGAACAATACGGACAGGTAACATATAGCACGAGTGGTGAACATGAACAATACAGACAGGAAACATATAACACGAGGGTTGAACATGAACAATACAGACAGGTAACATATAACGCAATGGTTGAACATGGACAATACAGACAGGAAACACATAACGCGAGGGTTGAACATGAACAATACAGACAGGTAACACGTAACACGAGGGTTGAACATGAACAATACAGACAGGTAACACATAACACGAGGGTTGAACATGAACAATACGGACAGGTAACATACGACACGAGGGTTGAACCTGAACAATACGGACAGGTAACATATAGCACGAGGGTTGAACATGAACAATACAGAAGGGTAACATATAACGCAATGGTTGAACATGAACAATACAGACAGAAAACACATAACACGAGGGTTGAACATGAACAATACAGACAGGTAACATATAACACGAGGGTTGAACATGAACAATACAGACAGGTAACATATAACACGAGGGTTGAACATGAACTATACAGACAGGTAACATATAGCACGAGGGTTGGACATGAACAATACGGACAGTTAACACATAGCACGAGGGTTGAACATGAACAATACAGACAGGTAACATATAGCACGAGGGTTGAACATGAACAATACAGACAGGTAACATATGACACGAGGGTTGAACATGAACAATACAGACAGGTAACATATAACACGAGGGTTGAACATGAACAATACGGACAGTTAACACATAGCACGAGGGTTGAACATAAATAATACGGACAGGTAACATATAGCACGGGGGTTGAACATGAACAATACAGACAGGTAACATATAACACGAGGGTTCAAAATGATAGAGGGTTGAACATAAAAAATACGGACAGGTAAAACATAACACGAGGGTTGAACATGAACAATACGGACAGGTAACATGTAGATAGAGGGTGGAACATGAACAATACGGACATGTAACATCGAATAATTTATCCACCCATACTATTCACTACAAGTATACATTGATCCACTGGCGTAGCGAGGTCGGGTGCGGCACTTAATGGTGTCACCCCAGAGGCGTAGCGACTCTTCCCGGGGACAAACTTTCAATTTTCGATTTGCACCCTCCCCCACCCTCGAACTTTGGATTTGCACCCTCAAATTTTTGCTCCCCCCCCCCCCCCACCCGTCGCTACGCCTCTGCATTGCTCAACTAACTCAAAAAACAGTGGCATCTAATTACTCCAGGTTATACTATAATACTCCCACCATATAATATGGACTGACTGCTAGCATACGAATTGGAATGCAGTGATAAGTTCATATTTAACGTTATTTATTTCAAATTAAAAATGAAATTTATTTACCTAATGCTTATGAAATACCAAAATATTAGTACATAATATAAGTGGCTCTTTAAAAACTTGGAAATTTTGGGATTTGTAACTTTAGTCTCTTGGTATAAAAAAAAGCCGACCGCTAAGATAAGATCAGCGCAGATTTGTCCCTTTTGTTAGGGATCCAGAAATAAATAATCATAATTTTTACACACATGGCATTAAGCATATTTTAAAACTAGTTAAATAAAGATTCTTAAAATAAAGCTAATGTATCTCAATTCTAAGTAAAAATTTGTTCTAATTTGTATTTTATTTTAATATATTAATAGTACACAATTGTTTGCCTTACTTTATACTTGCAGCCATTTTCTAAGTAACACAGTCATAAAATTGGCGTATTTTGTATGAGTTATTCGATTCCTATTTGTTTGAGCTATTTTTTTAAGTTATTTCCCTTGTATTGCAAAATTGTGTCCCTTCTGTAAGGGATATAGAATTAATTTTAAATAAAGAAATTATCGTGAAGTTATGCATCGTTTTTTCTTACTTAAAGAGCATTTAACATTAAAAAAAAAATAAGTAAATGGTTATTCTGAGTGAAAACGATACATAAGATAAAGGTTGAAAAACGTGATATTACTTTAGGACATTGTAATTTATATAATTTTTTTTTCTGTTTTTACTTGTTTTCATTTTTTGTTTTATTTTGAAAGTTTTCTGAATAAATTCGCTTGAATTTTATAAAATTGTGTATACAAAAGATGTAAAGCATTATGTTAGAAAAAAAGTGCTAACACGCTAGATATAATACAATTTATCGGGTAACAGTAGTAAATTTATTTTAAAAGTCATTTCGCTAGTTTTTACAGAACATATCGTACTTAAAAACAGGTCGTTTATTATCGTAGTAATTCTCCTGCGAAAACACGACAATAGCGTATTGTCGTTAAGGGAAAGTTTTAGGTGTACACGAATACAATCAATTATAGGCCTATATATTTTTGTGTTATACTTGTTTGAGAAAAATAATTTAAAAATAGTTATATGCACACATCCATTGTGCTAAATGGTAACTGCAGGACGCTCGAATCTTTGGATCCCAACTAAATACATACTGTATATAACATACAGTAACCAAAATTGAATTTGCTTTTGTCCCTTTTTTTAAAAGTTTAATTGATTTCCGTCAACAAAGTTCACACCATTCGATCCAGGAGCTAGCAGTAAAGATAGGTTGCATGTTAATACATTAAAATGCATGAAATACATAGTATTGCATACTACTTACATTAAAAGAAAAACAATATTTTCATTTTCATTACTTTTCTCTTGTAGTTTTTCTTACATTTCCTATACAATTCTTGGGCCGATTCTTGCGTTAGAGCAATCTTCAGTGGATAGTGATCTTCGTTGGTAGTTGTAATTGAGTCGTTCTGAAGTCATAAAGTGGTGTTACTTGAGTTTGGGATGTCGATTTGAAGTTGGAACGTTTTAGAGTGATCACGATTTAATTGTGTTGCTGGTTGGTAGATTGAGATTGCGTAATCGTTGCTTGGAAGTCGCAAGTTGAAAATGTCAAGTAGAAGCGTTGGCAGAATAGTATATTTCTAATAAATCGAGAGATGCATACTCGTGCGGTATGAAAATTTGAGTAGTCGAGTTGATTGTTGAATATAGGTCTTCGAGATTATCGTAAGTTGAAGGTATATTGTTTGGAGTGTTCGAGAGTTTATTCGTTGCTTGTTGGTAGATGGCGTAATCGTGTGTTGGAAATTGCAAGTTGAGTGTAAAATAATAGCGTTGGTAGGATTGTTTATTTGGGTAATGCTTTTAATTAGTTGGGAGATGAAAAGTCGTGCGTTGTGAACCAAGACCGCTGTGGTGTTGCGTCCACACATCCCTCTAACGCTCTAAGCTCTCGAGAAGAGCCACCAAGTACTAGTACTTTGGTGGTTTCAATGTACGAGTGGCTAATACTCTATTAGACGACGCCTACCTAGGAGTAATCTTAGGTAGGATGTTCCGTCACGACACTATCGAACTACGATAAACTCGACGAACTACACTGAAAGATCAACTCACATTTCAACTTGCATATAAACATGTATAAAGATTACACTAAATAATAAATAATGCTAGTCTCATTTCAAAATGTATTATACTAAAAATAAACTCACACGTTAAACCGAATGTCAAATTAAACATTGTAATTATTTCTTGCTCTCTAATAAAATAGAGAAAAAAAAAAAAAAACTTCCTCTATTTTGTTCGTCAAAAACTTTCAAAAATATGAAAATAAGAATACGGTAAGCGCGTGTATCTGCCAAGTATAGAGAGTTGCATATCATGTTACATCATGAAAAACTATGGAGGGAGATTTAGCTTTCAGCTTGTCCGCCTTATTTAACTCTATTTTAACTCGATTTAACCATTATTTAAATCGCAAAAAGAATTTTTCTTCAACATATTTTTTTTTATTTTCTGTCTTGGTGTCATCCCCCCCCCCCCCTAAATGGTGTCACTCGATGCGGTCCGCACTCCCCGCCCCGCCTCGCGACGCCTCTGAGTAGGGCATATTATGTATAGTTTAATTTTGAAAAGGCCCGGCGTAACACCGAATGCAATATCGTTCTTGTGTAGTTGTATATGCAAGCGAAATAACTAAAAAAAAAATTTAAAAAATAAATTTAAAAAAAAAATGATAATTATACACCATTGTTATTAAAACTTATTCCTAAAACATATAAATCTGAAAAAATAAATAGTCAGGAAATGATGACTACTTATTTTATGCAAGAATACAAGTTTTAAGTAATTAATAATTAGATTTGAGACACTGTAGTTTTATTTTTTGGAATAGTTATTTAAATATTTTTAAAATGCGATATATCATATATTATGCACAGTAACTTTTACTTATTTCTGGATCCCTGACACAAGGGACAAAAGTGAATTTAAATTTTTTGTTAGTTTAATATTAATTAGTTACAGTATGGATTTAGTTGGGAGCCAAAGTGTCGAGGGTCACAAAGTCATTTTATTAAAGTTAACCCATATTCTGCTAGCGTCCCACTTATGGGACGCTTGTAAAAAAAATTGCTAAAATTTATTAAAAACTAGTTAAAACACAAATTATGTTTCATTGTATTTGAAAATGGCTAGACTATTGAATTTGTGTGTGTTTTGTGAAAAAAAATAATTTTGAAAAATGTTATAGTGCCGGATTTGCAGGACTTGTCAAAATGGCGGAAAAAAGAAAACATGCGCACAGGAAAATGCATATCTTCTAAAATATTAACATTTTAAGTGCAAAATACATTTGAAACTTGTAGCAGTACCATATTTCTATCTGATAAAAATTTAAGAATAACAATGTTTTTTTACCACTTCGTTATATCAAGTGTACAACAAGCGTCCCATAAGTGGGACGCTAGCAACGAATGGCCCCATGTAGATTGTTACACAAACGTCACATTTATTGGACACTAGCGAGAAACACCGATGCAAATGTTTAAGTTAAATGGTTATTTATGGTGAAACAATTGTTGACTTTGTTAACTGTTGACTTTGGGGTGTTAAGTAGTATTTATAGATATTTAATTATGACCTTGAGCTACTTGAGCTATATTTTCTTATATATCATTGTATTAAAAAATTGCAAATATTGAAAAACTTACATTTTATTTTTAAGTTTTCAGAATTACACTTACTGAAGTATTTAATACCATTGAATACAAACTAATTTAGCTTTGCTGTAAATTTACTAGCGCGTGATATTAAAATTATAACAAACCAGAATAATAACAATGGCCACGATTTAGGTGAAATGATTCAGTCATGGGGGTTGGTTAACTCTCTTCATATCAGAGAGCTTAAGCTACATATAGCAGAAATGTGAATTAGCTGTGTATAGTTGTTACAGGCATCATTTCGGAGGAGGGGTAGAGGGGCTCTGCCCCCAGAACAAAATGGAATTTATTTACAAAACATTTTTTTACCAATGTCCACCCTTCCCCTGAAATTTAAGTCCCCACCCTTGAAAATTTCAAGTACGCCCACCAAAAAATCAATTATTTATATTTAATTATATTACAGTTTCGATGAATAATAACAATATTTGTGATCATGTGTGTCTAATTAGATGTACTAGTCACAGCTTTACTTATTTCCAAGTGATATTCACTTTGATGGATGCTAGATTGAAAGAAAACTAGACTTTTGAACATAATTTCTGCATTTTAGACCATGGTATGGCTAACCCAATTGATCATTATCAGTATTTTTAGCTGTCCTAAACAATGTAATCATTGGTCTAACAATACAAAATCAGTATACAGTTTAATTTTCGCGTAAATAGCCATATTTCGTGATAAATGGTTTTATTTTTCAATAAATGTACATGGGGCCGTTCGTTGCTAGCGTCCCATTTATGGGACGTTTTTTAAAAAATCGATATTTAAAAAAGTATTGATTTTAAAAAAAAATCCATAGTCATTCCTTCATTCAGTGCCCAAAAGCTAAACCATATCAAAAAATTATAAAAATTTGAGACCTTGGGACAATATGGGTTTAAAGGGTAGATGTCGTTCTGTCAGGTGCCTCTATCTTGTCAGACATGTCGAATAGTTATGTGGTGTAAAGATACCTCATTAATTATTGAAAGAAAAACTTATCAAAAATGCTAGTGGTGTGGATGCGAATCTACTTTAATCAGAGTTCTTTCAGACATTTTTCTCTATGTGGCAATAGCAACTTCCACGGGAGGGGGAAAAAGATTTGACCGCGCTAAATAAATTTGCGTTTTTATCTGTATAGGCTGTCATTACGATATATGTATAGTGCTGCCTATGCAGGGGCGGAACTACAGTGCTGCCAGACCCCGCAATGCGGGGTGGGGGGGGGGGCAGGCCGTTTAGGGGCCCACAGCCGACCATAATCAATTTTTTATAGTTAAAAAATAATTTTCTTGTAAAAAAAACAAAACGATCTACTAAAGTAGTGATGTTCTACAGTAGTTAACACACGCTGTTTCGTAAAGGGAAAAAATATAGGCTACTTGGATGAGTTGTAGTGTGAAAGATAGGCAAACGTTCAAACCACTGCCATGACTTATTTCCATTTTTTTAAATAGTCAAATATGTGTGTTCTTAAGAAACTTTAAATACATTTTCACCAAACAAATTAAAAAGCAATTACTTCTCTTAATTATTATTTTTTAAAAAATATGTGTGTTGTTGTATCATGTGTTTATTATAAATAAAAACTAAGAATTTTAATTTTTTCGAATTTCGAACAAGCCCGTATTGAGTATTCTATGTTCGCATTTTTGTTTAAATATATATTATATAAATAGAAACCTATATATGGGGCCCAACAATGTTTTTTTTTTTTTTTTTTTTGCGGGGTGGCCCAAATTTTCTAGTTCCGCCACTGTTCCTATGGTATAGTTGAAGGATGTTGGTGTATACATGAGTGTGTTTTTCTTTTTACTTTTATGTCTACGAATATTTTGCAAAAGGCCATTAACACTCATTACCCTATCTCAACAACTGTATGGTTTCAGTGGCTATTTATACGGTTAAACGGTTAGAGTGGCTAAATTTAAACACGTGTTTCTTCCACTTCAACCAGACAAATCCTGTCACTTTAGTTAACCTGGTCCATATTATTAGCGCTTATTATAAACACAACTATATTATGCCAAGACCGAAATATAACTTAAGCACATGTAAAGTAAAATGTATTGTGAATCAGCCTACTTAGTAAAGTAAACTTAATGTAAGAACACGCTTTCATGCTAGTAAATAAGTTAGACATAATAATATAATGTAAAAAATATAAATAGTTATCTTTACGCCTAGCCATCCTGGGTAAATGAAGTAGTGTTCATATGTCTGTTGCATATGAAGGTGATGTGTGGTCAGCACTTTACTTTACCTAACATGAGTTTGGAACACATCATGTTTGAGTGGACTTGGAGACATTCTTCTGAACTGGACCCGGATTCGATCTCCATACTTTCAGGTTAGCAGTCTACCTCTCGACCGCTAGGCCTCCTCGTCTCGTTCACATATGCCTAAGCACATACTTTTGTTTTGTTTTTTGTTTGATTTTTTTTAAATTAAAACAATAAAACAATAAATAAATAAAAATAAAGATGTAATGGTGTTGACAGTCTCATATGTTGGCACACCAACACCAACACTTACATATAACAGTCTCATATGTTGGGCACACCAACACCAACACTCACATACAACAGTCTCATATGTTGGCACACCAACACCAACACTTACATATAACAGTCTCATATGTTGGCACAACAACACCAACACTCACATATAACAGTCTCATATGGTGGGCACACCAACACCAACACTCACATACAACAGTCTCATATGTTGGCACACCAACACCAACACCTACATATAACAGTCTCATATGTTGGCACACCAACACCAACACTCACATATAACAGTCTCATATGTGGGGCACACCAACACGAACACTCACATATAACAGTCTCATATGTTGGGTACATCAACACTTACACTCACATATAACAGTCTCATATGTTGGGCACACCAACACCAACACTCACATATAACAGTCTCATATGTTGGGGCACAACAACACCAACACTTACATATAACAGTCTAATATGTTGGGTACACAAAACTCACATATAACAGTCTCATATGTGGGGCACAACAACACCAACACTCACATATAACAGTCTCATATGTTGGGCACACCAATACCAACACTCAATATAACAGCCTCATATGTTCAACATATGCTACTTTCTTACCAACACATTTTAGTACAATATATTTATGTCGCCAACAGCATTAAGCTGATAAATTTCATTATTTACTCTAACACCCTAAAGCGATCGGTCAAGTTGTAAATATGTTCATTGTTTTGTGTTTTTATGTTTTAAAAATCTATTAACATAGTATGTGTGTGGGGTCGGGGGGGGGGAGTGCTAATATCCTCTAACTATAGAAAAATATGCAACGTCCTTAGATCCTTACACATCCGACCTATAAATGTAGCTCATATTTATAGGCATCGGTGTTTTTTTTTTTTTAAATAAGTGTTTTTGATAATTTTAAAGAGTTGTTTAATTCATGTTACTCTAGTTTTATTTTTACACTTTGTTTCAAGCACTGTGTGACAGAATGGATAGTGTGTCGGCTGTCAAGTGTGGGTGAGTCAGGGCTTAGACTAACTAGCATCATTTGAAACATCGCTTAACTTTCTGACAAAACGCTTCATAATTTTGTATGATTATTGAATCTTTACTAAGGTAATACTAAATGTGTTTATAAGATGTCCATATTTTTTTTATCAAGACCCGAGTAGGGGAAAGTGGCAACAGCTAACACAAATGGTTAGTTTCCCTTAGGCTTGGCCTAGACAAAATGTATTACTTCCCCTTTGTATTTGGGGAAAAACTGGATAAGGGATACAACTCATAGAAAATAATAATTAAAAATAAATGAATACATAATTAGTACAATTTGCCAAACAGATATATTAATTAAATAATTATTTATAAACACATTTATGGCAAACTGAAATAATGTAAAGTTGAATATGTTTTTGTAAACAGATTGAATATTTTATAAAAATTTAAAAAATAAAAACTTTAGCTTTATTTAAGACTAAATTTAATATGATGGTAATTCTTATTATTTCAAACACTGAATTTCCACACACAAACAAAATATTTTTGGCTCCCTTTAAAAAGGGACAAATTAAACCTCGGTATTGTTTGTTTTGTTGTGAGACGACATGTAATAATGTTATTTTTATGGAGCCGCTCTATTTTCTATTCCAGGGGTCGGCAACCTGCGGCTCGCGAGCCGCATGCGGCTTTGGTATCAAGATGCGGCTCTCCAGCTCCTTGAACAAATACTAATAATCTAATTAAAACAAATATTTGAAAAAAAATGTTAGTGGCTCTTTAAAACCAGGGAAATTTTGAAAATTGTAACTTTTGGCTCTTTCGCTTTAAAAGGTTGCCGACCCATGGTCTATTCACTAACAATTTTTTTTATACCTCAGTGTTGTAGATTCACCAACACTTTCAAATAACATATTGGACTCACCAACACTTACATATAACATGTTGGACTCACCAACACTTACATATAAGATGTTGGACTCACCAACACTTACATATAACATATTGGACTCACCAACACTTACATATAACATGTTGGACTCACCAACACTTACATATAACATGTTGGATTCACCAACACTTACATATAACATGTTGGTCACACCAACATTTACATATAACATGTTGGACTCACCAACACTTACATATAACATGTTGGACTCACCAACACTTACATATAGCATGTTGGATTCACCAACACTTACATATAACATGTTGGATTCACCAACACTTACATATAACATGTTGGACTCACCAACACTTACATATAACATGTTGGACTCACCAACACTTACATATAGCATGTTGGACTCACTAAAACAGGCGACACTTGAACAAAAACATATTAGTGGAAATAATATTTTCTGTAGGCCAACCAGAACAAGCCTTCGCCCTTTTGAAGGTTAACAAAGGGGACAACTGGACATTGGATTGTTGATCTGTCGTCCACACAACTTGGTGGTTGACATAGAGGGTGATACACACACCCTCTTCACCCAGCTCAATGGTTGACATAGAGGGTGATACACACACCCTCCTCACCCAGCTCAATGGTTGACATAGAGGGTGATACACGCACCCTCCTCACACAGCTCAATGGAAGGGGGACAGTTTGCTCCCTATGTTATATAAGCAAACACGGTCATGTTGCCTGTAGAAATGTATTCATCTGTGATAGTGACAATACAGTTGGAGATTAAGATAGCAACTTAATGTAGGTCTTTGAGCAGGTAAAATCAGGTAGAGGATGGTTGTAATATTTATACGAGAAACATAAAAAAAAAACTATAAATAAACGGAATTTATAATTTGAATGTCCCTTTCAAAGGGAAGCCAGAAATAATCGTTAGCTTAATTGCAGCCATGGTTAAGCAATGAGCAAATTTATGGTTATAGTGTAACTTTCAAAATAAAGTTGGTGCTTCTTACAATATAATGTAACCATTTTTTTTAAAAATAAGTATGCAAAAGTTTAAAGGTTAAACATAAACCTATAAAAACATTTTAAACTTCAAAATATTGTATTTTAAGAAATGTATTTGTATAGAGTATTTAGTTAATTACTTATTTAGTAGTTATGGTAAACAACTGCCATAAGTTTTCTCCCTTACTGGTTTTTTCTTCATATTTACATGAGGCGGAGTAACACTTTTTTCTAGAGATCAAAATTTTCAAACAAATGAAACATTGTTTTAAATATTAGTAATAAAACAGATAGTATTAGTTACCTCACAAGTTAAAGACAGTTACAAGTACTATGGACGTTTCGACCCAAGGTCTTCGTCAGCACACAACAGTGTGATTACAGATTAGACAAATAAAGACAAACAGTAACACATTTTTTGACTTAGCTCGACAGTGAAAACACGTCTTGTCTGCTAGCCACGATATCCAAAAGAAAAGACGCGTGAGAAGGACGCTTGGACACCGTATAGGGGTGGGGTTGGGGGCGTGGTGTATGCGGGAGGGGGGGGGGGGTTGTTAGGTGAAAGATATCTGTTCATTCAAGCCATCGGGTGCCCGTGTACCAAATTTAAGTATTAGTACTATCTGTTTTATTACTAATTACATCAACCCCACTGCAGCTACCATTTGTTTTTTTAAATATTATCGATATCAAATCAACAAAGTTTGTTTAGATTGAATGCAAAGGCGTCTTAAAATTTAAAAAATATTTTTTTTTTGTAAACTAAACAAATATTGTTTAGACTGAATGCTTAGAAGGTTTGTAAGTAAGCAATCAGTTTTTCAATAAGAAGGCAGTTAGGTGGACGAATTATTTTTGTTGATATTTATTAGCTCACATACGTGTTTCTACCAAGTTATGGGACCTGACTGTCTATGTGGGTAATGTAGTAGAGCTCATCTGTCTCTTTGATCTCAGCTGTTGAAGGAATAATTTAACCAGCTCTGTGATGATCCGTCTTTACGTTGACGTTGTCTAGCATAATTCAGGTACCCAATAGACAGAGCTGAGTAGACTCCGACCTACCTAGTCATACACGGAATCCGAACTCGAGATTTTTCTGTTATCAGTTACAATCTAGAATTTAGAAAAGAAATTATAAATACATTATTTCCCCTGCAAATAAAAACAAGAAAAAAAATCTACATGGGAGGTAACTTCGTTTTGTCACCGCCAACGAGAAGTAACTCGCTTGTATCACCCCATTTTTCTCTAAAGCTTCGTTGGAAAGGAGACCATACATTAAAAAAAATGTTTGTAAGCAGTAGTTAATTAAAATATATTTTAAAATGACACATCTATTTTGTATTAGGGCTTTACCTTCAAATTTGAATGGCAAACTTTAAAATTTAGGTCACAATTTTAAAAAATTCGGAACACTAATAATGGAGCAAGTATTTAAAAGAAGCTACTACAAACGTTGTGTACCGGTACAGGCATTACCATCGTATAATGACTTTTCATAATGCTATAATGAGAAAAACGTTAATGAAAGATCCTTATTGTCATATCCGCACACTGTGACATCAACCCTGACAACAACACCAAAACACAAAGTTACTAATTTAATATAAAAAAAAACATGTTTGTATATAATAAAATAAAATAGACAATAGAGAAACCTAGACAATATACCATCCTCGCGCTCTACTTCTAGATAACCGTTTTAACATCTCATACATCTGTTATATAGTGAGTGTCGATGTTTTATGTATTGTATAACATTTACAAAATCATTTGTGAACAATAGATTGTTTTTTTTAATGTTATTAAAAACGGTAGGCCTATAACAAATCTATTTTCATAGAAATTTTTAGGTCTCGAGTTCGAAACCGTGTCCATGTCAGCAGAACGTACTGACCACACCCACACTTATTATGCCAAAGTGAAAAAAAAACATAAACTCTTCTTCATCTGCACAATAGATCGCTGGATCTAAAGTTGAGTCTTTACTTTATATCAACAATATTATACATACAATAGGTCTACAGATTTGGATCAAACCACAAGAAATCTCAGTCCTCTACAGTTTAGTAGCTAAAACACAATTTCTTGAGGAGAGTTTATTCTTCCATGTCTACGTATTGTTAACTGCTAATTGTTTTACAGGCGTTTTATTTTTGTTTGTCTAAAAAAACAAGATTATTTCTTAACCTGTTTTCATACATCATATGCATAGATTAGATACATTTTCTACGTATTAGTCTCTGCTACCGTAGTACAGACACCACGGATACTGAGCCAGCCTAATGTCATGTGAGAGTGTGACGCTCTACACTAGCCACACCACGTCTTGATGCTAAACGTCAGGTAATGTAAACACAGATGTTATATTTGATAGGAACATGTGCTCAAAGTTTTCTTAATAAATGTTTACCTTATAGTCTCCCATGTTGGACTCAACAACACTTACATATAATATGTTGAACTCACCAACACTTACATATAACATGTTGGACTCACCAACACTTACATATAACATGTTGGACTCACCAACACTTACATATAACATGTTGGACTCACCAACACTTACATATCAGATGGTGGACCCAACAACACTTACATATAACATGTTGGACTCACCAACACTTACATATAACATGTTGGACTCACCAACACTTACATATAACAAGTTGGACTCACCAACATTTACATATAACATGTTGGACTCACCAGCCAACACTTATTTTCTAAGCAATATTATTTAATTCTTACTTTTAGTCATAGAACAATCCCATTAGCTTTGAATTAAAATTAATTATCAAGTTCAGTTAACGTTAATTTGCTTCTGGATATTTCTGGATCTTAGTTTGTCAACTTAACGTGGTTAAAAAATTGCTAGAAAAATATATTTTGTTTTAAACTTTTACTTCAAAAAGGCGAATAATTAAGTTTAAAAATTAATACAAACATGACTCGATATGTAGATATGTGCATAATGCAGTATATTGTTGTTTTTTTTTTATATTTCACCATTTTAATGTACATAATTTTATAGAAATCACCAAATCGTGCAGTCTTCTTCTTCTTCTTTCTTAATTTTTAGTGTTGAAGGGGATCGAGATTTATCTGCCAGTGGGTTAAACTCGAGACTTTGTTCGAATTGATCAACTATGAGCTTTTTTGCCGACTCGACCACGCCTCCAACACAATTAAGCGGTACGTGTCAACTGGTTATGCGCCGTTGAGGCCATTGACTCCGATTTCAGCCTGCTTTTCTTTTTGGATTTGCTTCCATAGCCTTTGTCCAACCAAGAACAAACTACAAGGCAGCAGTTGTTTAATTTTGGAGTTGTCTCTCCTAGACGAGTGGCTGTCCCCAGCTAACGAGCCTCATCTGCCCCAGGGTTCGAACTCGAGACTTTTCGGATTAGCAACCATGAGCTTTACCGACTCGACCACGCCGACCCCAATCGTGCAGTAATATCGATTATTTAAACATTTATATTATATATATTATATATTTTTTCACACAGAATAAAGAAACAAGAACCATTTACTTTATTTAAATTATAGTTTTTTTGAGAAAGTAACAACGATACTTAACTACATGGCGATTCCTAAATTCATTATAGATGGTACACAATTCTTAATGCAAGGGAAATAATTTAACAAAATAAATTAAAAAAAAAAGAATAAAACAAAACTCAAAACAAAATTTACCATTTCTTTTACTGTTTAAATTATTAAATGAATATATTTTATAGTTGTTTTTTTAATGAGTATAACATTATTTTCTAACAAGTTGAATTTTTATCTTATTTTCACTTAGCATAAGATACTATAACTTTCTTTAAAAACAATCTTTATATACATAATGTTAAAATTGTTGAAGTGATTCTATTTGCATTTGTTCTTCAATCTTTGGCTCCCGTTAGAAAAGGGACAAACATAATCAACTAAAAATAATTCATAAAAAACGTTTTAATAACAGCTTTTATGTAATAATGCACTAAAAAGTAGAAAATAAATTAAAGACTACTATTTAAATAACTATAAAGAAAAGCGTGGGTCACTTTAGTACAGTGGTTCCCAACCTTTTTCGAGTGGCGACCCCCTTTTATAAAAAGTAAGTGACCCGCGACCCCCATAGAATTAAAAAGCCGAAATTTAATAGCATACTATTCACTAAACCCTCGTGGTTAAGTTTTTAATTTTAAAAAATTGTTGTTAACGCCAACCTATGTAATCAGTATCTTAATTTTGTTTTTAGTCGGAGAATAGTGTTGAAAATATATTCTCGAAAAGTCAATCAATTTTACGTTTGGGTATGAATGGTGAATACTACACCAAAATTGTGTCTGCAGTTTTTCATCTTACTCGGAATCATTCTGCAAATCAAAGAATTCATCTTGTAATTCATCGGGAATGCTGGCAACATCAAGGGAAGAAGAGAATGGGTAATGCGTAAATGCAGATTCTTCTATTTTCAGCAAAGAGAAATAGCGATGCAGTTCGTTTTCAAGAGATTCAAGATGCCCAGACATCGCTTCTTTCAAATTTTAATTATCTCACACTCAGATTCATTTACCACACCGCAGTGTTTCTCAAATTTAAAATATTTCTAAGATTTATTTTCTTTACCTATTTTGCAGCTTTGATTAAAATGCCCCGAGATTATCATGAAAAGTTATAATATTCGTTCATTTTCCCTGAAGGTTCAGGTTAAGCTTATTTTGATGTTCGAACATATCTGCTAGGTAAGATACTCTCTCTTTGTCGTTTTAAGTATACCAAAAAGTCTTGTTTCCTTTGCACTTCCAAGAACAATTTTATTTCAGATTTCAATTCAAAAACACAATTTACAACATTTCGTTTGACAGCCAGCATACTGTAGTGTAGAAGAGCAGAACCTTGTGAACTATATTAATGTTTTTTTGCTCAGTTCTTTAAAGGCTCCAGATTTTATATAATTTACGACTTATACTAGTAATGGACTCTTGATGTCGATTGGTTAGGGCAGTGGTTAAGGAGCTTAATCTTTTCTGTTTTCTGAAAGCCCGATTTTGAGCTAAACATAGATGGCGCACCATCCGTACAAACACCCACAGCGTTCTAACACATTTTAATCACCCAGTTTCAAAAAAGGTATTTATTTTCTCCATGCTATCTTCATTAAAGAGCAACTCTTCTTTGCTATCATCCGCATGAATATAGACACAGACCAGCAACTGCGAACACGAACTCACGTCTGTTGATTTATCAACTTGAAAAGCAAACAATGGTGAAAGCTTAATTTCGATAAAAATGTGTTATTTAACAATTACGTACAAGCAGCGTTTGATGAGATTTTCTCCTATTTTTTTTTTTTTTTTTTTTTTTTTTGCTCGGCATTTTCTATCGCGTCTTCATTTGATGCTTGCACTAAATGCTGGTGAAAACTTACTGCTCGATCAAGTCTCTGGCGTTTGCAACTAGTTTCTTACCGACGAAAGAACTCTATATATTTTTGTGTGTGTTCCGAATTACTCGTCTCAAATGGCGTTTTAGTTTTGAAGATTTCATAGATTCGTGACTGAGAACAACTTTGTACAGTGCGCTTTGTTTCTTCTCTATTACATTTCCAGTGATGTTAATGAAGCCGAATTTTAAAAATTCTCATAAATATGTATGTTTTGTTTCAAATTACTAAGGTTTAGTATATCAGTTGGCGACCCCCCAAAAAGACCTTCGCGACCCCCAGGGGGGTCGCGACCCCCAGGTTGGGAACCTGTGCTTTAGTACCTATTGGATACTTTACTAATATTTGAGAAGAGACCCACGCTTTTCTTTCTAGTTATTTAAATAGTAGTCTATAATTTATTTTCTACTTTTTAGTGCATTATTACATAAAAGCTTGTTATTAAAACGTTTTTTATGAATTTTTTTTCAGTACTTTAAATGTTTTATTTACAATAGAGTTACATGACTAAAAACCATTGCGCGCCTACTGAACGTGATGGCGCAGCTATTGAACGTACCGTGATGGCGCAGCTATTGAACGTGATGACTGATGACGCGTGTGGTGTGGTTGGCTAGGCATGCCTACAAATTCGGTCCATATTTTAATTAATTCATAAAAAATTAATTAGGCATCGAATTAAGTCAAATTTAGTTTCAGATTGCATTGTCTTCATGTCTTGACCCACGTGCCAAATGTGAATCGTATCGGTCAAGTAGAAGGGTCCGAATTTTCACTCCGGCGTTTCGGTCTAGACAGACTGACGACAGACTGACGAGGAAGTGAGTTAAATAAAAGCTTGTAAAACAGGGATTGGTAACATGCTGCTCGCGAGCCGCATGCGGCTCATTTGATTTCAAGTTGCGGCTCTCCCGTTCCATGCACAAATATTACGAATTATATTATTTAATTTACAAAACTCATGCAAAGTATGATACTGTAAAAAAAAAAAAAAAAAAAAAAAAAAAAAAAAAAAAAAAAAAAAAAAAAAAACTTAAACATAATTAAAACACTCATCACAGAACAATGAGAGTAGGTGAGGTAGAAAGTATACAGTCAGCTGACAGCCGCTTGAGCACCAGAATCCACGGTCGTGTGTTTTATTAATGTTATATTGTTATAATTGACTGATTGTAAATACTTGGCTCAGTGAAATGGTTTAAAATTATGAGTCAATAATTAACCTAGTGCAAAAGTTTAACAATGATTTAACTTTTAATACATGAAGGTTAACATAGAGTAATTAACATAGGAGCAAAGTTTTAACTCAGTCAGAGTAGCCTGAAATGGGCGACTGGTCTCCAGGGCGGCGTGGTCACATTTGCTCACACACGGACCTCTGTAGCGTCTAGGCTTTAGCCCCAAGCTGGCCGGCTGTAAAATGACAAACTTCCTAACATTTGTTTGATATACACATTCATTCAAACTTAAGACACATACAACGTTACTATTGTTACAAAGATAATACTATATTTACTATATTACATTAGCCTGACATAACGCCTGCCATACACATTACTAACAATATCGTTTTCTTTCATACATTGTTTTATACTAAATTTATACACATTCCATACTTATTTATTAATATACAGCAGTACAGTTAATAAAAATAAGTTTTCAATTACCTTCAAATGAAGCCACACAATCATCTACACACGTTGCCAAAAAGTAAGATTAATTTCTGTGTGGAGAACAAGTGCTTTAGCACCAAAATGAGTATAATTTTATGATGGCAAGTGTCTTAGCACCAAAAGAACGTGCAGGCTACCTCCATAGAGGGGAGAAGATAGGGTGACCGAACTGTGGCGTCCCTACCCTACAGGTCACATGACTCAGGCTCCGCCCTCATGATCGCAGTCTGAGGTCGAGGCCCGGTCAGCCTTACGATACCGCTGGACTCAGGTCCAGGTGTGTACCGTTACCTGTGGGGTAGCAAGAAGGGGGCGGGGAGTGGAGACACCATGATAGATATTTATAGCAAGAAGGGGAGACACCATGATAGATATTTATAGCAAGAAGGGGAGACACCATGATAGATATTTATAGCAAGAAGGGGGGAGAAGTGGAAACACCATGATATATATTTATAATCTATCATGAAACTTGCCACTGCCCATGTGCCTACTTTTTCGATTATCGTTAAATGTGAAATATTAATTTTATACAAAAGGCATTCCTCTAACTGTCAATATGCATTAATTTTACCTGAGTCACATAGTATTTTAATTATTATCTTCCTACAGTTGAGCTAGGTACTGGACTGTGGGGTACGAGTAGGTTGGAAGATAAGCCATGTGAGAAGCGACCGATATATTAATCCAAACGATACCCAAACCAGTTAGTCGGAGTTTGCCGTGTTGAGGCCTGCCTGGCTATGGGAGACACCTCCTGAGCCAGTGGTGTCCGTAATGAAAGTAAAACAACTTATTGGCTTCTAAGATGGATTGGGATAGTCCTATATTTATATTATGTGATTACTACTTTTATCATAGCAGAGCTAACTAAAACACATTGTGTGCGAAATATCTGTGTTTTTATATGAATCAACATTTAAAATAAAAAATGAAATTTATTTACCTAATACTTATGAAATACCAAAATATTGGAATATAATATTAGTGGCTCTCTAAAAACTGGAACATTTTATAATTTGTAACTTTTGGCTATTTGTCTCAAAGGGTTGCCGACCGCAGAACTAAGATCAGTGCAGATTCGTCCCTTTTGTGAGGGATCCAGTAATTAAGAAAAATAAGGATGCTACCAAATGTGGGTGAGCACATTTTAACACTAGTTAAACAATGATTCTTATAATAAAGCTAAAGTGTCTCTATTCTAAGTGAAAATATGGTAAAAGTTTTTTTTTCTATTTATAACTAATACAAAATGTTTGCATACTATATAATTGCATACATTTTAAAATTAAAAAACTAAATAAAAATGGTGTATTTTGTTATGAGTTGTTCGATTCTCATTTGTTTGAGCTATTTTGTTAAGTTATTTCCCTTACATTGCAAACTTATGTCCCTTCTGTAAGGGATATAGAATTAATTTTAAATAAAGGGATTTTCGCGTATTTATGCATCGTTATTTTTTTTTCTTACATAAAGAACATTTAACATTTTAAAAAAATAAGTAAATGGTTATTCTGAGTGAAAACGATACATACGATAAAGTTTGAAATAATTCGATATTACTGTAGGACATAGTGATTTATATAAAAAATGTTTTTACTTGTTTTTAATTCTTGTTTTATTTTGAAAGTTTACTGAATTAATACGTTTGAATTTTATAAAGTTCTGTATACAAAAGAAGTAAAGCAGTATGTTAGAAAAAAAAAGTGCTAACACACTAGATATAATACTCTTTGTCGGGCAGCAGTAGTACATTTATTTTAAAAGTCATTTCGCTAGATTTTACTGCACATATCGTACTTAAAAATAGGTCGTTTATTATTGTTGTAATTCTTCTGCGAAAACAAAACAGTAGCGTATTTTCGTTTAAGTAAAACTTTAGGTGTACACGAATACAATCATGGTTTCTAGAGACACAAGCCATCGGTACCCGTTACACGTCAATTATAGGCCTGTATATTTTTATATGTTTTACTTGTTTGAGAAAAACAAATTTTTATAAAAAAAAAGTTATTGGTCAAATATGCTTTACTACACGTTGAACGATTTTAGTGACAAAGCAATGAAATTACTAAATAGTTAAAAATCCGACATATTTAATATAAAATAGCCTTCCAATATTTATTATAAAAACCAAAATATATACATAATTAGTCAACACAACACCACATTAATTTAATATTATTAAATGCACACACTGATTAAGAGACTTAAATAAGTCCATTAAAAACCCGGCTGTTCAATTGAATTTATGTTGTTTTTCAAACCTATTTATTTTTATTTTTTTTTGCCGCAAAAAATGGTATACATTTCATAGCGTACATCCTGATAAATAAATATATAGTTTTAAAACACATTTGGCTGAAATAGTTCATTTCTTCATTTCTTAAATTGGATTATGCGAGTCTTATTTAAGATGACTTCCTTAGGGTGACAGGACAAATGATCTTAGGCCAAATATCTCACAATATCTCAAGATAACTTTACAAAAGTCACGACATATTATCAGATAGCATAACTCTACACCAACCACCAGATAAACACTCCACATGTCTGACTAGATAGAGGCACTGACAAGTCGACCCATACATATTGGCTCAAGACAAAAACTAAATGTCCCACGACAAAATAGCTAACAGCTAAATTGTCAACTCAAGAATCTTCTAGATATCAAATTGCATTTATTTTAATTTGTTTTTGTAAGTTTACAATACAAATGTTAAACATATATGTTTTTGTTTGTGTGTATTTGTATTTGTGTCATGGTTATTATTTTTTTCTTTTTTTTTTTGTCTGTGGAAAGATCCCTTTTTTTTTAAATACTAGCGGTGCTGAACTATTTTAAAATGTCTTTCAGCATAACATTAAAAAGTCTATTCATACCTTGCTCATTAAATCATTATGGATGTGTTTCCTGAGGGTGGAGCCCGAAGCGGGTCGTCCCACCCACCCATTTCTAACTACCCTACGCCGGACTAAACTGTTTATATCATTCTATACATAGGAGCGGGTAATATGTCTGAACATATACCAAGACGATAAATACATATTTCACCACATAGTCAAGTGGTTGTCACGTAAAGTTGGCTTGCCTATTGCCTGATGTTGTACTATCTAATGTATACAGATGGCTTTACTATTGTCTTATGTTGTACTACCTAATCTATACAGATAACTACTATATTGCCTAATGTTGTAGTACCTGATTTATACAGATGACTTGCCTATTGCCTAATGTTGTACTCCTAATCTATACGTAAAGATTGCCTATTGCCTAATGTTATACTACCTATTTTATACCGATGACTTGCCTATTGACTAATGTTGTACTACCTAATCTATACAGATGGCTATGTTTTAAACGTGGAACCATTTGATTACGTTACCTGCCCGTACATAATAAAATTTGAAAAACGAGGTAATTTATTAGGTTTAATACCAGTTTTATATAATGATTGTTACAGGTTATAACGATGCCATTGCTGTCCACTAATTGTTACACATTCCTCATCCTTTCTCACATCTTGTTCAGTGGTTCTAACTACGTTTTCATCTAGACCAGCAGTAGCATGTACCGTTTTAACTGAACAAATGCGCTCCATAAAACCCTCAACATGAGGGGAAACAATCCAACCTATGTATCATCATACAACTTTCTAACGCTAACACAGTGGACACAGACGACACCCGAACAAAAACATAGTAGTGGAAATAATATTTTCTGTAGGCCAACCAGAACAAGCCTTCGCCGTTTTGGAAGTTAACAAAGGGGACAAAGATTGTTGCTCTGTCGTCCACACTAAAATACATTAACTATAGGTTTAATTTCCCTTTTTCTTTTTTTTTCGTTCAATTTTGCTTAACTTTTTTTTTTTTACTTTTATTTGCAATTTAAAACAAGTGCAACAACATCAGCATATTTTATATTTTTCTAAATGTTCTTAAAAAAACATATCAAGATGAATTTACAAATGTATACACCTTTTTTACTAAATTTTATCATCTAATGAAACCATTTTGTCCGTATGTGCGTATTAATAATAAGTATGTACATGGTTATCATATTTGTTTTATATATGTTGTTATACAAAATGTTAAGGGATAATCAGTAAAAGGGGTTAAAGTAAAATGATAGTGTTGGAATCCGGATGAGGGGGGATTGACAGAACTTGTTTAAGTGGTGAGCACAGCGTGTCATATTTGAAGAGTTGTCCTTCTCGCTGTTTATGTTCTGTCGTCTGCATATATGTAAAAAATGGATCTGTCTGGGTTGAGGATGTAGAATATTTGATTGTGGCAGGGGTCGTTGTCGGGGTGCTGGTCGTTGAGGTGTTTTTCTATGTCGTATTTGGTGTATAGACTTGTTAGGCAGTATCCACATTGGAAGACAGCGGTGTCTGGGTGTTTTAGTACGTGGTGCTTTATTGCTCCTCTGCTTTTGATCAGATTGTTGCAATGCGGGCATTTACTCGTATCAGGATGGGAAGTTTTTGTATGTGTTTTACACTCGCTGGCAATACTGAAACTGTGAAAGCAATAACCGCAGCTCTTGTCTTTTCCATGAGTTAAAGGTTTGGGAATTTGAATTGGTTCAGTGGTAGTTTCTTGTTGCGGCTGGGTTTCTAAGGTGTTTGTCAGGCGATCGAAGATTTGATTCGCGAGTTTTTTTGTAAATTTTCCTTGTTCTGTGGGGCTGATTTCATTTTTTCTTTTCATTGACGTGGTGTTATCTATTTCTGAATCTGGGCTTTGCGTTTCTCCAGTGTTTTGGATTTTTGTTGATGTAGTTAGTTCGGGTCAGCCGTACTTGGGATCGCTTTTTGGTTCGACAGGTTAGGGGTTACCAATGTTTGCTGCGGTGTGGGTGGTGCTCTAGGTGGTTCTGTTAAAATTGTCTGTGAGGATGGTTGTTGAGTTGGTTCCTGTATTGTTGACAGGTGAACATTGGGTTTTGAATCTGGTGTTGATGATTGACAGTGGTTGGTCCAGTGTCTGTCCGAGCCGCACACCTGACAGGCTTGGCGTCTTCCTGGCAGTGCGATGAGGATATTACGCGCTGTGTCTTTGTATGTAATTTGGATGTAGTGTGGGATGTGTTGTGGATTGTCGTTCTGGATGGTGAATCTGCGATTGTTTGTGTGCGGGATTGTGGTTATTGTAGGTGTAGATTTGCTGACTGTTTGCAGTGCCTTAATCAGTGTTTCGTTGCTCAGGGCTGGCGGGACCCATCTAAGGGTTCCGATGATTTTGTCCTTGTGGTATCTGTCGAAATTCAAAGTGTATGGGCCGTGTGTTTTTGTGGTGCCGTCCAGATCCGCTACATCAAACTCGTTGGACGAGAAGTACCAGGTATCCCCTCGTCCATAGTTGAGCAGCAGGATCTGGTGTGGGCTAATGATATTGCGCAAGAGGTGACCAGGGATGTTCTGGTGGTTGGTTGATTGGATGGTGACTTGAATTACTGTAGGCGAGTCGAAGAGCTCAGGAGCTATTTCATCAGACTGGTCTATTGTGATTGTTGTCTTGATATCTGAAACTGAAAGAGTTTGGGCCCAAGTTTTCATTAAGCCACCCGTACCGTAGTCCGGGTGGCTTCTCTCCGGATCTCTCGACCTAGAGCAGGGGTCGGCAACCTTTTGAAGTGGAAGAGCCAAAAGTTACAATTTTCAAAATTTCCCTGGTTTTAAAGAGCCACTAACATTTTTTTTTTTTATTTTCAAATATTTTTTTTATTAAGATTATTAGTATTTGTTCAAGGAGCTGGAGAGCCGCATCTTGATATCAAAAGAGCCGCATGCGGCTCGCGAGCCGCAGGTTGCCGACCCCTGACCTAGAGCAGGGGTCGGCAACCTTTTGCAGCGGAAGAGCCAAAAGTTACAATTTTCAAAATTTCCCTGGTTTTAAAGAGCCATTAACATTTTTTTAATTTCAAATATTTTATTGTTTTATTAAGATTATTAGTATTTGTTCAAGGAGCTGGAGAGCCGCATCTTGATATCAAAAGAACCGCATGCGGCTCGCGAGCCGCAGGTTGCCGACCCCTGACCTAGAGGGAACAAAAAATGGGCGCAACCCCATTGTTGACTTTCGTGACAGTTGCATAGTCCATTTCTAGTGCATGGAGATGAGGACTCGGTGCATTTGCTCAACGTCCCGGCAAGACCAACTTTAGAAACGATCCCTTTTTCTAGGGAGCCAGAGATATGTACTTTAAATGAAGTAGATTTTTGAAAGATGGTCGAGGTGCAAAAATTATTGTTAGTATTAAATAAAATAATCTAGTGTTTGTAATTTATAATTAAACATAAATTTATATTACATATGTAAAAAAATTAAGAAAGTAATAAAAGTTTCATTAAACATGTAAAAGATATAATAATTTTCTTTACTAGTTGTAAATGTTTATTGACTGCTATATTAATTAGATATGCATATATTTCTTACAAGCCATTGCTATAAGTTGTCTCCCTTGTTAGTTTTTTTAAATTAAAATATTTAACATAGGGGAAGTAATGCATTTTGTCCATGCCAAGTTAACTTGCGCTTGCCGCTGCTAAAAAAAAGGAAAAAAAGATAAACATTTTCTAAATAGATTAAACATTGTCTTAAATATTCATTATTTCAACTGAGCAAATGATGTTTAGACAGAATGCTTAGACGCTTTGTAAGTAAGCAATCAGTTTTTCAAATCGATGGCAGTTAGGTGGACAAAATATTTGCGTGTAAGTATTAGCTCAGATACATGTTTCTATCAAGTTTTGGGGGATTTTCGGTAACTGGAAGTGGTGTAAGTTACCGGTTAAACGTCCACTGATGTCATGTGATGGGGTCCACCTTGTGAGGCTAAAGATCTGTACTGTATCGTAATACAAAAACTCTAGACGATAGTCATAATATCTATAGAGTCGATGGGCCCGTTGTTTAAACCACTGTACATACGTCTGGCCTTTCGCTCAAGAAGTTTTAAAAAACGGTAAACAATAACGGCCTCGTTTTAAACAGCTGCATTCATTGGATATTTATAAAATATCACAATTTTGATGTACTTACAGGTAAAAAGACGTGTGGTTATCTAAAGTTTATGATACCTTTTAAACTGCTTAAGAGTCAATATTTCAGTACAGAAGGTTTCAGTACTGTCGTGAAAGGGTATGGCTGAAGGGACATAATGAGTTCAAGTCCGTGTTCTTTGAATTGACCCCTAGTCAACCGCCCTTCACTATGTAGTTTATCATATTGCAGGTTAACATGTGCATTCTGCCCGTGTCTTCGCGTGGTACTCGAGTACTTAGTTGATTTAAATATATTCCAGGTATAGAAGTAGCATAAGAACATCCCGCGATTGGAATACAGTATTATTTAATACGGTGTAGATGCATATTATATCTACCGTCGATGCCGGCTTCTATGAGTGAGAAAAACTAAGACAACTATACTTTTTTAATTAAGTTATTCATTGTAACAATTATAAGATCGTTATAAACTGTTAAATTATAACGTCGTTATAAACTTCCATTCATGTGTTTTAAAACGACACAGGCGAATAACGTTAGGTTTGGGAGTGTGGGTGTACTGCCCGCTTAAGGCTATGGAGACGTATTTGGTTTTCTGTTCAGTTAGTCAAAATGTATTCCACTTTTTTTTTTAACTATACGAGTCTCAGTGTACCCCACTGACAGTGATGTGTGTAGGATTTTTTTTAATAAGAGTTAAGCACGAGGGTAGTGCATGAACAATACGGACAGGTAACATATAGCACGAGGGTTGAACATGAACAATACGGACAGGTAACATATAGCACGAGGGTTGAACATGAACAATACGGACAGGTAACATATAGCACGAGGGTTTAACATGAACAATACAGACAGGTAACATATAGCACGAGGGTTGAACATGAACAATACGGACAGGTAACATATAACGCGAGGGTTGAACATGAACAATACGGGCAGGTAACATATAACACGAGGGTTGGACATGAACAATACAGACAGGTAACATATAGCACGAGGGTTGAACATGAACAATACAGACAGGTAACATATAGCACGAGGGTTGAACATGAACAATACGGGCAGGTAACATATAACACGAGGGTTGGACATGAACAATACAGACAGGTAACATATAGCACGAGGGTTGAACATGAACAATACAGACAGGTAACATATAGCACGAGGGGTGAACATGAACCATACGGGCAGGTAACATATAACACGAGGTCGGGTGTCACCCGGTGCGGCACTTAATGGTGTCACCCCCCCCCCCCCAGAGGCATAGAGACCCTTCCCAGGGACAAACTTTCAAATTTTCGATGTGTGCCCCCCCCCCCTCAAACTTTCGATTTGCACCCCCCCCCCCTAGAGTTTTCGATTTGCAACACCCCCTCAAACTTTCGATTTGCAACCCCCCCTCGAGTTTTTTTCTATATATTTTTCTATTTTCTGCCTTGGTGTCACCCCCCTAAATGGTGTCACCCGGTGCGGTCCGCATCCCCCGCCCCCCCCCTCGCTACGCCCCTGGTTGAACATGAACAATACAGACAGTTAACACATAGTACGGGGTTAAACATGAACAATACGGACAGGTAACATCGTATAATGAACATTTATCCACCCATACTATACACTACAAGAATACATTGACTTACAAACTCAAGAAAACAGTGGCATCCAATCGCTCCAGATTATCCTACACTACTCGCACTATATAATATGGACTGACTGCTAGCGTAAATATTGGAGTGCAGTGATTTGTTCATATTTAACGCTACTTATTTTAAATAAAATATCAAATGTATTTACTTAATCCTTATAAAATACCAAAATATTGAATATAATATTACTGGCTCTTTAAAAACCTGAGAAATATTGTAAATTGTAACATTTGTCTCTTCGTCTCTAAGGGTATCCGACCGCTGGGCTAAGATCAGTGCAGATTTGTCCCTTTTGTAAGGGATCCAGAAATTTAAAATGGAAAACCAACAAGCGCATGTGATTGAGCATATTTTAACACAACTTAAATAATGATTCTAAAAATAAAGCTAATGTATCTCTGTTCTAAGTGAAAATTTGGTAAAAGTTAAATTTTATTTTTTATCTAAAATGAATACAAAATTGTGTGCATACTATACGATTGCATACATTTATATGTAAAACAATAAATAGATATGGTGTATTTTGTTATGAGGTGTTCGATTCGTTTTTATTTGAGCTATTTTGTTAAGTTATTTCCCTTGCAGTGTAAAAGTATGTCCCTTCTTTATGGGATATAGAGATAATCTTAAATAAAAGGATTTTAATGTAGTAATGCATCGTTTTTGTTTTTTTTTACTTAGAGATCTTTAAAAAAAAGAAGTAAAAAATTATTCTGAGTGAAAACGATATTTAAGATAAAGGTTGAAAAATCGATATTACTATAGGACATTGTGATTTATATATAACTAGTGTGCCCTTCCCGCGCGTTAATGCGGTCTTAAAAGTTTAAACAAATTAAAGAAACACATTATGAAAGTAATAATGACATGACATTTACATTTTTTATTGAAACTTATCATTCCTTTAAAAAAGGAAGTATTATTACATTTAATTTGCATCTTCAAAAATGTATAAACTAATTTTATACGGAAAAATATTCAGTTTCTGGCAGTGTTTCTTCCAGACTTTTTTCTTCGGGGGGGGGGGGGGGGGCGAGGGGGGACGGGGACACTGTTAAAAATATATATTTTCTATAAAAATGTCATTTCGTTCGGCGGGGGGGGGGGGGGGGGTAGACTTTTTTTGGGGAGCTTAGCCCCCCTCCCCCCCCGAAGAGATGCCTGGATAATTTTCTATTTTTAGACAAGGCTGTGTTTGTGTGGTGTCTCTTGTTTCTAAGAATAGCCTGTATGCTCGTACAAGGGTAACTTTTCCCATTGTTTATTTACAGTCTGGTAACACGAGGAGTGGTAAATACAAACAACTTTTTGTAGAAGTAGATAAACAAAGGGATTATGACGTAATGGTTTATTTTCATTAGCAGCACCAGACCAGAGTCGTAGCGAGGGGGGGGGGGGGTTGTATATGTTCCCGGGCGCCGACCTTAGGGGGCGCCAAAATGGGTTGGAAAAACAAATTAAAATCTCATTTTAGCAGCGATTTTGAATTACAAATATAAAAAATATATGGGGAGGGGGGGGGGTGTGATAATAGAAAGTTTGAGGGGGGGGGGGGGGTTGCAAATTAAAAGTTTGTCCCAGGGCGCCGGGAAGGGTGCAACGCCTCTGCACCAGACTAGCGGTTGTGGTGTCACTCAAAAAATTTTAGCGATTGGTTATTGCTACACAGTTCAACTTAAGTTAATTAAGGTAACCCTTACCTTTTAATTAATTGTAATATATTTGAAAGTTATAGTGCACGATTGGCCTCAGACATGTAATGTACAGCGTCAGTTTGCCATGCCATGTTCGCTTTAGAATTACCGTTTTCAACATCGGCTTGTGAGGACTGATACAGATTTACAATAGTAATATTTCTTTCTTAGATGCAGCCTACTTAAATTCATTTAAGATAGTTTGCTTATAAAAAGAACTAATATAAAACGTCTAATTACAATCTTATTTTTAAACCTGAAAAATGCAAATGTGTAATTCAAAGGTGATTCAATGGATTTGTTTTTCATAGGCGTGGTGGATTGAGGGGGTTTGGGCTTTTAAGTAGAACTGAAATACATTTTATAAATATTATAAGCAGCTGGTATGTTATGTAGAGTACAATGAGACACAACAGATCAAACATTCTTCCTTTTTAAACATCTGTATGTATATCTGCTTGTATTGCAGTCCTCCCACATCTTTGTTTTACAATTTTAATTTGTCCCGTTAATTTTTTTTTTTTTAATATAATTCCTTCCATTGTATGGATAGGTTGCATGTTTTAAAACATAATGTAATACATAGTATAACATTAATGCATAAAATATCAGTTCAATTGTGACTAATACAAAACGTTTAACAATGATATACAAAACGTCTAATATTTGTTGTATTTCAAAAATTCTTAGATTAAGCATGTTCAAATTTAATACTGAACAAAACGTCTAAAATTGTTTCTAGTTAAGACATAGGGTGATGATGTGCCATGTGCGCCTTCATGCCTTCTTCGGTGAGGTATATTTCGCATGGGATGCACTGTATGATGGTTGCATTTTTGTGAGAAGTTCGATAGTGGGTTCCTATGTTGTTGTGTATTTTTCGGTCTTTACAGATGGTGTCCCGTTAAGGAATCCAAAATGTTTTTAATAAATTTCACTTACATAACTGGCTTAACATGTTGCTATTGAAAAATATATAACTACTTAAAACAAAATAATAGTAAAGTTCTTATTATTGGAATTAAATTAAGATAAAGTTAATAGCTATTTGAAAATAAATAAATTACACATAATGTCGATTAAAACAAACTTGATAAAAATAATGTTTTGTAAGAAGAGAGCAACAAATGGTATACTTTGTTACTTTTTTTACAAGTTTATTTTGTAAAAATAGCAAATTGTAAGCTGATAGTCTCCCCTGTAATAGCAAACAAAATATTAAAGGGAGGTAAAATATTGAATATTGTATCCCGGCGCCCGCATTGTACCAATGTGTTTACATGTGTAACCGAGGGTGAGATGGTTTATGATTCGTAGTTGTTTGTGTGTGTTTCTTGTTTCCATCCTGCCGACGACGCCAAATGTGACAGACGTGTGACGTACCTTGATAGGTTGTGTTGTACCCCTTCTCGCAGCACCTAGATGCGACAGAGATGTCTTACCACCTGTCGTGTAGGTATTTGTCCACGACTTAGGAATTCTGACGCTAGGCCGTGGACACCTCATTTAGCATTGACACATCCGATTTGTCTAAAGAATCACACTCTGACTGCAGGTTCGAGATTACAACACTTTATTTCTTGATGAATAATCAGTTCCAAAAATAACATGAAAATCAACAGACCACCAATATCACTAGTCCACACACTGTATCACTCCGTATCTCAGGTTCTACTGACACTGTTCTCTGTCAGTGCTGCACTCAAGGTACTCTATGACCGAGCTGGTCACAATCCCCAATCAAACACGCATCTTTTAGTTGCACCTATGACCACCACAGCATAGACCATCCACATGTTTACCAACTAGTATTCTATTTACACACAAGGAAAAGAAACTAGTTTAACAATGTCTGATCTAATGTGTAGGGCAAAAAAGTAAGTTATAATAATAAAAGAGAAATAAACATCAAGATCATGAAAGGAGTAAAAGGGTGAATACATGTATATTTATAAAGATTGCAGTCTATAAAGCTAGATATTACCACGGGGTTTATTTTCCACTTGTAAAAAGGATTTCAGTAATGCATAATTTGACAGTTTAATACAATGTGTTGAAATATGTTTGATGATATTATAAGTACAATGTTAGTAACCATCAGACCAGAAATCTAGTTTAAGTAGTTTGGAGCTGGGGTCGATCTTTTTCCAGGTTCTGTATCTTTTTGTAAACAAGAAATGATTCGAATTTTAGATACTCGTTTGATAAGGGGATATAACCGATGTAATGATGGGACGGTGGAATATTTAAGCAGTTATTTCCCTTTTATCGTTCACGATGTTTTTTTTCCCTCCATGATGGTATCATTGAAAGAGATGATTTATATCAGTGTGGGGATGGAGGTTTTTGATACGTAGGTTTATTATTTTGTAAAATGGAAAGGATGTGGGAAAAGGGTTTAAATTGCCTTTTACTTGTTATAAGAGTTTACAGTAATACATATTTAATAGTCTAATACAATTTATCCAAATAAGTTTTTGTTTTATCATAAATACAGACATAAATATAATAATAAATCGGCAAATAAATACATTCATACATAAAGAGTTTGGTTTTATAAGTTGAAGTCTTGTTTTCATTTGCAGGGGCAATAATTTAATTATAATTTTGTTTTTAAACTCTAGATTGTAACTGATAACAGAAAAATCTCGAGTTCGGATTCCGTGTATGACTCGGTAGGTCGGAGTCTACTCAGCTCTGTCTGTTGGGTACCTGAATTATGCTAGACAACGTCAACGTAAAGACGGATCATCACAGAGCTGATTAAATTATCCCTTCAACAGCTAAGATCAAAGAGACAGCTCTACTACATTACCCACATCAAACAAAAACAATTCGTCCACCTAACTGCCTTCTTATTGAAAAACTGATTGCTTACTTACAAACCCTCTACGCAACATTTGTTCAGTTTAAAAAAAAATAATTGTTTAATTTCAAGACGCCTATGCATTCAATCTAAACAAACTTTTGAGATCGATAATATTTTTAAAAAATGTTTCATTGTTTGTAAAATGTTCATCTTTTTTTTTTATCAGCGGATAATACAAGTAGGTTTGGCCTCAAAGTGTTACTCCGCCCATTGTAAATATGAAGAAAGAACCAGTAAGGGAGAAAACTTATGTCAGTTTTTTACCATAACTACTAAATAAGTAATTAATTAAATACTCTATACAAATATCTTTCTTAAATAATAATATTTAGACGTTTAAAATGTTGTTATTGATTTATGTTTGAACTTTAAAACTTGTGCATACCTATTAAAAAATATAGGTTAAATTATATTGTAAGAAGCACTAGCTTTATTTCAAAAGTTACACTATAACTATAAACTTGCTCGTCGCTAGATCATGAGAGAATTACTTATCAAGGTTATTTCTGGCTCCCTTTTGAAAGGGAAAATTAAAAATATAAATTCCGTTTAATGATTTTTTTTTTGGTTGGTTCTTAAATAATTAACCTGACTCTACCTGCTCTAAGACCTCGCTTTAGTTGCTATCTTAATCTCTTACTGTATTGTCACTATCACATATGAACACATTTCTACAGGCAACATGACCGTGTTTGCTTATATAACATAGGGAACAACCTGTCCACCTTCGATTGAGCTGGGTGAGGAGGGTGTGTGTATCACCCTCTATGTCAACCATTGAGTTAAGTGAGGAGGGTGTGTGTATCACCCTCTATGTCAACCATTGATGAGGGTGAGTGTATCACCCTCTATGTCAACCTCTGAGCTGGGTGAGGAGGGTGTGTGTATCACCTTCTATGTCAACCATTGAGCTGGGTGAGGAGGGTGTGTGTATCACCCTCTATGTCAACCATTGAGCTGGGTGAGGAGGGTGTGTGTATCACCCTCTATGTCAACCATTCAGGAGGGTGTGTGTATCACCCTCTATGTCAACCATTGAGCTGGGTGAGGAGGGTGTATGAATCACCCTCTATTTCAACCATTGAGGAGGGTGTGTGTATCACCCTCTATGTCAACCATTGAGCTGGGTGAGGAGGGTGTGTGTATCACCCTCTATGTCAACCATTGAGCTGGGTGAGGAGGGTGTGTATATCACCCTCTATGTCAACCATTGAGCTGGGTGAGGAGGGTGTGTGTATCACCCTCTATGTCAACCACTGAGTTAAGTGAGGAGGGTGTGTGTATCACCCTCTATGTCAAACATTGAGCTGGGTGAGGAGGGTGTGTGTATCACCCTCTATGTCAACCATTGAGCTGGATGAGGATGGTGTGTGTATCACCCTCTATGTCAACCATTGAGGAGGGTGTGTGTATCACCCTCTATGTCAACCATTGATCTGGGTGAGGATGGTGTGTGTATCACCCTCTATGTCAACCATTGAGCTGGGTGAGGAGGGTGTGTGTATCACCCTCTATGTCAACCATTGAGCTGGGTGAGGAGGGTGTGTGTATCACCCTCTATGTCAACCATTGAGGAGATTGTGTGTATCACCCTCTATGTCAACCATTGAGCTGGGTGAGGAGGGTGTGTGTATCACCCTCTATGTCAACCATTGAGGAGGGTGAGGAGTGTGTGTGTGTATCACCCTCTATGTCAACCATTGAGCTGGGTGAGGAGGGTGTGTGTATCACCCTCTATGTCAACCATTGAGTTAAGTGAGGAGGGTGTGTGTATCACCCTCTATGTCAACCATTGAGCTGGGTGAGGAGGGTGTGTGTATCACCCTCTATGTCAACCATTGAGTTAAGTGAGGAGGGTGTGTGTATCACCCTCTATGTCAACCATTGAGCTGGGTGAGGAGGGTGTGTGTATCACCCTCTATGTCAACCATTGAGCTGAGTGAGGAGGGTGTGTGTGTATCACCCTCTATGTCAACCATTGAGCTGGGTGAGGAGGGTGTGTGTATCACCCTCTATGTCAACCACCAAGTTGTGTGGACGACAGGACAACAATCGTATGTCCAGTTGTCCCCTTTGTTAACCTTTAAAATGGCGAAGGCTTGTTCTGGTTGGCCTATAGAAAATATTATTTCCACTAATATGTTTTTGTTCAAGTGTCGCCTGTGTCCACTGTGTTAGCGTTAGAAAGTTGTATGATGGTACATAAAGCGCTCTATTCATTTCAAAGACAACGCCACATACAGCTATCAAAATGTTCGCACAAGAACGCAATAATTGAAAAAACTGCATCACTTTTGTTACATCAATTTTCTGCCTCTTATCATATTGTTTGTGTTCTTTGTAATAATAAAAACAATTTTTATAACAATTTCTTCTTACCGGAAATATATGATGATTTATTGTTAAGAAGAATAAAGATCAGTCTGAGAAAAAAATATATTAAAAGTGTACTTGCAGCTATAAATAATGACCTTTGTGTTTTAAAATGTGTTTTTCATTTTTACATAGTTAACAATAGAAATAATAAAACAACGATTAAATAATAAAAATGTGTTTTTCATTTTTACATAGTTAACAATAGAAATAATAAAACAACGATTAAATAATAAAAATAAATAAAATACCCACCTCTATATCATAAACTTGTTTCAATTTCCTTCATTGTTCGATTACTATATAGGTATTAATTTTGTAAACATAGATTCCATCATTACCCGGAGTGTTGCCTGAATAAAACACTGTTCTATACTGACACCATGGCCATTACATTCTGTTGACGTGCTACCATCAGTTGTTTGAGTTTTTGAGTTTTCTCCATCATATGAGTGTTGTCTCAAGCTACAGAGCGTTATCTCGGATTTTTTTTTAGGATTAACATCATTGAGCTTTATCGCACACCGAATTTATTACCATCAGCCGACAATAAACCTTCCCAGATAATATTTGCTAATTTATCAACAGTTGTTGTACCCTTTTCAAGAGGTCAAAAATTAAAATTTAAAATCAATAGAAAAAGTGATGTTGCGTCATAGCTTCAATCTGTGGAGAACAATGTGAATAAAAGTTTCATTTGTCTACTTTCTAGTAAATGAAATGATTAAAATAATTAATACTCAACAAAAGTATTAAAAATGTTCGAAAAACAACCCACATATCGCATGCTGTATGCGGTTCATTCATCTATTTTAATTTTTTTATCTTGTAGTTTGTTTTATGAAGGGGAAGGAAATAGGCTTGCACTACAGTCTAATCAAACAACTGGAGTTTGATAACACAAAACTGTACTTTCCTTCCATTACCGATTGTCCAACAACATATTTGTTGTCTATACCGAAGTACCTTAAATGCTATACATTTAAAACAAATAAATAAAAATAAAATTTTGTATTGTGTTTTTGCACTTTTTAGATTTGTATTCACAGCTGTTAATTCGTTTCGCTGCAATTTTTTTTTTTTTTTGATGTCTCGTTCTAATGAGAATTTGATCTAACAGACATGTATGTCACGGTGGCACGTACGGAAGTCATCCTGTTTAAACACACACACACACACACACACACACACACACACACACACACACACACACACACACTCACACACACACACACACACATTGGGCACTAATGCAAAGCCAGACTCTTTTGACTCATTAAAGGTTACTGTCAAACTTAGTTTCTTGTTCATTACCGCAAATAGGCTGTTGTAAAATTCATAAAGAAGAAAGACACGAGACAGACCTCTTCTTTAAGATAATGTCAGAAAAATGCTGAAGTCGATACAATAACCAAGTGTACTCAATTATTTAAATATTTTTGATCATGCTTAATAAAACAAATATAATGTTTAGCGGTATGTTTTCCAAAACAAAGCTAACGATGCCGTTTATTTTTTATTTATTTTTTTTTTTTTATTTGTACAGAAATAAAGAAATGACATAAACGTTAAGCGTGTTGCAAATTTTAACACTACTTAAATAAATATTAATAAAATAAAGCTAATGTTTATGAATTATATGTGAAAAATATGGTACAAGTTGTATTTTATTTTTTACCAAAACTAGAACACATTTTTTGCCTTTTGAATAATTGCATACATTATATAAGTAAAACAGTAATAGACATGGCGCATTTTGTTATGAGTTGTTCAATTCGTATTTGTTTGAGCTATTTTGTTAAGTTATTTCCCTTGCATTATAAAATTGTGTTCTTCTGTAAGAGATCTATATTTAATAAAGGGATTTTCTTGCAGTTATGCATCGTTTTTTCTTACTTAAAGAGCATTTAACTTAAAAAAAATAATAAGGAAATGGTTACTTTGAGTGAAAACGATATATAAGATAAAGGTTGAAAAACTGGATATTACTGTAGGACATTGTGATTTATATAAAAATGTTTTGTTTTACTTTTCCCAAATTTTCGTGCAAAATTTTTAATTAAATAAAGTTCACAAACAAGCATCATATTGTCAAATTGAATATTACCAGACATTGTAGTGTTACACGCTTGGAAGGCGGAATGGGTGGATCGCATCCGCCCCGCCTTGCGACGTCTCTGAGTAGGGCATATTATGTATAGTTTAATTTTGAAAAAGGCCCGGCTTAACACATTCTTGTGTAGATTTACATGCAAGGGAATTATCTAAAAGAAATTATTTAAAAAAAAAATTAATATAAAAAAAAATAATTATTATTAAAACATAGTTATTTAAGCTTGTTCCTCAAATGTATAAAACTGAAAAAAATTAGTCAGGAAATTTTTACTACTTTATATTATACAAAAATACAAGTTGGACGAATTTTCAATATGATTAGAGACACTATAGTTTTATTTTTAGAATAGTTGTTTATGTATTATTAAAATACATTTAATCATGACCATTTCAAAAGGACCTTTACCTATTTCTGGATCCCTGACAAAAGGGACACAAGTGAATTTAAATTTATAGACATGTGGAATAGTTATGTGGTGTAAAGCTATCTCATTAATTAAGTATTGAAAGAAAAACTTAGCAAATATGCTAATGGTGTGGATGCGAATCTACTTTAATCAGAGTTCTTTCAGACATTTTTCCCTATGTGGCAATTGCAACTTCGACGGGCGGGGGGGGGGGGGGGGGGGGGGGGGGGGGGGTGATGGGGGGGGGGGGAAGAAAGATTTTACCAATCGCCTAAAATAATATTATTACGACTTGCTTATTAAACCCTTAAAGTTAAAAAAAAAAAGCGAAATGTTACAGGTTTATCTCTTCAAGCAAAAAAAAAATAATAATTTTTTAGCAAAAGATAAAAATATATCAACGGCAAGAAAATGTATACACTGAAACACTGTGAGTAATTAAAGTAACTAACAGTTTTCCAAACCTAAATATTATTCTTCAAAAAATTTAATTTTAGTATCGAAATCAAAATACGCAACGGTAGTGTATTTTAACCCACGTTGTGTATAGTCCCCTAAAGTAACAACTCTGTCTTCGAGCCTAACACGGATGTCTTATATTATTTTGTCCACATTTTATTATGCCTCGTATTTTTATTTTTATAGCGTATATTATCATTGTCCGAAGTCTGCAGGTAATGTATTGCTGTGCTAATAGTTTGACACATGAAGAATGTTGTAGATTTCGATGGAATCATATTTAAATAGAGGAACCGGTGAATGCTGAGTGCCATACAAAAAAATAACATAATTATATATATATATATATATATATATATATATATATATATATATATATATATATATATATATATATATATTTATTTATTTATTTATTTATTTATATTTATTTATTTATATATATATATATATATATATATATATATATATATATATATATATATATATATATATATATATATATATATATATATCAAGCTAAGTTATAGGCACATTTGCTAAGAATTTTGTGATTGGATGGATATTATTAAGGTGCTCATTTATTCTGGTTTTCATCAGTAAGGGAAAGAAACGCTATTTTCTTGAATTACGTAGTATATCCGCTGTTGTTTCCCTTGGACTGTAGGGACACAAGTACAGTGTATTTCTTCTTCGACGCTTATAAAATTGCAAACGTCTGACTAACACAATATTATCTAACAATATACGAGCTTACTTATGTAAATGGATCGTCATTATTTACGAAATGCATTTAACTATTTTGTGATCATTATAATCATAATAAAGACATTCTCAAATTGCTATAACTACTATTGTCATACTCTAAACGTATCAACGAACACATCACCGCTGTCCTCATAGTCGTTGAATTGTCAAATGAGCTACATAGGTAGACATTAAGGCTTTATGTAAATAGTTTAATTCTAAAAAAAATGCGCTGGCCAATGTCGAATTTATTATCACCCTCCTGTAGTAAAATGGTCACAAGCAAGGGCAATAACTATACCAAATAAAGGAAACAAATACGAATCGAAAAAAAATACACCATAATTATTGGAGTTTTTTTTTAATTTTTATTTAACGTATGCAATGGTACTTTAATCAGAAAATGTGAACTAGTTTTAGTTTAAATGCAAAGAAAATGCAAGTTGTATCTTATTTACACGAAGACAATAGACACATTATCTTTATTTTATAAATCATTATTTAAGTATTGTTAAGATATATTTACAATATTCTTTTTTCCTGTGTTAGAACTATTTCTGGATCCCTTACTTAAAGGGACATAAGTGAATTTAAATTTTGGTTAGTGTAGTTCAGGGGTCGGCAATCTTTTGAGACGGAAGAGCCAAAAGTTACAATTTTCAAAATTTCCCAGTTATAAAGAGCCACACACATTTTTTTTATACCAATATTTTATTATTCGATTAGGATTAGGTAAATAAATTTGATATGCTATTTCAAATAAATAGCTTTAAATATAACATACACTTCTTTCGAGAATCAAAAAAATAAAAACATAGGACTATCCCAATCCACTTTAGAAGCAGTTAACTTTTTCTTTCTTTACGTACATCACCTGCTCAATGGGTGTCTCCCATTAGCCAGGCAGGCCTTGACACGGCAAACTAGGACAAAGTGGCTTGCATATTCGTTTGATTACCGTGTATTGGTCTTTTCTATCCTTTGGATCTCAACAGGCTTATCTTCCACCCCACTGAACGGAAGGTAAACTCGTACCCCACCGTCCAGTACCCGGTTCAACAATAGTAACTAATCACTTAAAAACTACTACACGCACGTCAAATTAAAGATTACTAACCGATACGGACATGCATTCTGAATAAAATGACATTCACATTTAACGCTATTCGACAAAGTCGGCACTTGGCAGTGGCAAGCATGGAATAGTCGCCACGCGGCTGGCCACAACACGGATGTGGGGCTGGGCCTGGTGCCCAAGCAGCTGTCCGTATACTTTCTACTCCACCTACTCTCAATGTTCTCTGATGAGTGGTTTTGTCCTGTTTAAAGTTTAGTTTCTTTCAAAGTATAATATTTGTTGCGAAGTGGAAATAATATTTTCCCGTAGGCCAACCAGAACAAGCCTTCGCCGTTTTGAGGGTTAACAAGGGGGACAACTGGATATTGCAGGGGTCGGCAACCTTTTGGGACTGAAGAGCCAAAAGTCAAAATTTTCCAAATTTTCCAGGTTTTAAAGAGCCGCCATACTTTTTATTAGAATGTTATGGTATTTGATTAATAAATGTTAGGTATATGCATTTGATTTTTTATTTAAAATAAAGAAATAGCTTTAAATGCGAAACAATCTTTATTCTTATAAGTACATACAAAACAAAGTATTTTAGCTAGCTGTGCTAGAATAATATAATTAGTAATCAAAGAATGTAACTGTAATTTTAGAATAATATTTTACAATAATTACATCAATGGGAGCATTGGCCTTGCATAACTTGTTGTTTTCAGTTTCAGATTTGTATTTGTAAGTTGGCTTCTTACTTTACTTTTGATTATATTCATGCAAGAGAACGCTTGCTCGCACGAATATGTGGACCCGAAAATCGTCAGCACTCCAAATGCCAACTTCTTTACCTCACTGAAAGATTCTGGCAGACTATTCCATGCTTCAAATATTAGTGTCTCAACTCGCGGCATTTCTTTAAGAGACGCCCACTTGTGCAGCTTAACATGCTTTTCTGGACCTCCAACTCTTCCAACTTGCTCTCGAGTTCTGTAAACTTATCACTCCACAAATGTTTGGTTTTCAAATCTAGGAGTTGCATTTGAAGCAAACCAGCATCAATTTTAAATGGTTCAATGTTGATCTCATTTGTATTTGTGTTGAGAGGATATACAATGAAAGCTAGTGTACTTGCGCTCGTTTTGAATTGCTCAAATCTTTCAGCGAATCCATCCTTCATTTTGCTTATGGTAACGCTGAAGTATTTGGTGTCAATAGTTGCATTATTTTCATCACGATATTGCTTAAGATTTTCGAAATAAAGTAATTTGCCGCTCTCCATATCTTCTACAAAGAGAACTATTTTTTTTTCGAAACAAATCACTTCTTCAAGCAAAGCATATGCGGGGTTTCCCTTCCCTTGGAGTTTTACATTTAGCTCGTTTAGTTTCTTTGTGATATCCACCATGAAGTAAAATTTTTGCAGCCATTTGTCTTCTTTTAATTCTGGATGGACAATGCCTTTTTCATTCAAGAATGTTTCTATTTCACTCAAACAAGAAGCAAAACGTTTCAATACGTTACCCCTGGAAAGCCAACGCACTTTATTGTACATAAGTAGGTCAGAATACTGGCTTTCTAATTCTTCAAGAAACTCCTTAAACTTGCGATGGTAGAGAGCTTTAGCCAAAATGCTGTTACTGATCTTAATAACCAAGTCCATGACCTCAACCATTTCTGTCGGAAATGTTTGGGCACAAAGCGCCTCTTGATGAATTATACAGTGAAACGTTAAAATTTCGTGGTTTATTTTCTGACGAAGAATTGTTGTAACACCTTTATGTATTCCTGTCATACTTCTGGCTCCATCAGTTGCTATGGAAACTATTTTGTTTATATCGATTTCATAGTCTTCCAGGCAGTTTTGCACAGCATCTGCTATGTTTTCTCCACGAGTTTGCCCTGAGAGCGGCAGTAAACCTAGCAGTTCTTCTTTAGGACCTTGGGACAAAATATACCTGGCGAATAGGGTAACTTGTGCCGTGTCTCTTATGTCGCAAGACTCATCCATAGCAAGTGATATAGCAGAAGCCGACTGAATGTCTTCCACTTGCATGTGTGTTATATTTGAAGACATTTTAGAAGTTCTATCTTGTACTGTTTTAGCAGACAAAGGCAAATCTTTGATTTTCTTCATGATTTCGGTTTTGTTTTTGAAATCACGAAACAGTTCTTCAGCTCCAACTATGAAACAATCTTTGATGTACTCGCCATCTGTGAATGGTTTCCCTCTTTTTGCAATTTGTAATGATATCGCGAAGCTAGCCAGCTTGACATTACTTGAAGATTGCGTCCAGTGGTTGAGCATAGAACTGGACTGTTGTTTTTGTTTTTGAAGCTCTTTGACAGCTTTTTTCCGTGCCTCACCGGTTGGATATTGTACAGCGAATCGGGCATGTTTTGTAGTGAAGTGTCTCTCCAAATTTGACTTCTTATTGGCAAATGAGACCAGAGTTTCTTCCAGGCATCTCTTCGGGAGGGCGAAGCCCCCCCCCGAAAAATTTTTACCGCCCCCCCGAACGAAATGAAATTTATATAATAATTTATATAGAAAATATATACTTTTAACAGTGTCCGCCCCCCCCCCCCCGAAGAAAGTCTACCGCCCCCCCCCCCCCCCCGAAAATTTCAAGTGCCCCCCCCCGGAGAAAAAAGTCTGGAAGAAACACTGAATGAGACAAGTCGGCAGACCATCTGTGTTGCATATGAACGCAAACGACTCGGTCCAATCCTAATTAAATTTTCGATTTTCTTCTTCAATTCTTCTCTTCTTTCTATCAGATGCCATACTGGTGGCGGGGTTAAAATAAAGATTTTAAAAATGTTATTGCGCATCTAAAACGGCGTCAATAAATCATTAAGTTAATAGTAAATTTTGTATATTGCTAATTAAAAAAAAAAAAAAAAAACTTTTATTAAATGTTAAAGCGTATGGATAAGTATTGTACCTCCAGGCAGAATCGTTTTTTTTTTTTAAATCATCGTTAGAAGTATTTTTTGTCTTTCTATAACATGTTTACTGAATGTCACTGTAACAAAATAAATAAGTATACGAAACAAAAAAATGTTCTTGTACCTTTGGACGTTCGAAGGTACAAGAACATGAATGATTGTCCAGCGGTCCAACAAGGGTACTTTTAGAAACTTCCACGTGTAAAATAATTTGACATGATGAATATTCAAAACAGACAATACATTTAAAAAGCTGAACACATATAGTTTGTAATATAAAAATTATCATAACAGCGTGAAACAAACAGAATATGCAGTACATCATAACTATGAAAATATTTACCTCAAAACAATAACGACAGATATTACATACACAATTGAATGAAGTGTGTTAATATCAACAATATTTAATAGGAAGTACTTTGTAATAGGGAATAGTTAATAATTCTAAAAGAATAGGGAGGTTTTATTGTTTAAATTTCTTATTATATCTTTCATTACAGAGTGTTGTAAAAAGCTTGCCGTCTGACATTACCCATACCAAGCGACAATCAGCTGTCCGTAAACCGTATACTCTCTCCTCCACCTATTCTCACTGTTCTGTGTTGAGTGTTTTTATCCTGTTTTAGTATTTTCCGCGGTATACTATTTTTTTAAAGAGTATAGAAATTGAAATAATTTAATGATTAATATTTGCGCATTGAACTCGAGAGCCGCACTTTGACATCAAAAGAGCCGCATGCGGCTCGCGAGCCGCAGGTTGCCGACCCCTGGGATATTGTATTGGTGGTCTGTCGTCCACACTAAAATACATTAACTATTGTTTATGTTCCCTTTTTCAAGGGAGCCAGAAATAGTTTATTAACATCTAAGAAATATAATAGTGTTGAGTGAAGTGCACAGATTATGATTAGCATTTAAAAAAAAATTATCTAGTGTTTGTAATTTATAATGTAACATTAAGTTATATTACATATGTAAAAAGTTAAGAAAGTAATAAATGTTTTATTAAAAATGTAAAAGATGTAATGATTTTCTACTCTAGTTGTAAATGTTTATTGATTATTTTTATAGTTAGATACGTATATATTTCTTGCAAGCCAGTGTTAAAAGTTGTCTCCCTCGTTAGTTTTTTTAAATTAATATATTTAACATAGGGGAAGTAATGCATTTTGTCCAAGCCAAGTTAACTTGTGCTTGCCGCTGCTTTGAAAAAAAAAAGGAAAAAAGAAAGACAAACATTTTCTAAATAGATTAAACATTGCTTAAATATTTATTATTTCAGCTGAGCAAATGATGTTTCGACAGAATGCTTAGTTGCTTTGTAAGGAAGCAATCAGTTTTTCAAACCGATAGCAGTTAGGTGGACAAAATATTTGTATGTAAGTATTAGCTTATATACATGTTTCTATCAAGTTTTGGGGGATTTTCGGTAACTGGAAGTGGTGTAAGTTACCGGTTAAACGTCCACTGATGTCATGTGATGGGGTCCACCTTGTGAGGCTAAAGATCTGTACTGTATCGTAATACAAAAACTCTAGACGATAGTCATAATATCTATAGAGTCGATGGGCCCGTTGTTTAAACCACTGTACATACGTCTGGCCTTTCGCTCAATAAGTTTTAAAAAACGGTAAACATGAACGGCCTCGTTTTAAACAGCTGCATTCATTGGATATTTATAAAATATCACAATTTTGATGTACTTACAGGTAAAAAGACGTGCGGTTTATCTAAAGTGTATGATACTTTTTAAACTGCTTAAGGGTTAATATTTCAGTAAGAAGGTTTCAGTAGTGTCGTGAAAGGGTATGGCTGAAGGGACAGAATGAGTTCAAGTCCGTGTTCTTTGAATTGACCCCTAGTGAACCGCCCTTCACTAGGATATTTTTGAAAACTTTCTTCGGCAATATTGTTCTAAATTATGGCAGGAATCGATGGGTAAATGTTTCAAGTCGCTAAGTGGTCTGGTTGCCGAGATATGGGCCAAAAACTGCATTTTTTCGAGTTTTTTTTTTGGCTTTTCCGGGAAATCCAGGAAAGAATTCCGGGAATTTTTTTGGCCCACAATCATCTTCAGAACTTGCTTAACATATTTGCTTTTGGAACTAGTCCTCGATATTGCTTCGTTGAGGAGGAGATACGACTTAAAGCTGCGGACACACATCCATCCAGAACGCATTAATAATCGCAATTGTCCAGTATGGAAATTGCGCTAAAAATATATTCTTACATTTCAGGGGAGACTACTTACTATAAACTGCTACATAAACTTCTAACAAAAATCTTTATCTGTATATAATTTCAACTATATGTTAGTTTTATTTAAAAATAAAAATTAATTTGTTTTTAAAATTTACTAAGGAGAACAACTACATATATATGTTTTTAAATGTATAGAAATATTTTTAAACATGGTTTTATACTGAACATAGACACATGAGTTTTATTTTTTCATAAATTGTTTTATTCAAGAGTCTGTTACAATTGTAACATATTTGAAAAAGTATAACACGTGTAATTTTGGCTCCCATTCTAATGGGACAACTCCTTTATTAATGGTAATCTATCATTTTAGATCAGGGGTCGGCAACCTTTTGAAGCGGAAGGGCCAAAAGTTACAATATCCAAAATTTCCCTGGTTTTTAAGAGCCACTAACATTTCTTTATTTCAAATATTTTTTTATTAAGATTATTAGTGTTTGTGCAAGGAGCTGGAGAGCCGCATCTTGATATCAAAAGAGCCGCTTGCGGCTAGCGAGCCGCAGGTTGCTAACCCCCTTTTTAGGTACGTAAAATCGCCCACGTCTAGTATTGAGAAAAACAGGTGACTCCTTAAATTTTAATAATTATTTCATATTTTGAGGACGATTTATGTTTTGAAAAATACAAAAATGTTTGCTTGTTTCATTTATGTACCTGTTTTTAAACAATTAAATTAAAACTTTTCAGTAATAAATGAAGACTAGAGATGTTTCCAACAGATGCAACCATGTTTATTTACCACGAGCCAACTAGCGGCGTATCATACGCCGCTATTTATTAGTTTTATTTTCTACTTTTCAGTAATTCATAATTTGTGAATTCGACAGTACCAATGCTGCCACTGAAAAAATTTGCGTTAAAACGCTAAAACCCTCCTTTCCCCCAACCCCTACCCCCCCCCCCACCCCCACCCACGTGAAAGCAGCCTCCACTTAGTTACTTCCACTAATTATAAAATAGTTTAAACTGAATTATCTGCCCCTAATAGCGATGTAAACATATAGCGTGAACTACAGCTCACCAGACCATGTGGGGGTGGGGGTGGTTGCGATATGCCTAGAGAGGAAAAGAGGGGACTGCTAGGCGCACTTACAGCTTGTTTTCTAACGTCTCCCAGAAGAGAATTATATATATAGATAGCAGCCATCTTGTTAAAGTTTTTTTTTTGTAAACTTATAGCGCGAGATTCAGGGGGGGGCACTCTATTTTACAAATGGCTGCTGTTTATATAGCTAATCTTGCTCGCAGACACGGCTGTTTAAAGTTATTTTCTGGACTATGTTGATATATTTAGCCATTGATTTAGGTTTAATATTCATTTATCTGTAATATTTGACACAACTATATCACAATATACTTCTATTAAAGCGTTGACAATGAGGTAACTTTTTCGTACATTTTCTTCATTAACACCACCACCCCCACCCCTCTTTCCACATAATAACCACTAATGACATCGAGCAGAAAACAATGGCTACTATAGCGAACTAAACTCTACTAACCTGGTATTAGGAAGTTACTAGACTGAGACCACGTGACAACACCCCTATTATACCCGTACAATAAACAAGAACAAACAGGAGAGGTCAACGTGACAACAGACAACACATAACACGAGGGTTGAACATGAACAATACATGCAGGTAACATATAGCACGAGGGTTGAACATGAACAATACAGACAGGTAACATATAGCACGAGGGTTGAACATGAACAATACAGACAGGTAACATAACACGAGGGTTGAACATCCGCAATACGGACAGGTAACATATAACACGAGGGTTGAACATGAACAATACGGACAGGTAACACAAAGCACGAGGGTTGTACATGAACACTACGAACAGGTAACATATAACACGAGGGTTGAACATGAACAATACGGACAGGTAACATACGACACGAGGGTTGAACATGAACAATAAGGACAGGTAACATCGTATAATGAACATTTATCCATCCATACTATTCATTACAAGTATACATTGATCCATAAACTCAAGAAAACAGTGGCATCTAATTACTCCAGATTATCATCTGACTGCTAGCGTAAATATTGGAGTGCAGTGATTAGTTCATATATAACGCTATTTATTTAAAAAAAAAATATCAAATTTATTTACATAATCCTTATGAAATACCAAAATATTGGAATATAATATTAGAGGCTCTCTAAAAACTGGGAAATTTTGTAAATTGTAAGTTTTGGCTCTTCGTCTCTTAAGGTAGCCAACCGCTGGGCTAAGATCAGTGAAGATTTGTCCCTTTTGTAAGGGATCCAGACATTTAAAATGAGCAATTATAATAGGGATGTGGTTGGGCATATTTTAACACAAGTTAAATAATGATTTTTTAAAATAAAGCTAATGTGTCTCTATTCTAAGTGAAAATTTGGTACAAGTTGTATTTTATTTTTTATCTAAAACTAGTACAACATGTTTTGCTTACAGTACAATTGCATACATTTTATAAGTAAAACAATAAATAGAAATGGTGTATTTTGTTATGAGGTGTTCGATTCATTTTTATTTGAGCTATTTTGTTAAGTTATTTCCCTTGCATTGTAAAATTGTGTCCCTTCTTTAAGGGATATAGAGATAATCTTAAATAAAAGGATTTTAATGTAGTAATGCATCGGTTTTTTTTACTTAAAGATCTTTAAAAAAAAAAGAAGTAAAAAATTATACTGAAAACGATATTTAAGATAAAGGTTGAAAAATCGATATTATAGGACATTGTGATTTATATATAACTAGTGTGCCCTTCCCACGCGTTAATGCGATCTTAAAAGTTTAAACAAATTAAAGAAACACATTATGAAAGTAATGATGACATTACATTTACATTTTTTACTGAAACTTACCATTCTTTAGAAAGGAAGTATTATTTCATTTAATTTGCATCTTCAAAAATGTATAAACTAATTTTATACGGAAAAAATATTATAATATTCGTTGTACATTTTTACTATAACATATTTATCATTGCAATATGGAAATATGATTAACATTCACTTTACATATTAATTGATACGTATATAGCATTTTAATATATTGTTACCATTTCTCAACTGTCATCTTCCTAACTGTTTTGCAAAACTTTCGGCGAATGCATCATATTGAAGTTGAGCACGCATATTGGTTGTCAAGGTTAATTTCTTTACATGTCGCCATAGAACAGATGATTTGAGACATGCATAAAGCGCATCGGCCGTTGTTGAACGTGGTATAACTGGCAGACTTTGTCTAAAATAAAATGACAATAAAATGATAGATCCGCCAAAGAGCTGCCCAATATCCCTCAAATCTTGAACTGTGCCATCAATCGCTTCAAATGTTTTTGAGCGCTTTCCTGCATTCTTCCCATATGGTCAGCTCACATGTTTGGTGAACTTTTCCCATTCCAGAATTTTAGGTGATATTGCATGTTGGCGTCTCAATGGAATGCAAATTCAACGGTAATTTTAGGGCTGAATGTGCCGTTCGACCACCATCTAAAAGTGTTGCTGCAATTCCAGATGATTCAATTGCCAAGGCAATTTTATTTTTTGATCGTATCGTTGCCAAAATTATTGGAATAAGAAAGCGCCTGAGGCGCCGGGAAGTGCCATATCGGGCACCCGACCACTTTGCTTTATATTTATATATTACATATACTTTTGTATGTATTTATATACGCATGTGTATATGTAGTCACATATATTTTTTTCTGGATGTATTTAATTTTTTTACCTCCCACCATACATGGATTAACACATACGTTGTTACAATTCTCAACCAAACCATTAACCTCAGGCATATTTAGCAACATTGAGTTAATGTAACACCCCCCCCCCCCACTCACCCCCTCCCCACCCCTAAGGCGATTGCTTTAAACTGTGCTTAGATAATACTAACGATTTGTATCTATAGTCGGTTATAAATACTGCTTGATGTAGCATATTTTCTCTATCATTAGCAGGTTTACGTCATAGTCACCCCAACCCACGCTCTACCTTGCCGGTATTTGTCAAATTTGCTCTTAAAAAACTATTACCTCACTCTAATTGAATGGCATTATCATTTTTCTGTATATATTTTGCTATTTTTTGCTTTGGTGTCACCTCGCCCTCTAAATGGTGTCACCCAGTGTGGTTCGCACCCATGCCTCCCCCATCGCGATGCCTATGATTGTAATTACAACAATTAAAGAGCTATTGTGATAGTCTTTGACCTAGCTAGTGAGTTGGGTGGGGGGGGGGGGGGGGGTAGGGGAGGGAAGAGGAACAGGTATTCCCTTTCCCAAAGCGAAAAAAAAACTGATACAGATAATATACGTATTAGACTTTTTAAAAATAGTAATTGTAAAATGCCAAATTTTACTTTAAATAGAAGATGTTCATGTTTATTATAAGAAGGTGATAACATACGACTAGCTATTCTTTAATTGACCTAAACAATAATCGATAAATTATGGACATTACGTTAGATATATGTACACTACACAAACTGTTTTAAGCAATCAAAGCTCTATAAAATGTAGCGCTGTTATCGAATCTGCGGAAATAACAGATTTGAAGCAAAATCAGAATATTTTCTTTGGTTATTTCCCTTCTTTTTAAAAAATTGTTACAGCGTTTTGTCTTGCTTGTTTAGCCTTTTATCCATTTGTCTCTACGCCTTTCTCGTTCATGAAATAAAGAACAAAAGTAAATGTGCTGTTCGTTACAGATTCAAGAATAAAATCCTACATTCGTGTTGTAACTAGTAGGCTACTAGTAAAATTTAGTCTTATTTTTGCTTAAATCATTAATTATTTAAGTCATAAATAATTAAACAAATCATAAACGAAGTTATTAAAACGTAACTATATTCAGAATTTATTTTAAGTATATTAAATAACTTTAAATAACTTGGTGAAAAAAACTATTTAAAAAAAATAAAGCAATCCAAAAGTAAACCAAACTAGTACTAAAAAAAAAATTACTATTCTAGTTACAAGTTTATTCAAACGATAAAATTGTTTGAATGAGATTAGCGGATGAATCAATGACAACCAACTGTTTCTGTTTACTTAACACATAGCTCATACTACACGTATGTGGGGAGTGTTAAGGTTTTAGTTTTACTTTATCATACAACATCTACATAAAACAAAATCTGAGTTTTTAAAAAAGCAATATAGAGGATTATCCTTACATTTTACTTTAAATATTCAACAACAAATTCAATTAAAGTTTAGGTTTTAAATCTGCATTTTATTCGGCAAATTTTCAACAAAATCAAATGATCGATTTTTGTATATTGTATTAGTGTACACACAAAATTCAAGAATACAGATAACAAACTGAATATAGGCCTCCATAGCTCAGTGGTTAGAGCACTGGTCTTGTAAACCAGGGGTTGTGAGTTCAATCCTCATTGGGGGCTATATTTAATTTTGTTTCCATTTATTCCCACGGTTTTTTTTTCTCCTACGAATCTGATATTTAAGTGTTGCTCATTAACCACATACTCTCGCTAAAGTACAATAAATTTAACAATACCCTGTAAATACCGCGTTTAATACAAATTAAAAAAACAAAATGCTATGCGTTGCATGCATTATATCGTATATGTTTAATTAGGTTCTATTATATAGGCCTATTTTTATAATTTTTTTTCATTAATGGCGATCTTTCGTTTCTTACGCAATCGCCGGTTAATCAACGAAAGAACATACATAAAATATTGTACATTATTAAAACACAATAAAGGGCTTAATATCAAATGATGTATTACATTTTAATGATTGACAAATAGAGGAAAAAGGATAAATATTGATAAAAGTGGAGTGAATACAATTAATTAATTAATACGAAGTGACTACTCGGAAAAAGATGTTTCAGCAGAAGAAACAAAACACAATAGTTCTGCGCATGCGCAGTGGCCTTAATAGCTGCGCGAGGGTTCGGGTTAGGGTTAGGGACAGGGTTAGGGTTCTGCGGTTTGTTTGTAAACACACGCATGCGCAGTACCATCGAAAACATCGCTTAGAAAGAGGGCGGTGGTTTCTCTCCATTGCGATTGCATATTTTTTCCCGGCTAGAATCGGCGTTATATTATGCGCTTTACACAACACTGATCCTGGCGACCCAACGGGATTATTTCATGGCGACCCAATAGGATTTCCCCTGTGTTCCAACGTCTCAGATAGTTCCGCCCCTGAATCTATTAAGAAATCTTCCTACGTTTATAAAATGCAATGGCGTAGCGAGGTCGGGTGTGACCCGGTGCGGCACTTAACGGTGTAATCCCCCAGAGGCATAGCGACGCTTCCCGGGTACAAACTTTCAATTTTCGATTTGCACCCCCCTCAAACTCTCAATTTGCACCCCCCCTCTCAAACTTTCGATTTGCACCTCTTAAAACACTATTTAACATTCGAATTAATCACTTAATTAAGTGGAATTATCATTTTTCTCTATATATTCTGTTATTTTTAGGATTATGACGTAATGATTTATTTTCATTAGCAGCACCAAACTAGAGGTTGTGTCGTCACTCGAAAACTTTTAGCCATTGGTAATTGCTACAAAGTTCAACCTACATTATTAATGTAACCCTATCCTTTTAATTAATTGTAATATATTTGAAAGTTATAGTGAATGATTGTCCCTTTTGAATTTTTTTTTGCCTCAGACATGTAATTTACAGCGTCAGTTTGCCTTGCCATGTTCGCTTTAGTATTACAGTTTTCATCATCGTTTTGTGAGGACTGATACAGATTTACAATAGTAATATTTCTTTCTTTCTTATAGCCTACTTAAATTCATTTAAGATGGTTTGCTTATAAAAAGAACTAATACAAAACGTCTAATTACAATCTTATTTTTAAACCTGAAAATGCAAATGTGTAATTCAAAACGGATTCAATGGATTTTTTTTTCATAGTCGTTTTGGGTTGAGGGGGTTTGAGCTTTTAAGTAGAGCTGAAATACATTTTATAAATATTATAATCAGTTGGTATGTTATGTCGAGTACAATGAGACACAACAGATCAAACATTCTTCCTTTTTAAACATCTGTATGTATATCTGTATCTGTTGCAGTCCTCCCACACCTCTTTTTTTAAATTAAAGTTTGTCCCGTTAAAAGGGATCCAAAATTTATTACACCAAATAACATAACAGACCACATCATAAGATGCTATTGAAATATATATAACCAATTAAAAAATAATATTAAAGTTTTATAGTATCGGAACTAAGTTAAGATAAAATTAATAACTATTTGAAAATAAATCAATTACCATAATATCGATTAAAACAAAACTGATATAAATAATATTTTGTGTGAAAATAGCGACAAATGGTATACTTTGTAATTAACTTTTTTTTACAAGTTTATTTTGTAAAAATAGCAAATTGTAAGCTGATATTCTCCCCTGTAATAACAAACAAAATATTAAAGGGAGGTAAAATATTGAATACGAGTCCGCCCGCGGCATAACATACGCCGCTATTTAGTTGTTGTTTTTTCTCCTTTTCAGTAATTCATAATTTGTGAATTCGACAGTACCAACGCTGCAACTGAAAATATTTCTTTAAAACACTATAAGTAGCTCGTTAAGGACCATACCCCCCCCCCCCACCTTCCCCCCCCCCTCCCCCCTACGTTTAAAATCGTTTCAAACTAAATTATCTGCCCCTAATAGTCGTCACTAAACCCGGCTCTGCTTGTAAACATTTAGAGTAAACACAGCTTACTAAGACCATGTAGGGGTGGGGAGGTAGGGAGCGCGTTTACAGCTTGTTTTCTAGCGTCTCCCAGAAGAGAATTATATATATAGATTGTATCACGTCGCCCGCCTTGTACCAATGTGTTTACATGACTAACCGATGGTGTGTTGTTGTGATTGTTTTATGATTCTTGGTTGTTTGTGTGTGTTTCTCGTTTCCATCCTGCCGACGACGCCAAATGTGACAGACGTGTGACGTACCTTGATAGGTTGTGTTGTACACCTTCTCGCAGCACCTAGATGCGACAGAGGTGTCTTACCACCTGTCGTATAGGTATTTGTTCACGACTTAGGAATTCTGACGCTAGGCTGTGGACACCTCATTCGGCACTGACATATCCGATTTGTCTAAAGAATCACACTCTGACTGCAGGTTCGAGATTACAACACTTTATTTCTTGATGAATAATCAGTTCCAAAAATAACATGAAAATCAATAAACCTCCAATGTCACTAGTCCACACACTGTATCCAGAGTTTCTTCCAGGCATCTCTTCGAAATGAAATTTATATAATTTATATGGAAAATATATAATTTTAACAGTGTCCGCCCCCCCCCCCCCTCCGAGAAAAGTCTACCGCCCCCCCCCCCCCCCGAAAATTTCAAGTGCCCCCCCCCCCGGAGAAAAGAGTCTGGAAGAAACACCGACTGTATCACTCCGTATCTCACGATCTACTGACACTGTTCTCTGCGAGTGCTGCACTCAAGGTACTCTATGAGCGAGCTGGTCACAATCCCCAATCAAACACGCCGTCTCTTAGTTGCACCTATGGCCACCACAGCATAGATAGATAAACCAAGTGTTTACCAACTAGTATTCTATTTACACACAAGGAAAAGAAACTAGTTTAACAATGTCTGATCTAATGTGTAGGGCCAAAAGCAAGGTATTAATAATGAAAGAGGAATAAACATCAAGATCATGAAAGGAATAAAAGAGTGAATACAAGCAGTGGCGTAGCGAGGTCGGGTGTCACCCGGTGCGACACTTAATGGTGTCACCCCCCAGAGGCGTAGCGACCCTTCCCGGGGACAAACTTACAATTTTTTTTTTGCACACCCCCCCCCCTCAAACTTTCGATTTGCAACCCCCCCCCCTCAAGTTTTTGATTTGCACCCCCCCCCCTCAAGTTTTTCTCTATATATTTTGCTATTTTTTTGCCTTGGTGTCACCCCCCTAAATGGTGTCACCCAGTGCGGTCCGCACCCCCCCCGCACCCCCCCCCCCCCTCGCTACTCCCCTGAATACAAGTATATTTATAAAGATTGCAGTCTGTAAAGCTAGATATTACAACGGGGTTTATTTTCCTCTTGTAAAAAGGATTTCAGTGATGCATAATTTGTCAGTTGAATACAATTTGTTGAAATATGTTTTGTTGATATTATAAGTACAATGTTAGTAACCATCAGACCAGAAATCTAGTTAAAGTAGTTTGGAGCAGGGGTCGATCTTTTTCCAGGTTCTGTATCTTTTTGTAGACAGGAAGTGATTCGAAATTTTAGATGCTCGTTTGATAAGGGGCCAAAACCGATTTTATGATGTGACGGTGAAATATTTAAGCAGTTATTTCCCTTTTATCGTTCGCAATTTTTTTTTTCCCTCAATATTGGTAGCCGTGTCAGCGATTATTTATATCGGTGTGGGGATGGGGGTGTTTGACACGTGGGTGTATTATATGGTAAAAGGGAAATGTTACACGTCCAACACGAAATGAGGAAAGGGAGAATAGGAGTTAGGAATGTACTATTAGCCATTGAAAAAGTGTTTACATTGCCTTTTATTTGTCATAAGAGTTTACAGTAATACATATTTAATGGTCTAATACAAGTTATCCAAATAAGTTTTGGTTCTATCATAAATACAGACATAAATATAATAATAAATCGGCAAATAAATACAATAATACAAAAAGAGTTTGGTTTTATAAGTTAAAGTCAGTGCAACTAGTCTTTACAACGGCCTTAGGTGCTTTGACCACACGTGGTTTGACCATAGGTGGTTTGACCATAGGGGGTTTGACCACAGATTGGCTTTAGCCACATATGGGCCTTAGCCATAGGGGATTTGATCATTGGGGGTTTGACCATAGGGGGTTTGACCATAGGGGGTTGGCATAATTTAAAGAATTTAAAATAGAAATAATAAACTGCTATTTAAATTTTAATTTATAATACAATTAATACCAATTTTTACATGTTTCCTGAAATTCCATTAATAGAAATTAACATGTACTAAAATAGTCAAGAACGATATTTTAGTCTCCACATAAAGGCTGGCGCTAGACCTGATAGATTTATTTTAAATATAAATGGAACACAAATAATGCGACATATAACAAGTTTAACAAATAAATAATGTAGATGTACTTGGAAATACACAGCATATATAAAGGATAAAAAAGGATAAAAAACATGCCAACAGAATAGTCAAAGAAGTAATATTTGTATGGTTAACTAAATGACAGATGAATTAACATACTATTACATCCTGCCGCAATTTAAAATATAATTACACAACTTTTAAAATTAATCCTTACCATATAAGGACAAAGCGTTTGTTATCAAAAGCTAGCATTGGACAAACCATCTGTGATCAAAGACCCTATATGGACAAAACACCTATGATCAAAGACCATATATAGACAAAACACCTGTGATCAAAGACCCTATATGGACAAAACACCTGTGATCAAAGACCCTATATGGACAAAACACATGTGATCAAAGACCCTATATAGACAAAACACCTGTGATCAAAGACCCTATATGGACAAAACACCTGTGATCAAAAACCCTATATATACAAAACACCTGTGATCAAAGACCCTATATGGACAAAACACCTGTGATCAAAGACCCTATATGGACAAAACACCTGTGATCAAAGCCGCACACACCGCTTGTGATAAAACACCCGTTGACAAACCACCTGTGGTCAAAGGCCCTCTGCTGAGAAAACACCTGTGGCCAAACACCCTATGGTCAAACCCCCTATGGTCAAAGCCCCTATGGTCAAAGCCTCTCTGTGGTCAAACCGCATATGGTCAAAGCTTCTGTGGTCAAAGGTCCGCGCACCCTTTACTACAGGGTGTTTATTTCCTTCTCTTTGGCATAGACTAGAGTTTCCGTATATATATATATATATATATATATATATATATATATATATATATATATATATATATATATATATATATATATATATATATATATATATATACTTGAATGTTATATCACGATATGTTAAGCTATATTTTGTAATTACATTTATACATTTATGCCATTCAAATTTGAAGGATAAGCCCTACACAAAACGGATGTGTCATTTTAAAATACATTTTCCAACAAAGCTTTAGAGAAAAATGGGGTGATACAAGCGAGTTACTTCTCGGAGGCGGTTACAAAACGAAGTTACCTCCCATGTCAATTTTGTTTCTTGTTTTTATTTGCAGGGGAAATAATGTAATTATAATTTCTTTTCTAAACTCTAGATTGTAACTGATAACAGAAAAATCTCGAGTTCGGATTCCGTGTATGACTCGGTAGGTCGGAGTCTACTCAGCTCTGTGTGTTGGGTACCTGAATTATGCTAGACAACGTCAACGTAAAGACGGATCATCGCAGAGCTGGTTAAATTATTCCTTCAACAGCTGAGATCAAAGAGACAGATAAGCTCTACTACATTACCCACATAGACAGTCAGGTCCCATAACTTGGTAGAAACACGTATATGAGCTAATAAATATCAACAAAAATAATTCGTCCACCTAACTGCCCTCTTATTAAAAAACTGATTGCTTACTTACAAATCCTTTAAGCATTCAGTCTAAACAATATTTAATCAGTTTAAAAAAATAATTTTTAAAATTTCAAGACGCCTATGCATTCAATCTAAACAAACATTGTTGATTTGAGATCGATAATATTTAAAACAATGTTTCATTTGTTTGAAAATTTTGATCTCTAGAAAAAGTGTTACTCCGCCTCATGTAAATATGAAGAAAAAACCAGTAAGGGAGAAAACTTATGGCAGTTGTTTACCGTAACTACTAAATAAGTAATTAACTAAATATTCTATACAAATATCTTTCTTAAAAAATAATATTTTGACGTTTAAAATGTTGTTATTGATTTATGTTTAATCTTTAAACTTTTGCATAACTATTTTAAAAAAAAACGGTTACATTATATTGTAATGAACACTAACTTTATTTTAAAAGTTACATTATAACCATAAAATTGCTCTTTACCTAACTGTTGTTGTCATTCACGAAACGATTATTTCTGGCTCCCCTTCGAAAGGGAAAATTAAAAATATAAATTCCTTTATTTATAGTTTTTTTTATTGTTCTTATATAAATATCACAACCATCCTCTACCTGATCTAAGACCTCCATGTAGTTGCTATCTTAATCTCTAATTGTATTGTCACTATCACAGATGAACACATTTCTACAGGCAACATGACCGTGTTTGCTTATATAACATAGGGAGCAAACTGTCCACCTTCCATTGAGCTGGGTGAGGAGGGTGTGTGTATCACCCTCTATGTCAACCATTGAGCTGGGTGAGGAGGGTGTGTGTATCACCCTCTATGTCAACCATTGAGTTGGGTGAGGAGGGTGTGTGTATCACCCTCTATGTCAACCATTGAGTTGGGTGAGGAGGGTGTGTGTATCACCCTCTATGTCAACCATTGAGTTGGGTGAGGAGGGTGTGTGTATCATCCTCTATGTCAACCATTGAGTTGGGTGAGGAGGGTGTGTGTATTACCCTCTATGTCAACCATTGAGCTGGGTGAGGAGGGTGTGTGTATCACCCTCTATGTCAACCATTGAGTTGGGTGAGGAGGGTGTGTGTATCACCCTCTATGTCAACCATTGAGCTGGGTGAGGAGGGTGTGTGTATCACCCTCTATGTCAACCATTGAGCTGGGTGAGGAGGGTGTGTGTATCACCCTCTATGTCAACCATTGAGTTGGGTGAGGAGGGTGTGTGTATCACCCTCTATGTCAACCACCAAGTTGTGTGGACGACAGACCACAAATCCTATGTCCAGTTGTCCCCTTTGTTAACCTTCAAAACGGCGAAGGCTTGTTCTGGTTGGCCTACAGAAAATATTATTTCCACTAATATGTTTTTGTTCAAGTGTCTTATTTAAGGGTTTTATTGAGCGCATCTGTTTTAGTTGAAACGGTACATACTACTGCTGGACATCAGTTTAAGAACCGCTGGTCTAGATGTAAACGTAGTTAGAATCACTGAACAAGAGGTGAGTCCACACAGCTCTAATGGGTACCTAGCTCAGGCTAGGGAGGAAAAAGGTGGCTTGGCATAGAGCACTTTATCACTGCATGCGCCAAGGACATTGAAACAGATGAACTCTACTTCATCTGCCACTCGTGATATGGCACGATAGAAAAAAAGGTTGATGAATAAATTAAGCAATGTTTGGTAATAAGAAAGTTTAATATAAACACGTTTTTTTATCATTTAATGTTTTTTTTAGTATTACTAACAAATATTCTTAAAATCATTAGTTTACACCGATAGCAATATTACATTACTTTATTTTTTAAGATGGCTTCTTTTAATTGACCACACACCACTAAAGTAATAAGGCAATATGCTAAACACAAATAATTGATGTTTCTTGTCCCCGACAATGTACTATTCTGAAAATAAAAGTTTGAGTTTGTTTGATGTGTACAAATCGTGTTAGTGTTTGGTTTAGGAATATGATCCGTGTTGACATTAGACGTTGTTAGTATTAAATTGACTATACTATTCTATCACACCCATTTCAATCAGAAAGTTTCATTGTGTCATTATTGGACAGTTGTAAAACATATACCCCTAAAAAGAGGTAATCCATTTATAACTTCCACACCGAGGGGGTGGGATTAAGGTCCACATGTTTAATTTAACATGCATTTAAAAAAACATTCCTCCTCCCCCCCACGACATTAACCCCAGGAGCTATTCTCTATATACTGTATATAAAAATAAAAGTCGATTGCGGATTGACACCGGGCGTACCCGTGAGCACCATGTCGGCTACGTTCATTTTAAACAGCGCAATAGACAATGAATACAATGGGTTGCTATAGTCGCTCATTTAATCGAATCAGGCGCGTCCTCCGGCGTCTTTGCAGGGTGCGATTTGGCGCCCAGGGCTATCCCGTGAGCACTACATGCCTACGTTAGTTTAAGGAGCACCCTACAATAATATCGTTCATTACCGAGTGTTGCAGACTAATATTTGTATGAGTTTTAAAAATAAAGAAAATATAATTAATTATTAATTGTTGTGCATGGAGCTGAAGAGCCGCAACTTGACATCAAAAGAGCCGCATGCGGCTTACGAGCCGCAGGTTGACCCCTGCCATACACCAACACACATGCGTATACAGACCACTTAAAACACTGAACACGTATTTCAGGCCGTAGAAAACCTTTAGCTTATCTTAATCCACATCGGTTACCCCATTATATATCATATCTGAAACATCATTTAGTTTTTACACGCTAAAAAATCAACAGATCTGTACCAGCGGTCTTACCAGTGAGTAAACAGAGACACAAGACAAAACCACCCCGGAGTAAACAGAGACACAAGACAAAACCACCCCGGAGTAAACAGAGACACAAGACAAAACCACCCCGGAGTAAACAGAGACACAAGACAAAACCACCCCGGAGTAAACAGAGACACAAGACAAGACCAACCCGGAGTAAACAGAGACACAAGACAAAACAACCCCGTCAGTTAAAACACTAACAAATATTTGGTTGCTAACCTTTTTTTTTCTTTTTTTTTTACAGTATCCATCTAACACAGGGGTCGGCAACCTTTTGAAGCGGAAGAGCCAAAAGTTACAATTTTCAAAATTTCCCTGGTTTTAAAGAGCCACTAACATTTTTTTTATTTCAAATAATTTATTTATTTATTAAGATTATTAGTATTTGTTCAAGAAGCTGGAGAGCCGCATCTTGGTATCAAAAGAGCCGCATGCGGCTCGCGAGCCGCAGGTTGCCGACCCCTGATCTAACACAGTATAAAAAAAAAAAATACGAACCGAAGATTTTTCGACAAGCTGGTTGCAGTTTATTGTGCATTAATAAAATTCAGTAATTACATTGAAGTGTTGCAGTTTATCCTAAAATTAAACAAATGTTTACTTTTTGTGAATGTAGCACACAGATTAAATAGATAATTAAGATACAAAGAAAATTCTGTATATAATCGTAATAATACAAATTTATGTTTGTAATCTATTTTTGTAAAACAATAATTTAGTAAAAGGTTCTTGTTTGCTTGTTAAACTATTGTTATTAAATTTTTGATTTCTTCTCTCCCTTGTAAAATGTTTTATACTATTCATGTAAGGGAGGTAAAATGTTAATATATAAGGTGCTTAAATCTTAATATTGGTGGAAGCCAGAATAGAGTAAAATACTGAAAATTGGGTCTGAAATTAAATTAAAAATACATTACATCAGTATGATACCGTGTCAGCTTTGGCCCTAAGATTAAAAAACATTTTTTTTTTAAGTATTTAGTTTCAATTCAAAGAAAATTAATATAGACGACATTATTCCTATAATTTTATAAAACCAGTTGTGTGTCAATATAACGTATATTAGTATATAATAAAGGTTTCATATATGTACAATACTTCATCCATGTCTATATTATCAGAAAAATCAAAACTACATTTTTACACGTATGGTTTACAGTAACATATTTTGTGTAGTGATTCGTGAGATGTGCATATAGATGAAGATTATAAACAAGTCTAATACCAGAATAAATTAGACGAAGTAAACACTGTGTTCGTATTATCTATAAACTGTCACCTGGTATGAACAAGTCTAATACCAGAATAAATTAGAAGAAGTAAACACTGTGTTCGTATTATCAATAAATTGTCACCTGGTATAAACAAGTCTAACACCAGAATAAATTAGAAGAAGTAAACACTGTGTTCGTATTATCTATAAACTGTCACCTGGTATAAACAAGTCAAATACCAGAATAAATTAGAAGAAGTAAACACTGTGTTCGTATTATCTATAAACTGTCACCTGGTATAAACAAGTCTAATACCAGAATAAATTAGAAGAAGTAAACACTGTGTTCGTATATTCTATAAACTGTCACCTGGTATAAACAAGTCTAATACCAGAATAAATTAGAAGAAGTAAACACTGTGTTCGTATTATCTATAAACTGTCACCTGGTATAAACAAGTCTAATACCAGAATAAAGTAGAAGAAGTAAACACTGTGTTCATATTATCTATAAACTGTCACCTGGTATAAACAAGTCTAATACCAGAATAAATTAGAAGAAGTAAACACTGTGTTCGTATTATCTATAAACTGTCACCTTGTATAAACAAGTCTAATACCAGAATAAATTAGAAGAAGTAAACACTGTGTTCGTATTATCTATAAACTGTCACCTTGTATAAACAAGTCTAATACCAGAATAAATTAGAAGAAGTAAACACTGTGTTCGTATTATATATAAACTGTCACCTGGTATAAACAAGTCTAATACCAGAATAAATTAGAAGAAGTAAACACTGTGTTTGTATTATATATAAACTGTCACCTTGTCGTCTGGAAGTAAAATGGCACAATGAATACGTAGTGTGTCTGATATTATCACATGGTAGTGTACAAGTAGTTCAACCCTCTCACAGTCGTAACACACATAATGTATTGTATGTCATGGGATAGGATAACATATTATTTTTAACATCAACTATCACATATTTCAACTTGGATACAATGATGTACAATAGAGGCATTTAACTTCTACAAACTAGACAACAGTAATCACACGAATGTATCGTGGATAAACTGCTGACTTGAGATTCGGATATAGCGAGCTATCCAACATTCAACAACAGACAGAGAAAGACAAAAGTGGCTTCATTCACATGCACTTTGTATTTAATGTTTTTGTCCCATTCCTGGGATCCAAAATATCAGAATAAAAACAGAGGTTTTAGATGCATACTGGTTCAGCGGCATTTATCAAAAATGTTGTTAAAATGTGTAATTATGCCTGCGTGTCTGCATTGTAAGTTAAACAAACATATATAAAGTATATTAACGTAAAAATGATAAATTTTGCATTTACAAAAAATAAATATTTATTTATAAAAATAATTAACAAATAATCAATTAATAACGGGTCTTTTCTTTGTGTGTGTCCATGTCATTATTTTAATGTTAAATGTATCAACTTGTATTATTTATCCCCCTTATTTTTGAGTTCGTTCTATTCATGTAGGGGAAGTAATGGTTATTGTATCTGGTACTTGGTAGTATGGGTTGATGTTAGAGTGAAGCCTAAAACAAATTGAAAAATCATACATTCTTCTAGTAAATTATCATTTTAGACATATTGATTAAAAAAAAAAAAAGTATCTTTTTTGCTTCAAGCTACACTCAAGTAACTGGTTACACACAGACGATGTAGTTTCCGATTCAAGAGAAAATATTGTAGAAATCAATTGTAGAAGTCAATTTTATAAAACAAGTTGTATGACTTTGTCCCGTACATTACAATATATTTTATGATTTAAAAGAGTAAACTACTGTACACATTTTTGTGTTATCAGTGGACCCAATCGCTTATCATCACCGCCACCAAGACAGACAACTCTGCCAGAACTACCGTACCATCAGTCCTAAGAGCAGTGGCGCAGCGAGGTCGGGTGTCACCCGGTGCGGCACTTAATGGTGTCACCCCCCCCCCCCCCCAGAGGCGTAGCAACCCTTCCCGGGGACAAACTTTCAAATTTTCGATTTGCACCCCCCCCCCTCAAACTTTCGATTTGCACCCCCCCCCCCCTCAAGTTTTTCTCTATATATTTTGCTATTTTTTGCCTTGGTGTCACCTCCCTAAATGGTGTCACCCGGTGCGGTCCGCACCCCCCGCCCCCCCCCCCCTCGCTACGCCCCTGCCTAAGAGTTATCCCAACAAAATCCTGCTAAAGAAATTCCCAACAGACCCAAGCCACCAGATGATGAACAAACAGGTTTAGACAGGGACGGAGTACAACTGAGTCTATCATTGGTTACACTGCAAAAATACCTACAACACAAGCAACACCTTTACAACTTTTCATAGACTTTAAGAAGGTATTCGACAGAGTATGGCACCGTGGGCTACCATGCGCAAACACAACGTCAGCGCACACGTCACAACCATAATTTCACACACTGTGGGAGAGTTAGTCGTTAAGAACAGTTTGAATTCCTCTTGAAATAAAGCTATATTTTTATAATTTTATTTAACTATGTGTGTTGTATTGTTACGGTACAAGCTAAAAATACGAACGTCAGAGTCCTATTAGCTCCAGTAAAATATTGGTAACTTAATGACCCTTGACATTTTGGCTCCCAACTTAATCAATACTATAACTAAATTACAGTAACCAAATTACATTTACTTGTGTCCTTTATTTAAAGGCTCCGGAAATATCATAAATGATGTACTGCAAACTTTGATAAAATTTATTTTAAGCAGTATATAAACAGTGATTTTTTTTTTATAAATAAACCAAATTATTACTATTATTGAGTCAAAATACAATACAAGCTACATATTTTAAAATATCTAAAACTAATACTTTGTTTGTGACTATATTGAATTTTTTTCATTAAATTAGAACAACTTAAATAACAATAGTGCATTTTTTACTTTCTCGTATATACGAAGTATAAAGAAAGTCTTGTATTCGTGCAAAAAAAAATTATAATTAAGTTTATTTTATTTATTATTAAACGTTTGCTCAACATTTTCAGTACACGTGTGTTTCCTTAAAATTTTATATATACAAACATTTAAAATAAAAAGCTTCAGTTGAATTACAATTAAAATTAAATATAATAATTTTTTTCTTCAACTCTATCAAGAGCTGGGGTCACAATAGCGACACAATACATCACGTGACGTCCCTTGAGAGAAACGCGTCCAAGTTTCCACTGCTCTGTCAGGACCATGAATCCGATACAATATTTAATTTAAACAGGAATTTTAAAAGACAATACATCCCCTGGTCCTGATGAACAGTTTTTTTCTTCAGTTAATATAGTATTGAGTTATAGATAACGGATGTGGACGAAACAACGAACATTCTGACAAAATGTTCAGAAGCCATGTAGGTAAGGTAAGCGCTTTTAAAACTGATAGCATTTTAGCACTAGATAATTATGTCACCAACAGAGGGAGAAAAAACAATGGCTGATAAAGTTTGTTATTTACTCATTCACCCTATAGTGAGCGATCACGTTATATAAGTGTTCAATGTTTTTTTTTTTACAATGTTTCTTTTATTCACATGGTATGCATATGAGGGAAGTGCTAATATCCGCCAACTATAGATAAAATATGCAACGTGCTTAGATCCTCACACATTCAATAGCTAAATGTGGCTTTTATTTATAGACATCTATTGTTTTAACAAAAGTTTTATTTTTAGAATTTAAAAGAGCTGTTTATTTCATTTTAACTCTTTAAGACGGTAACGACGCTCACAGCGTCCGATAAAATTTTCTCTGTTTAATTCGTTGGTAAGAATCCAAGCTTTTAATCGTAAATCTAGGTCATGATAACGCTACAGCGGCCATTTTTCTTTGTTTTTACTTCTTGTAGTTTTCTCGTTAGGCTGATTTTGTATTTTATAGAATTTATTTTTTGTCAAACAACTCGCAAAACGTCATTTTTTTAACGCTGCGAAATGCCATTCGGCGATGGCTTTTAAAAGTTTTTGTAGAAAAATATACGATCTTTCGTTTTCTATCAATAAGTAATAAGAATCCTCTTTGAAACTAAGTAATTATCTTTCTTTGATAACTAAATAAAAACGTAAAATTTATATTAGTGTGCAGAACATTTAATTACGATTAATTTATATTAGTAATGTGGGGGTTTTAAATTAGCGGGTGAAAAAATACGAGCCTTTTAGCCGCAGGGGTGAACTTAAATACGGGCTTAAAGAGTTAATATAGTTTTATTTTACACTTTATTTTAAGTACTGTGTAGCAGAATTGATAGTGTGATGGCTGTACAGGGAAAGTAAAGGCGGCGGGGCATAGTGCTGACCACACTATCTCTTCATATGCCGAGGTCACAGAAAGAAGTGAACTCTATTTCACTTCCATCCATGGACTGTCAGGTTTGAAATTTTCTTTTTATAAGCTAGTATATCTCTATTACGTGATATGATATCTTGAGCATGTAATTTTTAAGTATCAATAAACAGCCAACGCTGAGATTGTCTAAAACAATTTGATCATTGTTTAATTGTGTCCCTGAAGAAAGGGAGCCAGAAATATTACTTAATATTAACCAAAGAAACAATTAATTATTCATTGTAAACAACCTAACATATAACGCATTTAAGTAATGCAACTGGTCTTATATTATGAATTTTATTAAAAGAATATGAAATTAAAATTGTACATAACAATGAAACTGCTAAATTTACCTTTGTATTTAATACTGTATTGATAATGATTAAAAAATTTAAAACATATTATGTATTATGTTAATTGTTTAGATTTAAATGTATTTATTAATTTTTAAAAGCTACTTCCCTTTACTGTTTTTTTTCCCACCTAAATAATAATATAGGGAAAGTAATACGTTATGTCGGCACCGTCTAATTAAAAAAAAAATAATTTAAGTGCATTCACGAACACACAACTTATCTTAATAATATATAAAGGTATACTTTCTTGTTGCTTGTCATATTTTGTAAAAAAAAAGTTACAATTTTGACCTTGCTAAAGATGAAAAGATTAATTAAGTTGTTCGGTTAACAAAGTTGTAAGAAGCATTGTGTACATATGCGGCCAATCAGAGAATGTGTTATAAAAGATAAACAATTATAAATAGACGCGGCTGTATAACCGTCATGGATGTAGACTACATTGTTTTCACAGAATAATTACTTCGGCATCTACGACATGTAAACTATAATAAAAAGGATCATCACTTATGCGAGAATGCTATAGAAGTAATGTATTTTAATAAATTCCCAGTGTTTAACTGTATAAAGACTAACATCAGTTTTAAATACTTAAATACGCCTTCCTTAACTGACAAACCGTTTAAGCCTTCAGACTAATCATACTTTGTTTAGTTGAATCAGACAATCATTAAGACAATACAATATTTGTAAATGATATTTTCATGATTTCTTTTCTATAAAAGCTGCTCGAACAAAGGGTACAAAAACAAACACCACTTGTTTCATTTAGTAAAGGGGGGGGGGGGGGAGGAAGGGGGGGGGGGGGGAAGTTGAGGCATAAAACATAACTTCCACTGTGTAAAGCCATTAAATATATATCAAGCGGCGTATTTTCTAAATTAACGTGTGTATACATGCAGTGTTTCTTCCAAACTTTTTTCTCCGGGGGGGGGGGGGGGTGGGGGATAGACTTTCTTCGGGGGGCGGACACTGTTAAAAGTATATATTTTCTTTATAAATTATATAAATTTCATTTCGTTGGAGGGCGGTGTACATATACACGCAATTTTAATCATAACTAATTCCTTTTACTTACATTTGTTTTTGTATCAAACATAAAGTGTTAAGTAAATTAAAATATATGTTTTTGTCTGTGTTTTTCTATTCTATTTGTCACTGGAAAGATCATTTTTTTTATTTCTAGCGGTGCTGAAACTATTTTTAAATGTCTTTCAGTAAACCTTGCTCAATAAGTCACTTTTTTGGGAGTGCTTCCTGAGGGTGGAGCCTGAAGCGGGTCGTCCCACCCACCCACTTCTAACTACCCTACGCCAGACCAAACTGTTTATATCTTTCTATAAATAGGAGCGGGTAATATGTCTGAACATACACCAAGAGGCTAAATACATATTTCACCACATAGTCAAGTTGTTGTCACGTCAAGTTGGCTTGCCTATTGCCTAATGTTGTACTCCTAATCTATACAGATGACTTGCCTATTGCCTAGTGTTGTACTGCCTAATCTATACAGATGACTTGCCTATTGCCTAATGTTGTACTACCTAATCTATACAGATGACTTGCCTATTGCCTAATGTTGTACTACCTAATCTATACAGATGACTTGCCTATTGCCTAATGTTGTACTACCTAATCTATACAGATAACTTGCCTATTGCCTAATGTTGTACTACCTAATCTATACAGATGACTTGCCTATTGCCTAATGTTGTACTACCTAATCTATACAGATGACTTGCCTATTGCCTAATGTTGTACTACCTAATCTATACAGATGACTTGCCTATTGCCTAATGTTGTACTACCTAATCTATACAGATGACTTGCCTATTGCCTAATGTTGTACTACCTAATCTATACAGATGACTTGCCTATTGCCTAATGTTGTACTACCTAATCTATACAGATGACTTGCCTATTGCCTAATGTTGTACTACCTAATCTATACAGATGACTTGCCTATTGCCTAATGTTGTACTACCTAATCTATACAGATGACTTGCCTATTGCCTAATGTTGTACTACCTAATCTATACAGATGACTTGCCTATTGCCTAATGTTGTACTACCTTATCTATACAGATGACTATGTTTTTAAACGTGGAACCATTTGATTACGTTACCTGCCCGTACATAATACAAGTTGAAAAACCAGGTAATTTATTAGTTTTAATACCAGTGTAATCTAAAGAGTGTTAGTGGTTTTAACGACGCCATTGCTGTCCACTAATTGTTACACATTCCTCATCCTTTCTCACATCTTGTTCAGTGGTTCTAACTACGTTTTCATCTAGACCAGCAGTAGCATGTACCGTTTTAACTGAATAAATGCGCTCTATAAACCCCTCAAGAAGAGGGGAAACAATCCAACCTATGTATCATCATACAACTTTCTAACGCTAACACAGTGCACAGACGACACTTGAACAAAAATATTAGTGGAAATAATATTTTCTGTAGGCCAACCTGAACAAGCCTTCGCCGTTTTGGAAGTTAACAAAGGGGACAACTGGACATTGGATTGTTGGTCTGTCGTCCACACTAAAATACATTAACTATAGTTAATTTCCCTTTTTCAAGGGAGCCAGAAATAGCTTATTAATATAAAACGAGGTCTATAATGTCAAGTGAAGTGCACAAATTATATTTAGTATTAAAAAAAAATTATCTAGTGTTTGCAATTTATAATGTAACATTAAGTTATATTACATATGTAAAACGTTAAGAAAGTAATAAAAGTGTTATTAAAATTGTAAAAGAAATAATGATTTTCTACACTAGTTGTAAATGTTTATTGACTGTTATATTAGTTAGATATGCATATATTTCTTACAAGCCATTGCTATAAGTTGTCTCCCTTCTTAGTTTTTTTAAAATTAAAATATTTAACATAGAGGAAGTAATGCATTTTGTCCAAGCCAAGTTAACTTGTGCTTGCCGCTGCTTTAAAAAAAAAGGAAAAAAAAAGAAAGATAAACTTGTTCTAAATAAATTGAACATTGTCTTAAATATTTATTATTTCAACTGAGCAAATGATGTTTCGACAGAATGCTTAGTTGCTTTGTAAGTTAGCAATCAGTTTTTCAAACCGATGGCAGTTAGGTGGACGAAATATTTGCGTGTAAGTATTAGCTCATATACATGTTTCTATCAAGTTTTTCGGTAACTGGAAGTGGTGTAAGTTACCGGTTAAACGTCCACTGATGTCATGTGATGGGGTCCACCTTGTGAGGCTAAAGATCTGTACTGTATCGTAATACAAAAACTCTAGACGATAGTCATAATATCTATAGAGTCGATGGGCCCGTTGTTTAAACCACTGTACATACGTCTGGCCTTTAAGTTTTTAAAAAACGGTAAATAATAACGGCCTCGTTTTAAACAGCTGCATTCATTGGATATTTATAAAATATCACAATTTTGATGTACTTACAGGTAAAAAGACGTGTGGTTATCTAAAGGGTATGATACCTTTTAAACTGCTTAAGGGTCAATATTTCAGTAAAGAAGGTTTCAGTACTGCCGTGAAAGGGTATGGCTGAAGGGACAGAATGAGTTCAAGTCCGTGTTCTTTGAATTGACCCCTAGTCAACCGCCCTTCACTATGTAGTTTATCATATTGCAGGTTAACATGTGCATTCTGCCCGTGTCTTCGCGTGGTACTCGAGTACTTAGTTGATTTAAATATATTCCAGGTATAGAAGTAGCATAAGAACATCCCGCGATTGGAATACAGTATTATTTAATACGGTGTAGATACATATTTTATCTACCGTCGATGCCGGCTTCTATGAGTGAGAAAAACTAAGACAACTATAATTTTTTTTATCAAGTTATTCATTGTAACAATTATAACATCGTTATAAACTGTCACAATTATAGCGTCGTTGTAAACAGAGTTTCTTCCAGGCATCCGAAAAAGTTTTACCGCCCAGCCCCCCCCCCCCCCCCACCCCCCGAACGAAATGAAATTTATATAATTTATATAGAAAATATATACTTTTAACAGTGTCCGCCCCCCCCCCCCCCCGAAGAAAGTTTACCGGCCCCCCCCCCTCGAAAATTTTAAGTGCGCCCCCCCCCCCCGGAGAAAGAAGTCTGGAAGAAACACTGGTTGTAAACGGTCAAAATTATAGCGTCGTTATAAACTGTTAAATTATAACGTCGTTATAAACTTCAATTCATGTGTTTTAAAACGACACAGACGAATAACGTTAGGTTTGGGGGTGTGGGTGTACTGCCTGCTTAAGGCTATGGAGACGTATTTGGTTTTCTGTTCAGTTAGTCGAAATTTATTCGACTTCAAATATATCGTCCCCTTTTTTTAACTATACGAGTCTCAGTGTACCCCACTGACAGTGGTGTGTGTAGGATTTTTTTTTAATAAGAGTTAACCGGGTATCTCTAAATATTCTGTGGTCGAGAAACATATAAAATCTACTTTATCTTCACGATGTACTTTTGTGTCTAAAGGAGAACGTAATTACGAGAATGTTTTTTTTTTCTTTTTTATTATTGGTGGTGACCTAAGAGTAGTGAATTGCCTATTCTGGTATTACAATAAAATACGTTCTCACATTGCAGGGGGAGGTACTTTCTTAAAACTGCTACTTAAACTTCTGAAAAATAATTTATATGCAGATAACTTAAACTTTATGTTATTTTTATTCAAAATTGAAAAATAATGTGTTTTTAAAATTTACTAAGGAGAACAAATACATATATGTTTTTACATGTATAGACATATATTAAAACATGGTTTAATACCAAATATAGACACATGAGTTTTAATTTTTTTAATAAATTGTTTTATTTTAAGAGTGTTACGACCGTAACTTAACTAAGTCAGTTAAAAACATGTAATTACGGCTCCCATCGTAATGGGACAACTAATCAAATTAAATGTTATCTATTGCTTTAGGTACGTAAAATCGCCCGCGACTAGTAGTAGTATTGCGAAAAACATGTGACTTCTTAAATTTCAATAATAAGTTCACATTTTGAGGAGGATTTATGTTTTGAAAAATACAAAAATGTTTCCTTGTTTCATTTATGTACCTGTTTTTAAACAATTGAATTAAAACTTTTCAGTAATAAATGAGGACTAGAGATGTTTCCAACAGATGCAACCATGCTCATTTACTATAGCAGCCATCTTTCTAAGTTTTTTTTTTTTGTAAACTTATAGCGCGAGATTCAGGGGAAGCCTCTCTATTTTACAAATGGCTGCTGTTTATATAGCAAATCTTGCTCGCAAACACTGCTGTTTAAAGTTAATTTCTGGCCTATATTGATATATTTAGCCATTGATTTAGGTTTATAATTCATTTTTCTGTAATATTTGACACAACTATATCGCAATATACTTCTATTAAAGCCTTGACAATGAGGTAACTTTTTCGTACATTACTAGCCGCGGGCGATTTTACGTACCTGAAACGATAGATTACGAATTAACTTGTAGATTCAGGAAGACACGGCTATGTACGGTAGATCTGTGACGAAGTTTAATACTACGGACATAGAATGTTTTAGGTTTTAACCTAAATTCTTGTTGAATATGAATAGAAAACAGTATATACATATATACTTGAACTTTCCGCTAAAATGATAATAGAATATAACTAGTTTATCTACATTTTATATATTAGATTATTTAAACGTAGCTGTGGCTATTACAGTTCATAACTTGTGTACAGCGTTTCCCATTAAATTATCCAGGGGCACCCAGACTTTTATTATTTTGTGAACAGTATGCAACGTTTTTTTTTCCTTTTTTTATACACAATTACATTTAAAAAAAAATTATACAGGTAATTTCTATACTAACATTAATGTTTGTTTCCTACATCCTGTTTACGTGATTAAATAATTCACAAAATATTTTACGTTGAATTTTTTTTTCCCGAGTTTGGTCTCATACAATCAGTCGTGTTTTTTTAGACACAGTAACAAGTAGTTATATTGTTATAGTTTAGTTATTCTGATTTCCACATGATAACCACTAATGACATCGAGCAGAAAACAGTGGCTACTATAGCGAACTAAACTCTACTAACCTGGTATTAGGAAGTTTCTAGACTGAGACCACGTGACCACACCCCTATTATACCCGTACAATAAACAAGAACAAACAGGAGAGGTCAACGTGACAACAGACATCATATAACACGAGGGTTGGACATGAACAATACAGACAGGTAACATATAACACGAGTGGTGAACATGAACAATACGGACAGGTGACATATAGCACGAGGGTTGTACATGAACAATACAGACAGGTAACATATAACACGAGGGTTGTACATGAACAATACAGACAGGTAACATATAACACGAGGGTTGTACATGAACAATACAGACAGGTAACATATAACGCAAGGGTTGAACATGAACAATACAGACAGGTAACATATAGCACGAGGGTTGAACATGAACAATACAGACAGGTAACATATAGCACGAGGGTTGAACATGAACAATACAGACAGGTAACATATAACACGAGGGTTGTACATGAACAATACAGACAGGTAACATATAACGCAAGGGTTGAACATGAACAATACAGACAGGTAACATATAGCACGAGGGTTGAACATGAACAATACAGACATGTAACATATAACACGAGGGTTGTACATGAACAATACGGACAGGTAACATATAGCACGAGGGTTGAACATGAACAATACAGACAGGTAACATATAGCACGAGGGTTGAACATGAACAATACGACAGGTATATAATAATGAACATTTATCCATCCATACTATTCACTACAAGCATACATTGATCCCCAAACTCAAGAAAATCTAATCACTCCAGATTATCCTACAATACTTCCACTATAAATTATGGACTGACAGCTAGAATAAATATTGGAGTGCAATGATTAGTTCATATGTAACATTATTTATTTCAAATCAAAAATGAAATTTATTTATCTAATCCTTATGAAATACCACAATATTGGAATATAATATTAGTGGGTTGCCGACAGCAGGGCTGAGATCAGTTCAGATTTGTCCCTTTTGTCAGGGATCCAGAAATTAAAGAAATAAGTAGACTCTAGGTGTGGTTATGTAAATTTTAAGACTACGTAAAGAAGGATTCTTTAAAAAAAAAAGCTAATGTGTCTCTATTGTAAGTGAAAATATGATACTAGTTGTATTTTATTATTATCGAAAAAAACGTACACAATTTTTTGCATGCTGTACAATTGCATACATTTTATAGGTAAAACAATAAGTAGAGATGGTGTATTTTGTTATAAGTTGTTCGATTCGTATTTAATTTAGCTATTTTATTAAGTTATTTCCCTTGCATTATAAAATTGTGTCCCTTCTGTAAGAGATATTGATTTAATAAAAGGATTTTCGTGTAGTTATGCATCGTTTTTTCTTACTTAAAGAGCATTTAACTTACAAAAAAATATATAAGTAAATGGTGACTTTGAGTGAAAGCGATATATAAGATAAAGGTTGAAAAACTGGATATTACTGTAGGACATTGTGATTTATATAAAAAAAAATGTTTTTTTTTTGGTTTTTACTTGTTTTTAATTATTGTTTTTTTTGAAAATTTACTGATTTATTCGCTTGAGTTTTATAAAATTGTGTATGCCTATGGCCTATACAAAAGAAGTAAAACATTATGTTAGTCAGAACAAAAGTACTAACACACTACACATCAGTGGCGCAACTAGAAAAAAAGGGCCATCCCGCAAAAACAATTTCTGTGCCCCCAGAATATATATATATATATATATATATATATATATATATATATATATATATATATATATATATATATATATACAAACACAGAATACGAACATACGATACCCAATTCTGGCCTGATCGGGTTTTGAAAAAAAATGTCATTGTTTTTGGGATTTTTAAAAAATTTAAACAAATTACAACAACATGTGTGTGAGTGCATTAGTCTGTTTTGAAAATTTGTTTCATTTTATGTTTGTCGTTATACTTCCAACTCTTTAAACTTTAGCCGGGCAAAAGAATATAAAACGTGAAAGCTTTGTATGTGTAATGGTTTCCCGTATTATGTTTATTTTTATTTTTTTTGGTATTTATATTATTAATTTTAAATACATTTCCTTTTTATACTATGTCATTCTTTAGTATGTTTTTTTTTCAAATATTAATTAAGAGAAGCAATGGTTTTTAATTTGTTTAGTACAAATCTATCAAAAAGGACTAATGAGCACCCCTATTTAACTATTTAAAAAAGGGAAATAAGTCATGGAAGTGTTTTGAGCGTTTTGGCTATCTTTTACTATAGCTTATGGTTTAAAAACAAAGGTAAAAAGAAATTACAAGAGCGTGGGGTGGTGTCTATAGAGTAAAGATAATCCAACCGCAGCTACAGTATTCTTTTTACAAAACATCCATCAAGTCAAAAATGCAAGACCATTTTTTAACTATAAAAAAATTGATTATGGTCGGCTGTGGGCGTCTAAATTTCGTGCCCCCCCCCCCCCCCGCATTGCTGGGTCTGGCAGCATTGTAGTTCCGCCCCTGCTACACATAAAACTCTTTGTTAGGCAGCAGTATTAAATTTATTTTAAAAGTCATTTCGCTTGTTTTTACAGCACATATCGTACTTAAAACAGGTAATTTATTATCGTAGTAATTCTCCTGCGAAAACACGACAGTACCGTATTCGTTTAGGGAAAGCTTTAGGTGTACACCAGGGGTCGGCAACCCTTTGAGACGGAAGAGCCAAAATATGCAATTTACTAAATATACCAGTTTGTTAAGAGCCACTATTTTCTTTTTCAATATGTAGGATTAGGTATATATATATATATATATAAATATATATATATATATATATATATATATATATATATATATATATATATATATATATATTATATATATATATATATATATATATATATAATAAATTAATATCTTTAAATATGAAATAATATTTATTAATATTTTTAAAAGATACACATGTATCGCACAAAAGTTAGTATAGTATTTTAGCTAGTTCTGCTAGGATAATAAAATTAGTAATCAAATAATATTACTTAGATCAATTGAAGCATTGACCTTGCATGCCGTTTGAAAGTTTGTTTAAGCTTTAAAGCACGCCTCTAGACTTTTATTTGTTAATTGGCTTCTTACTTAAACAACCTAAGTTTTATTTTAATACATTAAAATCAACAACAACAGAAAGCAACATTATTTACTCTCAAGTGCAATATTAATCCGAAATCAGACACGCTGATTTTATTGAAGTTTTAATTTATAAATAATTTTTACTCATGTTATTAGAGCCAGAAGTTGACAAAGCCAACAGTAAAATATTGCATCAAATCTATAAATGGGACAATGAATTGATACAGAAATACATTTAGGAGCCTACTGGTAAAGTTCAACCAAAACTACAACAACCCGCTACAACACGTTGTCATCGTGGCCCATAGGTTGAGATCTGTACTGTATAATGACTATTCTTAATTATTTAAACTAAAAAAATGTTAATGAAAGATCCTTATTGTCATATCCGCACTCTGTGACATCATCCCTGGTCACATCACCAAAGATCAAAATGACCAACTTTTTAAAAAAATGTTTACGTATTTTGTTTATTTCGGGAGTCTTTCCTTAAGGGGGAGGGGTGAGGGGAGGATATATTTATCCACCATACGCACCCAATGAAATGTAAACTCACGACATTATCTTTAGTAAATAAATGCTAACTGAAAGACACTTTGGCTCTCAACTTATTACATGTAGAGTTTCTTCCAGGCATCTTTTACCGCCCCCCCCCCCCCGAACGAAATGAAATTTATATAATTTATATAGAAAATATATACTTTTATCAGTATCCGCCCCCCCCCCCCCCCCCCGAACGAAATGAAATTTATATAATATATATAGAAAATATATACTTTTAACAGTGTCCGCCCCCCCCCCCGAAGAAAGTCTACCATCCCCCGAAAATTTCAAGTGCCCCCCCCCCCCCCCCCCAGAGAAAAAAGTCTGGAAGAAACATTGATTACAGGCCGTACATAACATACACTCACCAAAATTACTTTAGTCCCTTCACAAAGTTATTTCCCTTTTTAAACTTAAAATGATTTACATAGGGGTTGTAATACACTATGTGAGTAACTTAAGGTGTGCTAAGATTCTCTCTTTCGGGCAACAATAGAAGATTATTTAAAGAAATCAGCTTTACATTTTAAAAACATAACTTATTGTATTTCTAAACCCACACGTCGTTTATATCGTTGTAACGAACGGGATAAGATGTTGAAAGGAAAGCGATTTAAGATACGAACTGGTTGGCTCAGTTTTCACGTTAAAGTGTTCTTGAGTGTTTATTTATTTTAACACTGGTTAGTCTTAGGTAATATATTGTTTGATTGCTATAAACGTTACTCAATGTATATTGTAAATTATAAGAGCTATAACAGCAAATATAACATTATAATGTAAAGCATTAGCACAGATATACACATGAACATTTGTTATCGTTTATCGTGATGTCTACTTCAACTATTCCGTAGATTTAAATGTTACCTGTGCCTATGACAGATACAATTAGAGTGGTTGTAACCTGGGTATGTAAGGAAATAGGAGATAAACGACAGCCATGTCAGACTGTTTCTTTATATTACACACAGTATATCACATAAAGATTTACACACGTATTTTAATTTCTCTTGAAATAAAGTTGTATTTCATTTATTTTTGTTAACTTTAAATATGTGTATTGTATTGTATTGTTACTGTACACGCCGAATATATATATATATATATATATATATATATATATATATATATATATATATATATATATATATACTTTTATGAACGACAGCTACCCATTAGCCTTAGTAAATTAATGGTATCTTAATAACCCATTATACCTTAGCGCCCAACTGAATCTATTCTTTAAATAAACTGCACTAACTATAATTTTTATTTGATTTAGTCCCTTATGCAAGGGATCCAGAAATAATAAGAAATCTTAGAGCTGCAACGTGGTTAAACTTACTTTAACAATAATAATAAAACGATTTTTATAATAAGGTTAATGTTTCTAATCTCTAATTGAAAATTAGATGTAATTTGCGTTTTAAATACATCTAGTTTTGTTAGACGTGTTTGATTATATACTATTTGTATACGTATTTTTAAAAAGTCACTAATACTAATAACTTTAGTGCATTTTGGTTTTCTGATTTCGGATTTGTATGTTTTTTATCATATTTGATTTGGTTATTTCCCTTGCAATAAAACTTTTTTTTCTAACAACAGGAAAGTGACAATATATTCGGCATTAGCCCGCGCCTTTCTTAAATTGAACTCATCATAGTATGTCGAGTTACTATTAGATTTTATTTCCGGGTCGGGGGAGGGTGGGGGAGGTGGTGAAAGTGGGGGGGGGGGAGATCCTCACCGAACAGATGCCTGAAAGGAGCTACGTGTGTATCGCCTTTGACAATTCAACGAATATGAGGCTAACGGTGATGTGTTAGTTGTTACGTTGAGAGTTTGATATTAGAAGTTATAGCAATGTGAAAGTGCTTTGTTATGATTATCATGATAAACAAATCGGTTGAATAATAGTTTTAATGTACAACGTAAGCTCCCACTTGTTTTTATTGTATTGTGTTAAATAAATAAAAACAATGTGACACTATCAAAAGCCTTTTCTTCATCGCGTCTCAGTAAAAAGAGCAGCCTTGTAAAATTTGGACGTCAGCCTGTCAGGACCAGGAGATGTATTGTCTTTTAAAATTCCTGTTTAAATCTATATACATAATTATCTTCACGGAGACCATAGAAAACACCATGCAGCTTAGCCACCACCCTCATCCCCACCTGTCAGGCGAGCTGTAGTTCACCCCCAGTGTTTACAATAGTACAGCCGGTTCGGTTCAAATACGTGACGGCTATTAGGTGCAGATAATTTAGTTTTTAAACGATTTGAAACTAAGGGGAGATAATAAGTTCTGCTTGATATGTTCAAAGCCGACAGTAAACGGCTGCTTTCCCTGGGCGGGGTGGGGGGTGGGGGGAGGCAAGGGGATGGGGTTGTGTCTAACTCACAAATTATGAATTGTTGATAAGTAGAAAATAAAACAACTAGATAGCGGCGTATGCTACGTCGCGGGTCGGCTCGGTAAATATTATTTTTGATCCATGGTCTTGACCCTGCTGTGGACGTCACGTGATGTTGTATGTCGCTATCTTATCACAAGGACTACTTATCATTTGTATTTATGTTCTTGATATAAAACCAACTCACGACCCCTGGTTTACAAGACCAGTGCTGTAGCCACTGAGCTAAGGAGGCGGGCGGTTACCGTTATTTATACTAACTTTAAATCCTTCGTTCTTGTGTTCGAACTCCGAGGATTAAAGCCTGGCGAGGGGACAAAGTGGGATATTAAAGGTGGG